>NC_092103.1:19511139-19826336 GCF_045679555.1 Salvelinus alpinus | reverse complement strand
CTGAGGTGCACCCGTGACCAGCTTGGAAACCAGATTGCATAGTGGAGAAGATACGGTGGGATTCGAAATGGTCGGTGATCTGTTTAATAACTTGGCTTTCGAAGATTTTAGAAAGGCAGGGCAGGATGGATATAGGTCTATAACAGTTTGGGTCTAGAGTGTCTCCCCTTTTGAAGAGGGGGATGACCGCGGCAGCTTTCCTATCTTTGGGGATCTCAGACGATACGAAGAGAGATTGAACAGGCTAGCAATAGGGGTTGCAACAATTTCGGCTGATAATTTTAGAGGTTCCAGATTGTCTAGCCCAGCTGATTTGTAGGGATCCAGATTTTAGCAGCTAGCAGCAGGGGTGATTAGAGCATGCTAGCAGCAGGTGTCCGATCACTGTAATTGTTTCTCCTTTCGTGATGCTAATGCTAAACTGTTGCTAATATAGACAAACCCAAAATGTTGGGTTGCTGACTCTGGTCCACTGACTACTACTGGGTATACAGATATGAGCCGAATGTATATTTTGATTGAACCATACATTTTGAGGGCTAATTAGTAATAAAGTAGTACCGCATTGTGAAATCTACAGCACTTGGTCTGTTTCCCCTTTTTGACATTGATTAATTGAAAGTATTGCTGTCTGAGGATGGCCTTTGTTTGATACCTGGCAGGAATTTTGCATGCCTAGCATTGCCATGACCTTAGCTTTGCATGTTCAGTAGGGCCACGTCTGGGTTAGAGGGGCCTTGGGGCTAGCATGGAGGTTGCTTTTGGTTGAAATGTGAGTCACTCACTATACCAGTGTATCACTTTATATCAGTGGTCTAAACGTTTAAGTGTTAATTTATGAACCTAGCAGTGATTTTATTTTTGGGGTGTTTTTTTGTTGTTGTGTAAAATAGAACTTGTCTGCTTTGTGCACTTTCTATTTTGGTCTATGTTTTTGTGTGATTAATATTTGTGTGTGTTTGCCTTCTCAGGGTCAGTTTGGGGTGCAGGAGGAGGAGTTGCTGAGGAGTCTGACCTGTACTCTGTCTGTGACGAGAGGAGAGGCCATCCGCAGGCTGCACAACCAGCAGCAGGCTGAGGGTAAGGAGAAAAACACTCAAGCACTGGTCCGGGATCAACTTTCCCTACCACCATCACCTTAGCCATTACGAAGGAGGGCCTGGGTTACTATTAACCACCATGGATACTAACTGTTCCATGGTGGTTAATAGTGGGTCCGGTTTCCTCTTTCACTGGGTCTTTCCATGAAACTGGAGAACACAATGTTTATGTAGCTACATACCTGACAATGCTAGAACACAAGTATGAACATAACAGGATACGGTTTTGTACAATAAATGTGCCGTGTCTTTAGCGCTTATTACTAGTGCCAACCAGGCATGTCCTTGAGGTACTTGGACAGCTTTGAGTTTTCACCCTAATGGTTAAGGCTGGGATTTAGGGAGGGTAAGCTGACCACAACTTCCTCCTAGAGTGTTTAAATAAGGCCCATGTTTGGCTGACCAACTAGTGCAAATAGAGACAGCTTTTAGCATCAATGGGAGTGGAAAAAAAGCTCAATATGGAAATGCTATTAATGTTTTCAAGAGCGCTTGACTCCATTAATATGTTGTCTGCAGATGCCAGGGACTCCATCGCCAAAGTGGCTTATGGGAGAGTATTCGGCTGGATCGTCAGTAAAGTTAACGAACTGCTGGCTCCCAACGTTGACTTTGACGTTGAGCTCAGTGAAATAGGTGAGTTTCAAGGGAAACTTAAGGCTTCAAATGTAATAAAATTCCTAAACTCTTCATATGTTTTCTTCATCGCAAGCAGAGATGGTCGATGTCAGATTGACTGTTCTATTTTCTTGTTCTATAATACAGGTATCCTCGACATCTTTGGGTTTGAGAATTTTGCTGTTAACCGTTTTGAGCAGCTCTGCATCAACCTGGCCAATGAACAGCTGCAGTACTTCTTTAACCATGTAAGTGTAAATATCATTGCCACAAGGAAGTAGCCCTGTATCTAGGGTGTTTCTCTATTTAAGTCCCATAAAATGACAGCCTGTAGGGTTTATTAACTTGAGAACCAAACATTTAACAGAAACATGTGGCCAGCTTGTCTCTTTATTTAGTATTAGTAGAGGAACAGGAAAATTGTGAACATAGTCTACAATAGGTTCTGCTTTTTGAAATGGCTATAAATGCATATTCAGTGAAAGGCTTCAGAAAAATGAATTAGGCCCGAAAATATTCAAACCCCTTGACTTTTTCCACATTTTGTTGTGTTATAGCCTGAATTTAAAATGTAGATTTTGTGTCACTGATCTACACACAATACCCCATAATGTCAGTGGAATTATATTTGTGATTTAATGGCTGTGATGGGAGACAACTGAGGATGGATCAAAAACATTGTGTTTACTTCACAATACTAACCTAAAAGAAGTGAGCCTGTAAAGAATACAAATATTCCAAAACATACATTCTGTTTGCAATAAGGCACTGAAGTAAAACTACAAAAAAAGTGGCCAAGAAATGTACTTTATGTTCTGCATACAAAGCCTTATGTTTGGGGAAAACACAACACATATGGAGTACCAGTCTCCCATATTTTCAAGCATAGTGGTGGCTGCATCATGTTAAGGGTATCATTAAGGACTGGGAAGTTTTTCAGGATTAAAAAAGAAACGGAATGGAGCTAAACACAGACAAAATCCTAGAGGAAAAGCTGGTTGTCTGCTTTCCACCAGACACTGGGAGATTAATTCACCTTTCAGCAGGACAATAACCGAAGGCCAAATGTACACTAGGTTTGCTTACCAAAATGACAGTGAATGTTCCTGAGTGACCACTTGAACATCTATGGCAAGACCTGAAAATGGTTGTCTAGCAATGATCAACAACCAATTTGACAAAGCTTGAAGAATTTTGAAAATAATAATTGGCAAGTGTTGCACAATTCAGGTGTGGAAAGCTCTTAGAGACTTACCCAGAAAGATTCACAGCTGTAATTGCTGCCAAAGCTGCTTCTACAAAGTATTGACTCAGGGGTGTGAATAATTACAGTGGGGAGAACAAGTATTTGATACACTGCCGATTTTGCAGGTTTTCCTACTTACAAAGCATGTAGAGGTCTGTCATTTTTATCATAGGTACACTTCAATTGTGAGAGACGGAATCTAAAACAAAAATCCAGAAAATCACATTGTATGATTTTTAAATAATTAATTTGCATTTTATTGCATGACATAAGTATTTGATCACCTACCAACCAGTAAGAATTCCGGCTCTCACAGACCTGTTAGTTTTTCTTTAAGAAGCCCTCCTGTTCTCCACTCATTACCTGTATTAACTGCACCTGTTTGAACTCGTTACCTGTATAAAAGACACCTGTCCACACACTCAATCAAACAGATTCCAACCTCTCCACAATGGCCAAGACCAGAGAGCTGTGTAAGGACATCAGGGATAAAATTGTAGACCTGCACAAGGCTGGGATGGGCTACAGGACAATAGGCAAGCAGCTTGGTGAGAAGGAAACAACTGTTGGCGCAATTATTAGAAAATGGAAGAAGTTCAAGATGACGGTCAATCACCCTCGGTCTGGGGCTCCATGCAAGATTTCACCTCGTGGGGCATCAATGATCATGAGGAAGGTGAGGGATCAGCCCAGAACTACACGGCAGGACCTGGTCAATGACCTGAAGAGAGCTGGGACCACAGTCTCAAAGAAAACCATTAGTAACACACTACGCCGTCATGGATTAAAATCCTGCAGCGCACGCAAGGTCCCCCTGCTTAAGCCAGTGCATGTCCAGGCCCGTCTGAAGTTTGCCAATGACCATCTGGATGATCCAGAGGAGGAATGGGAGAAGGTCATGTGGTCTGATGAGACAAAAATAGAGCTTTTTGGTCTAACTCCACTCGCCGTGTTTGGAGGAAGAAGAAGTATGAGTACAACCCCAAGAACACCATCCCAACCGTGAAGCATGGAGGTGGAAACATCATTCTTTGGGGATGCTTTTCTGCAAAGGGGACAGGACGACTGCACCGTATTGAGGGGAGGATGGATGGGGCCATGTATCGCGAGATCTTGGCCAACAACCTCCTTCCCTCAGTAAGAGCATTGAAGATGGGTCGTGGCTGGGTCTTCCAGCATGACAACGACACGAAGCACACAGCCATGGCAACTAAGGAGTGGCTCCGTAAGAAGCATCTCACGGTCCTGGAGTGGCCTAGCCAGTCTCCAGACCTGAACCCAATAGAAAATCTTTGGAGGGAGCTGAAAGTCCGTATTGCCCAGCGACAGCCCCGAAACCTGAAGGATCTGGAGAAGATCTGTAGGGAGGAGTGGGCCAAAATCCCTGCTGCAGTGTGTGCAAACCTAGTCAAGAACTACAGGAAACGTATGATCTCTGTAATTGCAAACAAAGGTTTCTGTACCAAATATTAAGTTCTGCTTTTCTGATGTATCAAATACTTATGTCATGCAATAAAATGCAAATTAATTACTTAAAAATCATACAATGTGATTTTCTGGATTTTTGTTTTAGATTCCGTCTCTCATAGTTGAAGTGTACCTATGATAAAAATTACAGACCTCTACATGCTTTGTAAGTAGGAAAACCTGCAAAATCGGCAGTGTATCAAATACTTGTTCTCCCCACTGTATGTAAATGTCCTATTTCTGTATTTAATTTAATACATTTGCAAACATTGAGTTTTGTGTGTAGATAGGTGAGAAAAAAACATATTTGATCAATTTTCAGTTCAGGCTGTAACGCAACAAATCTTGGAATAAGTCAAGGGGTATGCACACTTTCTGAAGACACTGTACATATGCATGTGATTCTGGAGTTAAAGAGTTAAAGCTTATTTTTACTAGTCATGCTGCTGTAGTTTGGAGCACCATGCTCTACTAGTTAATATTACACAATTTAACTGTTGAGCCTTTTTTCAGAACCATGTGAGCACTGAGTATATTGGTTCAAAAGTATTGTCCACAAGTCCCACAAACAGTATTTGATACAAATGCCACAAGAAGAAAAAAATCCAACAAATGCCCACAAACCTTTTTTGAGTAGATTTCCTGATATACTTGACTTGCACATTGATCAACATGACACCAGATCAGGAAGCGACGGTTTTACTTTCTCCCTTAGGACTGAAACGTGAGGCCTCATCACCACCAGCCATGAAATCTCCCTTAACCCCTGTTCTTTTTGGTATACAAAATATTTATATGATAGGGGATCTGTGTTTAATCTCTTGTTCTGCTTTCTCAAATGGCAGCACATATTCCACTCTTTTGAATGCTTCGCTGGGGTGGAGGTAGAAATCTGCTTATGATTATTTATCATTGTCGGATCACTACACTGCATTATACGCTGAGTGTACAAAACATTAAGAACAATTTCCTAATATTGAGTTGCACCGCCCCTTTGCCCTCAGAACAGCCTCAATTCGTCCGGGCATCGACTCTACAAGGTATCAAGCGATCCACAGGGATGCTAGCCCATGTTGACTCCAATGCTTCCCACAGATGTGTCAAGTTGGCTGGATGTCCTTTGGGTGGTGGACCGTTCTTGATACACACAGGAAACTGTTGTGCGCGAGAAACCCAGCAGCATACCCTGTTCAAAGGCACTTAAATATTTTGTCTTGCCCATTCACCCTCTGAATGGCACACATACACAATCCATGTCTCAAGGCTTAAAAAATCATTATTTAACCTGCCTCCTCCCCTTCAACTACACTAATTTGAAGTGGATTTAAAAAGTTACATCAACAAGGGATCATAGCTTTCAGCTGGATTCATCTGGTCAGTCTATGTCATTGAAAGAGCAGGTGTTCTTAATGTTTTGTGCTGTCATTCTATTGGAGTGGACTACATTATTTACACTGAACAAAAAATATAAACTGCACATGGATCAATTTCAATTTTTTTACTGAGTTAGAGTTCATATAAGGAAATCAGTCAAATTAAACAAATCTATGGATTTCACATGACTGGGAAAAGAGAGATGCATCTGTTGGTCACAGATACCTTAAAAAAAGGTAGGGGCATGAATCACAAAAACAGTCAGTATCTGGTGTGACCACCATTTTTCTCATGCAGCGCAACACATCTCCTTCGCATAGAGTTGATCAGGCTGTTGATTGTGTCCTGTGGAATGTTGTACACTACTCTTCAATGGCGGTGTGAAGTTGATGGATATTGGCGGAAACTGGAACACGCTGTCGTACGTGTCGATCCAGAGCATCCCAAACATGCTCAATTGGTGACATGTCTGGTGAGTATGCGGGCCATGGAAGACCTGGGACATTTTCAGCTTCCAGAAATTGTGACCAGATCCTTGCGACATGTGGACATGGGGAGGATGAATGGCACCACAATGGGCCTCAGGTTCTCGTCACAGTATCTCTGTGCATTCAAATTGCCATCGATAAAATGCAATTGTGTTCATTGTCCGTAGCTTATGCCTGCCCATATCATAACCCCACCACCACCATGGGGCGCTCTGTTCACAATGTTGACATCAGCAAGCTGCTGGCCCACATGACGCCCACATCTGCCATCTGCCCGGTACAGTTGAAACCAGGATTCATCCATGAAGAGCACACTTCTCCAGCGTGCCAGTGGCCATCGAAGGTAAGCATTTGCTCTCTGAAGTTGGTTACGACACTGAACTGCAGTCAGGTCAAGACCCTGGTGAGATCAATGAGCACGCAGATGAGCTTCACTGAGATGGTTTCTGACAGTTTGTGCAGAAATTCTTTGGTTGTGCAAACCCTCAGTTTAATCAGCTGTCCGGGTGGCTGGTCTCAGATGATCCCGCAGGTGAAGAAGCTGGATGTGGAGGTCCTGGACTAGCGTGGTTACATGTGGTTGTGAGACCGGTTGGACATACTGCCAAATTATCTAAAACAACGTTTGAGGTGGCTTATGGTAGAGAAATTAACATAAAATGATTTGGCAACAGCTCCGGTGGACATTCCTGCAGTCAGCATGCCAATTGCACGCTCCCTCAAAACTTGACAAATCTGTGGCATTGTGTTGTATAACAAACTGCACATTTTAGAGTGGCCTTTTATTGTCGAGGGCATAAGGTGCACCTGAGTAATGACCATGCTGTTTAATCAGCGTCTTGATATGCCACACATGTCAGGTGAGAAATGCTCACTAACAGGGGTATAAACAAATAGAGCAATAGCTTTTTGTGCGTACAGAACATTTCTGGGTGTTTTTATTTCAGCTCATGAAACATGGGACCAACACTTTACATGTTGCAATTATATTTTGGTTCAGTGTAATTAAATGCATAAGGCTTCTTATGGCAATTTTGTGACTGAAGGCCACACACAATTGAATGTGCCATCTTCTAATGAAATGATTAGGCAAAGCCGATTTGATCCTATGAAGATGTTCTCCTGTGACCAAAGCACTTCTGAAAGAAAGTGTGAATACCTGTTGTAATTTTATTTTTCGTTCATACGTCTTCGTATGTATTTGTTGTCCTGCAGCACATCTTTCTGATGGAACAGAATGAATACAAGGAGGAGGGCATCGAGTGGGAATCCATTTCCTTCAAAGACAACAAGCCTATCCTGGTAAATACATTTCCTCTCGTTTCTCATCACTTAGTACTCTTTTTCTCTCTCAACCTTTTTTCTGTCCCCCTTTTACACACTCCGTTTCCCTCCCACCTCTCTCAGTAATAACACAGACTGGTTGTTTAAACACAGTGTGAGTCTGCCAGACAGAACAGAACAAAGTGACCGAGACCCCAGGAAGGGGTAATGCTGACGGGGCAGTGTTCAGTCACATACCAGGAGCTTAATGGGCACTTCTGCTTTTAGCCTGTGGCATCATCATCTGTCTATATGGAAGCCACTGGTTTAATTTGGCTGAGAATAGTGTCCCTGTCCAATGCTGAAGGTATGAGTACAGCCAGTCTGTAAGCTATGGGATAAGATGGACACATTCGTTGTTGTGGGAAGGATTCTAACTCGAGTTAGGATTGGGCCTAGGGTGAGTAATGCACAACCTGGATCCACGGGTCCTGTTCTGTGTACCCACTCTGTCTTAATGCCTACAGAGCACTATACAACTTGTAGAGCATTTTACAGTGCAGGGGCCATAGTCAATAAAGATCGGGGAACAAGGTTTTCAGGATAGGACTAAAATATATTATCCTTGTACTGTGAGAAGGCATGTTTTAAAGTCATGTAGTTGTGTACCATGTTTCATCCAGTTAACAGTTGGCAAGATTAACTCAAATATGAATTTTCACAGTAAAGGAATGTATTTGTTTAGGTGTTTTTCCTTGTCTCATATACAACAAATTAATTTGATGTGCTTCTCTCCCGCAGGACCTGTTCCTCACTAAACCCATTGGAATCCTTTCTCTCCTGGATGAGCAGAGTGCCTTTCCCCAGGTACCTAACTGGTCTCCATACAGTTTTTTGGGAAATTACCCTTCCCCACATCTTTGTCTTAATGTATATGTATTCATTCTAATTTCTTTTCAATATTTGTGCCCTCAGGCATCAGACAGAGACTTTGTGGACAAGTTGAACAGTAAATTTAAAAGCAGCGCCCACTATGAGGTGGTCCGTAGTCATAGCCCCCTCTTTACTGTGGTTCACTATGCTGGGAAGGTGAGGTTACATTCATACATTACGTTATTATAATAATAGTTCATCTAACTGTCCAGTGTTTCCAGTTTTCTATTAAATTTGATCTGTAATTAATTATGTTAAAAAGCAGCTTTTCTGCAAATGTAATGATGTGGGCGCACATCGGTCTTTAAAAATATTCATGCAAATATTCAAGTAGACCGCTGATTGGCCAGCTCATCCTTCTCAGGATTTGTGCTCTGGGCACAAATACGAGTATAGGATGAGTCAACAACATTATTTGTGTATGAGTTAACATTTTAATATTAACTCTTAAAAGTGAGATTTTCACTGGACAGTTACTTGTATAATGCACTAGGAGTTATGTGTGTTTATAACTGCATCTATACTATACTATACTGCATTATAACTCATTATGAGTGTGGTTATGAAGCATAGCTAATTCTCTCCTTTCTGTGTCCAGGTCCAGTATAATGGACTAGGCTTCCTAGAGAAGAACAGAGACACCATCCCAGCCAGCATCAGAAGCCTCTTCATTAACAGTGTCACGCCCCTACTCAGTCTCCTCTTTGCAGGTACATGAGGGAATATGAATGTTTCTGTATTCAACAGCTCTGCACTTTGCCAGAAATGACCCATGTTTTTATTACTTCACAATTGCTGATTTATGTACAGTACCAGTCAAAGGTTTGGGCACACTTACTCATTCAAGGGTTTTTATTTATTTGAACTTTTTTCTACCTCGTTGAATAATAGTGAAGACATCACAACTATGAAATAACACACATGGAATCATGTAGTAACCAAAAAAGTGTTAAACAAATCAAAATATATTTGAGATTCTTCAAAGTAGCCACCATTTGTCTTGATAACAGCTTTGCACACTCTTGGCATTCTCTCAACCAGCTTCATGAGGTAGTCACCTGGAATGCATTTCAACAAACAGGTGTGCCTTGTTAAAAGTTCATTTGTGGAATTTCTTTCCTTAATGCTTTTGAGCCATTCAGTTGTATTGTGACAAGGTAGGGGTGGTATACAGAAGATAACCCTATTTGGTAAAAGACCAAGTCCATAGTATAGCAATAACAGCTCAAATAATCAAAGAGAAATTAGTCCATCATTACTTTAAGACATGAAGGTCAGTCAATCCAGAAAATGTTAAGTACTTTGAAAGTTTCTTCAAGTGCAGTCGCAAAAACCATCAAGCGCTATGATGATACTGGCTCTCATGAGGACCGCCACAGGAAAGGAAGACCCAGAGTTACCTCTGCTGCAGAGGATAAGTTCATTAGAGTTACCAGCCTCAGAAATTGGATCCCAAATAAATGCTTCAGAGTTCAAGTAATAGACATATCTCAACATCAACTTTTCAGAGGGGACTGCATGAATCAGGCCTTCATGGTCAAATTGCTGCAAAGAAACCACTACTAAAGGACACCAGTAAGAAGAAGAGACTTGCTTGGGCCAAGAAACATGAGCAATGGACATTAGACCAGTGAAAATCTGTCCTTTGGTCTGATGAGTCCAAATTTGAGATTTTTGGTTCCAAACGCTGTGTCTTTGTGAGATGCAGAGTAGGTGAACGGATGATCTCTACATGTGTGGTTCCCACCGTGAAGCATGGAGGAGGAAGTGTGATGGTGTGGGGGTGCTTTGCTGGTGACACTGTCTGTGATTTATCTAGAATTCAAGGCACACTTAACCAGCATGGCTACCACAGCATTCTGCAGCGATATCCCATCTGGTTTGCGCTTAGTGGGACTATAATTTTCTTTTTCAACCGGACAATGACCCAAAACACACCTCCAGGCTGTGTAAGGGCTATTTGACCAACAAGGAGAGTGATGGAGTGCTGCATCAGATGACCTGGCCTCCACAATCACCCGATGTCAACTCAATTTGAGATGGTTTGAGATGAGTTGGACTGCAGAGTAAAGGAAAATCAGCCAATAAGTGCTCAGCATATGTGGGAACTCCTTCAAGTCTCTTGGAAAAGCATTCCTCATAAAGCTGGTTGAGAGAATGCCAAATGTGTGCAAAGCTGTCAAGGCAAAGGGTGATTACTTTGAAGAATCTCAAATATTAAATATATTTTGATTTGTTTAACACTTTTTTTTTGGTTACGACACGATTCCATATGTGTTTTTTTTCATAGTTTTTATGTCTTCACTATTATTCTACAATGTAGAAAATAGTCAAAATAAATAAAAACCCTTGAATGAGTAGGTGTCTTTTGACTGGTACTCTACGTCTGTGTACACCGTGAATGTTGAACTGTAGCTATTAAATCAGTTCTGTAAAGATGTGTAACATGGATCAGAGCTGACACACAATGACGTGGGCTTGTTTCCAATGTGGATTTGTGGACAAATACACCCCCTGACCTCTTCTTAGAAAATTATGTAGGATTTAAAAAAATAATAAATGGGTACTCTTATCTCAACACAGCATTCACAGACTCAGTTTGAGAATTGTTCTAGTTTAAAACATTGATCACTGTCTGGCATCTCGCATCAAATATTCACTTATGATTCATATTTGATGTCTTTTCAGCCACAATCTCCAGAACAGGCACCTTGATGCCACGCAAAGCCAAGGTAGGCACTGTAGATCATAAAATATTCAGAAGTCTAGTTTGAAAAAAATTCACCGAACGTAACAGAATATGATATACAGTAGATTCTGTAGAATGAATTACTTTTGGTTCCAAACAGCCAGGGTCATATTTGGACCTTTCTTACAGTGCAAAAGTCACAGCCAGAATGTGGGTTTAAATTATTAAACATATTTTTTCTTTTAGCTCATGCAAAAGGCAGATGACAACTTTAACTCAACTAGGAAACAGTCGGTGGGGGCACAGTTTAAGGTAAGGCGGACTTTGTTACACATCTGGATTTATACATTTCTTATTTCTGAGTGTTAGATTTCAAAATGATGTATGAACAATACTGAAAACCCCTGTAAATATGCCTACCTATAGACTGAACTGCTGTAAAATAAATATGCACAGATAATGGTTAGTGTGTCATACCTTCAGCACTCTCTGGCTGTGCTGATGGAGAAGATGTTTGTTGCCAGTCCTCACTTTGTCCGCTGCATCAAACCTAACGGCAGCAAGCTTCCTGATCAGGTGGACAACAAAATAGTCATGGACCAGGTGAGAACCAATATTTAATATGTTATTTTAGATGTACTGTAGGCATGTCTATCTTACATTGGCGATGACGGTAGCAGCCTTCATCGGTAGCAGTATTTCCTTTAGCTAGATTATTTCCTATGCTGGATGCACAAGCCTGAAATAACACCAGTCGTTTTGTGCATTTACAGTTTGACCCCTTTTTCAGAATAATCAATGCTTTCAAAAGCTAAGGAAATGGTACATTACAAAAGCTACACTACTGTTAAGAAGTTTGGGGTCACTTAGAAATGTCCTTGTTTTTGAAAGAAAAGCACATTTTCTGTCCATGAAAATAAAATTGATCAGAAATACAGTGTTGACATTGTTAATGTTGTAAATGACTATTGTAGCTGGAAACGGCAGATTTTTTTGTTGAATATCTACATTGTAGAGTTGCAAAGAAAAATACATATCTCAGATTGGCCAATAAAATATTAAGATGGGCAAAAGAACAGACACTGGACAGAGGAACTCTGTCTAGAAGGCCAGCATCCAGGAGCCGCCTCTTCACTGTTGATGTTGAGACTGGAGTTTTGCAGGGACTATTTAATGAAGCTGCCAGTTGAGGACTTGTGAGGCGTCTGTTTCTCAAACTAGACACACTAATGTACTTGTCCTTTTGCTCAGTTGTGCACCGGGGCCTCCCACTCCTCTTTCTATTCTGGTTAGAGCCAGTTTGCCCTGTTCTGTGAAGGGATTAGTACACAGCGTTGTACGAGATCTTCAGTTTCTTGGCAATTTCTCGCATTGAATAGCCTTCATTTCTCAGAACAAAAACAGACTGACGAGTTTCAGAAGAAAGTTCTTTGTTTCTGGCCATTTTGAGCCTGTAATCGAACCTACAATGCTGATGCTCCAGATACTCAACTAGTCTAAAGAAGGACAGTTTTATTGCGTCTTTAATCAGGAATTTTTTTTCAGCTGTGCTAACATAATTGCAAAAGGGTTTTCTAATGATCAATTATCCTTTTAAAATGATAAACTTGGATTAGCTAACACAACGTGCCATTGGAACACAGGAGTGATGGTTGCTGATAATGGGCCTCTGTACGCCTATGTAGATATTCCATTACAAATCAGCCATTTCCAGCTACAGTAGTCATTTACAACATTAACAATGTCTACACTGTATTTCTGATCAATTTGATGTTATTTTAATGGACAAAAAATTGCTTTTCTTTCAAAAACAAGGACATTTCTCAGTGACCCCAAACTTTTGAACGGTAGTGTATGTGAACAGTGCACAGTTTTCAATGCGAAAAGTTGTATTAACACAGTATCGGTCTATATTGTGGTTTGGGCCAACTTCAGAGAGGGTTGTGTTCAGTAGACATGAAATGGAAGAAAATGAAATGGAAGAAAATGGACTGAAACTATCTGAACTTGACCAATAAGAAACACTTTGCAAAGCGTTTTGCTTCAGTGTGCCCTAATGAACAAGACCCAGTCCCCAGTATGGTAATCAGTGGTTGGCTAAGCAGCAGCTTCTAGGCACTAGGTTAGTGTGTCAGTGTCTGACTGACTGACGGGTGGCGTGTTAACAGGAAGTGGATTTGGCCCCAGGGGAGGGTTAGTATAGCCCTGATGAAACAATGAAGCTGGTCAATACCCTGCCGTCATTGAACACTGCTGTCTAATCTGACAGCAGGGGTCTTCCCTCCCTCTCTCATCTATAATCAATGCTTTTTAAATGTTTGTCTAGGCCTGAACTGATATAACAGTACAATGCAGTGTTGGCGGTTGGGTAGACAATGGTTTAACAGAAACAATGGTTAATAACTGTGAAATTGTGGTGGGTAGTCTGTGTTAAAGCTGATTTAACTTCTTATTCATTACATATGTATGTGGTTAAAATGGCATGATGTTTACAATGTTCATCATTGAGCTCTCTGCTGTAGCTCTATTGCCCTCCATAAGCAAGACTAGGTTAAGACTATGTTAAATAGTTTTTAAAAATACAATCCCTCCCCCTTATCACCATCATAACTGTGCTTTGTTACATCGCCACCTGCTGTTCAGCTTTGACATTGCATTTAGTTGTTAAAGTAAGTTCAGTAGGTCTCTGATATGGGCATCAATTACACCTGATTCTGCTTGGGGTATGTGGAACATATATTATATGACAACAAAGGATAATTCAAATGTTTCCAGCTAAGATACAACGGCCTGCTGGAAACCATCAGGATACGAAGAGATGGCTTCTCCTGGCGACCGTCGTTCAAAGAATTTGCTCAGAGGTGTGTGTGCATTAATTGTAACATGGCTACTGCAATCTTGGCCAACACAAAAAATTGGATGCATGATATTGCTGTGCACTGCAGTTTTATTTTCAGCACACCATGCTAAAATCTTCTGTCTCCCCTCTTCAGGTACAACATTCTGCTGATAAAGCCAGATTTACCACTAACCAAGGAAAGGTATGTATAAAGACACTTGCACTCATTCCTGCAATTTAAAAAAGATTACATACACCAACATCATGTTAGGTGATTTCGTAGACATTTGTCCGTCTTATTAAATTTAACCTGTGTGGTTGGTGTCTTTTTCAGCTGCATGTCCATCCTCAACACTACTGAGATACATGGCTGGAAGTGTGGGTAAGGCTTCATTAGTTGCTCTTGTTGTGTTCAATGAATTGGTTTAGAAAATGATTTGCCACAATCAGTCTGAGAAGACTAACTTACTTACTGCTGAATCTTCCTGTAACTAAGCTTTCATAACTTCATCCAAGCATGTCATTCAGGCTGTATTTCAATCAGATGATTCATGTTTTTATGCTGGAAGGAACAAGTCAGTGAATAGTTGATCTAGATTTCAGTTTCAATATATTTGGATCGCTGCCTCCATTGAGACATGGGAACACTCATCACTAATAATTCTCCCAGGTTCCAACTCGCCTAGTGCAAAATTCAGTCTTATAAAACTGTCAACTGAAAATCGGTCCGTCAAAAACAGCTCATTCTTCAGTTAACAGCTATGTTGTCTTTGGCTTGTGAGGACAGCTCAGGGTTTATATTGAGTAAAGATCTTTATCTCAATTGCAGTCTTTCACCCTCTCGGTCCCCGCTCTTACTTTCTCCTGCTGTGTGGCTCTTTAGAAATGTCCAAAAATTACACTACATGACCAAAGGTATGTAGACACCTGCTCATTGAACATCTCATTCCAAAATCATGGGCATTGATATGGAGTTGGTCACCCCTTTACTGCTATAACAGCCTCCACTCTTCTGGGAAGGCTTTCCACTAGATGTTGGAACATTGCTGCAGGTACTTGCTTCCATTCAGCCACAAGAGCATTAGTGAGGTCAGGCACTGATTTTGGGCGAATAGGCCTGGCTCGCGGTTGGTGTTCAAATTCATCCCATGGGGTTGAGGTCAGGGCTGTGTGCAGGCCAGTCAAGTTCTTCCACTCTGATCTCGACAAACCTTTTCTGTATGGACCTCGCTTTGTGCACGGTAGCATTGTCATACTGTAACATGAAAGGGCCTTCCCTAAACTGTTGCCTCAAAGTTGGAAGCACAGAATCGTCTACAATGTGTATGCTGTAGCGTTAACATTTCCCTTCACTGGAACTAAGGGGTCTAGCCCAAACCATGAAAAAACAGACCCAGACCATTATTCCTCCTCCACCAAACTTTATAGTTGGCACTATGCATTGGTGCAGGTACCGTTCTCCTGGCATCCGCCAAACTGATTCGTCCGTCGGACTGCCAGATGGTGAAGAGTGATTCATCACAACAGAGAACTAATTTCCACTGCACCAGAGTCCATTGGCAGCAAGCTTTACACCACTCCAGCCAACGTTTGGCATTGTGCATGGTGATTAGGCTTGTGTTCGGCTGCTTGGCCATGGAAACCCATTTCATGAAGCTCCGTACAAACAGTTATTGTGCTGACGTTGCTTCCAGAGGCAGTTTGGAACTCGGTAGTGAGTGTTGCAACCGAGGACAGATGACAGATGAGCTGTTGTTGCTCCTAGACGTTTCCACTTCACAATAACAGCACTTACAGTTGAACGGGGCGGCTCTAGCAGGGCAAACATTTGACAAACTGACAATCCTGTGACGGTGCCACGTTAAAATTCACTGAGCTCTTCAGTAAGGCTATTCTACAGCCAATGTTTGTTTTGTCTATGGAGATTGCATGGCTTTGTGCTCGATTTTATACACCTGTCAGCAACAGGTGTGGCAGAAATATCCGAATCCACTAATTTAAAGGGGTGTCCAAATACTTTTGTATATATAGTGTATGAATATGGCTTAATGACAGTACTGAAGTTGATTGGAAATCTTTCTTTCTCTAATTTTCTCTCTGTTTTAACAGTGCTTTATGCAACAATTCCCTGTGCAAATAGCGCTCAATATCTATAAACATTGTTTAAACTGTCTCTCTCTTTTTGTGGCAGCTCGTCTCGTATGTTCTTTAAGTATTGGCACCAGGAGGAGTTGGCCAGGCTGTTAGAGAGACTTGGCAAGGCAGCACTTGTCATCCAGAAAGGTAAGGGTCACAAACTGTAGTCTCTGGAACATAATATCTCAAATGTCTGTCAAAGTAATTTAATTAGCATCTGTGAGATGTTGCTGCTTTTGAACTCAGGCCTGAGGGTAAAAACCCTGACAGGTCTGTAGACTAGGTTATAATCATTGAAGTAAACAATGAAATAAATCATGATGGGACATGATTAAACAAACATTACCATCAGGAAGATGCATGCAGTTTTAAGGGCTACCTTCAGTCTTTGCGTTGCGACCCCTCACCCCACTGCAAGATAGATGATGATTTCTCTGGCATACTGTCTGGCATCTTGATTCCATGGCCTGTGCTTACTGTAGCATCATTTTGCATCGTAATGTGGTCCTTTATCACAAATACCATTCATTAGTAATGTTTCTCTCCTTCCTACGTCTCTCCTTTCTATGTCTCGTCACTGCATCTCTCTCTCTTCACATTCTCACTGTTGCAGACTACCGTTCACTGCGCTGCAGGAGGAAGTACCTGTCCCTGCTGGTGGAAGTGCACAGACAGAGGCAGGCCCAGAGAGAGAGGGTAGAGAGAGAAGCCAGGGAGGAGGAGGAGGAGGAGAAGAGGAGGGAGCAGGAGCTGGAGGAGGAGATGAGGCGACTGGACATGGAGCAGGAGAACAAGAGTAAGGAAGCAGAATATTCCTCTCTCCCTCTTACTCACCTACAGTGCATTCGGAAAGTATTCAGACCTCTTCCCTTTTTCTACTTTTTGTTACGTTAACAGCCTTATTCTAAAATGTATTTAAAAACAAATGTTTTTATAAAAAAAATTGAAAACAGAAATACCTTATTTACATAAGTATTCAGACCCTTTGCTATGAGACTCGAAATTGAGCTCAGATGCATCCTGTTTCCATTGATCATCCTTGAGATATTTTTACAATTTGATTGGAGTCCACCTGTGGTAAATTCAATTGATTGGACATGATTTGGAAAGGCACACACCTGTCTATATAAGGTCCCACAGTTGACAGTGCATGTCCGAGCAAAAACCAAGCCATGAGGTCGACGGAAATACCCGTATAGCCCCGAGACAGGATTGTGTCAAGGCACAGATCTGGGGAAAGGTACCAAAAAATGTCTGTAGCATTGAAGGTCTCCAAGTACACCATGGCCTCCATCATTCTTAAATGGAAGAAATGTGGATCCACCAAGACTCTTTCTAGAACTGTCCTCCCAGCCAAACTGACAATCGGAGAAAAGGGCCTTGGTCAGGGAGGTGACCAAGAACTCGATGGTCACTCTGACAGAGCTCCAGAGTTCCTCTGTGGAGATGGGTGAACCTTTCAGAAGGACAACCATCTCTGCAGCACTCCACCAATCAGGCCTTTATGGTAGTGGTCAGACAGAAGCCACTCCTCAGTAAAAGGCACATGATAGCCTGCTTGGCGTTTGCCAAAAGATTGATGAAGAGAAAGAAATTACCATTTCATTCATTTTAGAATAAGGCTGAAACATGGAAAAAGTCAAGGGGTCTGAATACTTTCTGAATGCACTGTATCTCCCTTACTGACATTCACCTACTTGTTCTGTTTCTCCCTAACGCTGTTCTATTTTTGTTCTTTACCTCCACCCTTCTCCAAACTCTCTCTACTTCTCTGTGCACGTTGACAAACACATTTCAGTCTGACTCAAATCAATAATTCAGCATTCAAGAATGTGTAATGATCCTTGTCACTCATTGTATGAATACACTGAGTGTACAGAACATTAAGAACATTGTCCTAATATTAAGTTACACCCCCCTTTGCCCTCAACAGCCTCAATTAATCAGGGGTGTCGAAAGTGTTCGACAGGGATGCTGGCCCATGTTGACTCCAATGCTTCCCACGGTTGTGTCAAGTCCTGTGGGTGGTGGACCATTCTTGATACACATGGGAAACTGTTGTGCGTGAAAACACAGCAACATTGCAGTTCTTGACACAAACCAGCCTGCCTGGCACCTACCATACCCCGTTCAAAGGCACTTTAATCTTTTGTCTTGCCCATTCACCCTCTGAATGACACACATACACAATCCATGTCTCAATTGTCTCAAGGCTTAAAAATCCTTCTTTAACCCGTCTCCTCCCCTTCATCTACACTGATTGAAGTGGATTTAAAAAGTGACATCAATAAGGGATCATAGCTTTTACCTGGATTCACCTGGTCAGTCGATGGCATTGAAAGAGCAGGTGTTCTTAATGTTTTGTACAGCCAGTGTAGCTTTGAGTGCTGTGTTAACCGGGGTGTGTGTGTGTCTCAGGGCCATTCTCTCCACCCGTGCCCCTACCCAGGAAAAAGAAGCCACAGCCCCAGCCTCGCTCTATCCTGCCCACTGCTACCCACCTGGCTCCTGTCCCACGGCCCCGCAGCAAACAGTTTGAGGTGAGCCATACTCAAGAGTCTACACTGGTAACCTTGATTTTAATTGAGAACTGTAAGAAGTAATTTGCAGGAAGTCATCTCATGTTGAGCCTCTCTGTTTTAAATATCTCTGATGCTAGCCAGCACTGGCTAGCCCACAGACAGCATGTTGGTGGGAACCATGCTATTGACTGATCTTGTACCCTTCGGCAATCGATCTCCCACTCTATACCCTGACATCCACTCCCAGTCTTTGATGACTAAATTTGAGCCTTAAACGACCCTACGATTTACGGTTCCCTCTGTCTCTCCCAGGCCACTCCCTTTGACAACCTGGAGGTGCATATTGAACTGGCTGAGCTGGTGGGCCAGGTAGGGGGAGAGGAGCGAGCCAGGGAGAGGAGCAAGAAGAGGAAGAACACCATCCGCTGGTTCAAGGAGACGCAGGCCCGCAAGGTGGTCCACAATGGAGCCTTCCCCTGCTGGTTCCATGGCATGATTACACGCAGGTCAGTAAGAGAGGATGTCAAATGCACATGTACGCAAATTCTCATTCAGATTTCATTGTGGTTTTAAGTCTCTCTGTGTATGTCTCCTCTACAGACAAGCAGAGGATTTGATGACGGACAAGCCTGTGGGCTGTTTTCTGATTCGTGTGGGACAGAGCCGGGAGGGCTACACACTAACATATAAGTAAGACTGAGGATGACAAACTGGATTTAAACACAGATTCATCCACCAAATGACACAAGACATTAAACCCCTAACCTCCCGTTTGGACCTCATCCTTTGTGACCTATGTGTACCCTTTACCCTCTGACCTTGGCCTCTCCGTCTATCCGCTGTCAGGGGGGCGAACCGCTGCATGCACTTTATGATTGAGATGCAGTCTAATGGGAAGTATGTGATCCTGGGGGAGGATAAGGCTCATCCCTCCCTGCCTGATCTGGTGCAACACCACAGCCAGGTGGGCATCAAGCCCTTCAACGAGCTGCTCAGCACTCCCTGTGGACAGGTCAGCATCGGGTCAAACCCCTTTTAGGGTCTGGCTCCTGTCAAATACTGTCTTGAATATACCCACAGTTGGAACAGGGTCTGCCAGGACCTGTGTGCAATACTGAACAGTAACAATGCATCATCAAACATTTATGCATTTTATGTAGTCTGGGAAGAGCCATAAGCTGTTCAGAAAGCTTATAGCAAGTATTTTACAATCTACATGCATGGACTGTTCCAGATTTAATGTAAGCAAATTTGAATTGGCTGTTTCAGACATGTAACCAGAACACAGACTACGAGGACTTGAAGGGCCTGGACCTCCTGGCTACAGCCAACCACGGGAGCCCCAAGTCTGGGGAGGAGGGCGAGTCAACCCCTGACCCCGTCCACCTGGAGCTCCAGCGGCTCTTCCTGCCCCCCGGGCAGAGCCCCAGCCTGGAGACCCAGAGACCACCTGTCCTCAGGCGGATATCTGACCGAAGACACCGGGCCGTGGCTGGAGGAGGGGAGGCCCACGGAGGGAGGAGAGGGGAGAGAGGAGAGGGGGAAGAAGAGGAGGACGAGACTGACCACAAGAGCAGGTCATTCCCCCGGTTGTATCCTTCCATCCGATTGGCCATGAGGGAGATCCAGCAGATCCAACAGGTGAGAGGCAATGATGAGGAGAGGGAAGAGGGATAAATGGAGGGAGCGAGAGATGTAGAGGCAGACTTTAATGTGTGGTTGGACACATGGTGTCGAGTTGAATGGCCTATGTATTAATGCTGGATCCAGGTTATCATTGTTTATCAATGAAATTACACACCTTCAAATGTCAGTCTATAGAACTGATTGGGTACATTTTGGTCTATTGCTAGAACTGGTGTAGGTACATCTGCGTATAGATAGCAGTCATTATATGGTGTTGTTGAACCATTAAAGGGCATCTGCACTTCCTGATTTGACCTCGTTTTGCATCAATGCTCATTAAGAAATGCCAGCGGCCATGACTGAAGGCAAACAAGAGTTGTCTTGGTGGGTGTGGTTTGATGTGGGTGTTTCTTGGGTGCTTTTGCCATTCAATCACAACAGAAGGACAGTAGCTAACCAGTTTGAGTTGAAACATTATTGAAAGCAAGCTGGCAACGTGCATCAAACATATCATCAGGTTTGCATGATTATGAGCTAGCTAGCTAACAGGGAGCAAACCTGTCTTCAGGTACAATGTTAGCTATGCCTATCTTCCTCTCAAATTTGTATTTGTTTTATTTAATCTTTATTTAACTAGGCAAGTCACTTAAGAACAATTGTGCACCACCCTATGGGACTCCCAATCATGCCCGGATGTGATAAAGCCTGGATTCGAACCAGGTACTATAGTGACGCTTCTTGCACTGAGATGCAGTGCCTTAGACCGCTGCACCACTCGGGAGCCCTAATAAGGCTGATGGAGCAGGTCAGAATGCTCCAGTGTTCACATTTTAGGAGCAGCAATGTGCACACGGCGGTAGACCTGCGCGCAAATGTTCCAAAATTACATTTGCGGAAAAATACCGTTCTAAAATGCACACCACTCATGCGAGCGGTTTCATGGACAGAGATGGAAATGTAGAAAGAGGGGAGATCTAAAGATGCAACAACCATCATGGGTTGCTAATATAACTAGGATAATGCCTTTGACTGATAGACAATGAAAGAAAACCAATAGAACAGGAGAATGCATATGAGAAAGTCTTTATAAAATAATTGTCTCCACATTTCTATGGTGCATTTTGGATATAGGCTACTTTGAAGCAAGGTAAGACATGCCTCATAATATGAAGTAAAACCTCCAGGTTTCTCATTTTAATTAATAAGAGGTCGCCTTTCTTTCGCTGGGCGGGCCGTTTGGGGAAATTTTGGCAAAGTTAGAGTATACCCACTTCCCCAGGTGCCACTACACCACTGCTACTTACCAACAACACACCAGTCTCAGGTTTGATTGGTTGACAGCCCAAGTAGAAACTAGTCGGATGTAATCCATATCCTGGCAATCTGTCCAAGTTTGTTGAATAACTTTATGGAATCCCATTTTCACTAGAGTAGCTATTTCCCAAGAAAGGGCAAGTACTAACCACACGTCTTGTCTGGGGAAGAGGTTCCAGTCGGCAAGTTTGCTTTGAGTGACCCCGGTGCCCCGTGTGGTTGGGGGTTTACTGATTTTTGACCATTCTATTGGTCCTCCTAAGGAGATGTGTCCGCCTGCCCAGGGTACCGGGCCATGCAAAGCGTCGCAGTCACTTACCAAACTCTGTTTTGGACGACACTGACTTTATGAACAATAGCGGTGTGGGGAAAATCACTGGGGGAAAAAACATATTACAACCTATGTATTGTGATAATTGTGTTTGCTCTATAACCTGTTAGTTCGTATGCCTTGCGACCGTGATATATATACAGTTGAAGTCGGATGTTTACATACACCTTAGCCAAATACATTTAAACTCAGTTTTTCACAATTCCTGACATTTAATCCTGATAAAAATTCCCTGTCTTAGGTCAGTTAGGATCACCACTTTATTTTAAGAATGTGAAATGTCAGAATAATAGTAGAGTGATTTATTTCAGCTTTTATTTCTTTCATCACATTCCCAGTGGGTCAGAAGTTTACATACACTCAATTATTATTTGGTAGCATTGCCTTTTAAATTGTTTAACGTGGGTCAAATGTTTCTGCAGCATTTTCCAGATGGCCAGGATCAGAGCCCCTCTATCTCTCACAGTACCACCAACCCCTCCTGGAGGAGGACCGGTAGGTCATAGTTCTGGGCAGGGCATAACATTGTGCAATATATTGTTTTTAGACATGTCTTTATCATATAGAATAGGGAATGATGTCAGCTCTATTCATTCCCATTTCATTACGCTCCCACGCTGCCTCCCAAAACCCAACACACCATAATGTTGTGCAAGTCTGAGTGTGCACGCCTTTCTTCTTGCATGTATTTTATATACATATAAATAACCAACACCTTTTCAAGCAGAATCAAGTATTTAGCCAAGCAGTGGTTTACACTGACTTATGCTATTTTTGTGTCTGTTGCAGATTCATAACCCATGGGATGGAGGGAGTTAATGCTATTTGTTGTTTTCCCCCAACTGAATGAGTTAACTGGGTCTTATTCTGTCTAAGCTTTATCCATGAACAAATTGTAAGGAGATATTTCCTTGTTTACTAGTATTTTATTTGTTATGTTTTATTTTGTAACGATTTTAATTTACGTGTGTTAAGGGGTTTTATGTTTCTGATTGTATTGTTGTTTTATATGTTTATTTAAATGTAAATTATGCAGTGGGAATGTTTACATTCTGTGATTTACTGAATATTGTTATTTGTTTACATTTTAGATATCTGGTTGTCAAGTTTTTTTTCTTCTCCCCCCATCATAATAAAATCTGCATGAAAATGCTTCGGTGTTAACACATCATGGCTCTTTCACTTCAGTCATCAGTGAGTTTTTTACCGTTAAAGAATAAGCCAATAGGCACGCAGACCTGTAGAGAGGAGTGGTTTTGTTTTTTAACTGATATATTTCCATCCAGTGACCACATTCAGAGTAGTAGACAGATCACAACAGGCAAACAGGAGTCTGACACTGGGACATAGATCTAATCAACCTGATACTGTAGGACTCCAAATCTCCTTGATGGATCTCAGGGTTCTGGCTTTTGTGCTGTGTCTCACCATCTACTCCATCCATGGTAATGTGATGCACCAGTGAACATTTTATTAAAATACTGTGTGCACAACTCCAGTCCTTGAGGGGTGTGATCTTGCTGGTTTTTAATTGATTCAGTATTGATGGATTTTCATTAGGCATTTTTGGGGATTGGTTATTCATCTGTTACTCAGGAATATCATGTTAATTCTGGATCTTTGTGTAGTTCTGACATGGTTACTGTAATTATATAACTGCCTCTTCCAGGAGCCATTCCAAAATGTTGTGTTGGGACATCCAGGAACATTCCTTTGAGCTTACTAATGCGAGTGGAGCGATATGATGTCCAACACAGCCATGGTGCATGTGAGATCAGCGCTGTTGTGTGAGTCCTCACCACTTGTCCTGTAATGTCACAATTTCTCTAAAGAAAATGGTGCATATAGATTGCATGTAGGCAGTGGTGGAAAAAGTACTCAATTGTCATACTTGAATAAAAGTAAAGATATACCTTTAATAGAATATGACTCAGTCACCCAGTAAAATACTACTTGA
Source organism: Salvelinus alpinus (assembly GCF_045679555.1). Taxonomy (NCBI): domain Eukaryota; kingdom Metazoa; phylum Chordata; class Actinopteri; order Salmoniformes; family Salmonidae; genus Salvelinus; species Salvelinus alpinus. The sequence continues at coordinate 19,802,433 of NC_092103.1, read as the reverse complement.
GTAAAAGTCAAAGTATTCGGTTTTAAATATACTTAAGTACATTTTAGAAATTCCATTTACTTTTGATACTTAAGTATCAAAAGTATAAATACTTTACAATTCCTTATTAAGCAAACCAGACAGCACAATTTTTAAAATATATATATATATTTTTATTGATCGATAGCCAGGGGTGCACTCCAACTCTCAGACATAATTTACAAACGAAGCATTTGTGTTTAGTGAGTCCGCCAGATTAGAGGCAGTAGAGTTGACCAGGGATGTTCTCTTGATAAGTGTGTGAATTTGACCATTTTCCTGTCAAAATGTACTGTAATGAGTACTTTTTGGGTGTCAGGGAAAATATATGGAGTGGAAAGTACATTATTTTTCTTTAAGAATGCAGTGAAGTAAAAGTTGGCAAAAATATAAAAGTAAAGTACAGATACCTCAAACTACTTAAGTAGTAGTACACCACTGCATGTAGGGCAGGCTACTGTCTTTGCTAACACAACAACCCCCATAGGCTTGCCAGAAAAGATAGACAAGCTACTCTAACTTGATTATCCTGAAATGGCTTGGTAGCTAGTTATTAGGTTGGGAGATTGAGTACCTGACTACCTAAAGCCAACTTCATAAAATTGCTAGGTGGCTTGTATTATACAGAAACATTTGTTTTTTTAAATGTATTTATCATGAAGGAATAAATAGGCTACTGTACATGGCTTGTTCTAATTAATTTACAAACATACCTCCTGTGAATCCTGCCCATCACTTGCAGCTAAAATAATTTCAAACTCTTTCTCTTCCTCCACTGATGATACTGTCTGCACCACAGGAGGCTGCTAAAGGGAGGACATCGCATAATAATAACTGGAATGGAGTAAATGGAATGGTATTAAACAAATGGAAACCATGTTTTTGATGTCTTCAATACCATTCCACATATTCCTTTCCAGCCGTTACTATGAGCCCGTCCTCCCCAATTAAGGTGCTACCGGCCGCCTGTGGTCTGCACACACTATAGTGTCTAGCGTCCTGTCTACCATATCTTTGCTCCGTGGTGCACCTAGGAAAGAACCACTTACTGGGGAGAATGGGTGGGGGATGTACTCTTTGCCTGGTCCAGTCATTGTGCCCCCTCTGCAAAATACGGCTGACAGATCTTTTTTTATAAACAATTATAAAACGTGGGTTTAAAATGAATTTTAGTAAATCATTTAACATCTGGAGAAAAACATATGGACAAATCTGAGCAGATCTATGGGCATGACACTTCTGGTCTTATCTTTCAAGATTCCCTATTCACTTCTTCTGTTACACATGCCAATAACCATAAGACTGGTGCGGGTGCATTCCAGATACAGATTAGAGTTCCATTATCATATTAATGGGGTTGTTTAGATGCAAAATACTTCTCCAGGCATTGTAAAGATCAGAGAAGTACCTATATCTGGACTGCACCCTCGACGTCCCACTCTCTTCTTGTACTGTAGATTACATGCCAATGGGAGGAAGTACTGTGCAGACCCAAGAGTGAAGAAGGTCCTGGGAGTTGTCATGCAGATTAGGCAAGCTCAACTGATGCGGGAAAAACTTAACTCAATCATGAGAAGATGAGGATATAGATCCTGCCAGTTCCCGACAGTGGAGTCACCGTGACAACTTTGATTAATGTGTTTTAAATTCAAATATTTTTGTTCTGTTTACACATAAAAAAAACATTTTTTAAGTTGCCTTTTTATAATGTTCATATTTCACAGAAGTATGACTCATTAAATTTATTGTGATTTTCAATTAACCCTAATTCTTTTGCTTTATTAGCCAACTCAAATGTGGTGAATGACCAGCAATAACAACTCCAAATTGGTGAGGCTGAACAAAATGCACATGGATAGATTAAACAGCTTGTTGAACCTCCGATCAGTGAATTACTTCCTCTTCAACATACAGTCCGTTTAGTGATTAAATGAGTCAGTGGTTGGTGATCTGTTCCAGGGTTTCCACTCAAGCAGCATACTTTGTAATTAATTACTCTCTAGAAGGCACTGCATTCCCCGAAACGTTGATTATTAGGTTTACCCATGAAATTATTGGGAGAATATGTGACTTGTTTTACAATGAATTTATTTTAACCATATGGGTTACACCTCAGTGAAATAGGAGAAATAAAGGATTAAAACAATGGAAAGGATTTGAATGCATTGTTTTTAATTAATAAATGTTACACGTTCTTGTTGATGGAACGTTTTGAAGGGATTCTGCAAGCCTTTGCTGATAGCAGACAACATCCTGAAAAATATAGTGTGTGCTTCTTCTCCTCGGGTTTAGAACGAAGTGTTAATGTGACTCAAGTGTAAATGTGACATTTTTTGGCACTTCGCAGGGTGGTTGAGACAAGAGAGAGAAAGGTAATATGAATATCAGCAGACCTACATAGTTTGTGTTCATCAAATGTGTTGGATTTGACATTTTGAACATTGAGATATTAAAGACATGATAGATCAGACGCATATTATATTAAGGAGTGAGATCTGTAGAAAGACAGAGTGGCTTTGGATGTGTTGGGGGATGGGAGGAGAGCACCGTGTTGATACAGGAAAGACAGATGGACATCTGTGGATTAGGTAAGGTCAGGAGGTGAGGTCAGATCCCCTTAAGGGAGTAATAAGGGTTTGGTATCCTGTTACCCGTTTCTTGTTGAACCATAACATGTAAGGATTGGAGAGAAGGAGGAGTGTCTTAAGTGGGATGTATATAACTGTGATGGTGAGAAATGTTTTGCTGTCTGAATTACAGCTGTACAGAACCTTTGGGCAGAATTAAACTTGGCTAAAGCTTCTCTAGGGTCCGTGAGTTATTTACTCTGAAAAATAAGAACCTAACACATGAAACATCAATGCTTATCTGTATTTTGCACATTTTCATCCTCATGGGACCCTGGTCCTGATCTGCCTCAGAGGACCGGACAACTAGATAAGCTGATCTGCCTCAGAGGACCGGACAACTAGACAAGCTGATCTGCCTCAGAAGACCGGACAACTAGATAAGCTGATCTGCCTCAGAGGACCGGACAACTAGACAAGCTGATCTGCCTCAGAGGACCGGACAACTAGACAAGCTGCTCTGCCTCAGAAGACCGGACAACTAGACAAGCTGATCTGCCTCAGAGGACTGGACAACTAGACAAGCTGATCTGCCTCAGAAGACCGGACAACTAGACAAGCTGATCTGCCTCAGAGGACCGGACAACTAGACAAGCTGATCTGCCTCAGAGGACCGGACAACTAGACAAGCTGATCTGCCTCAGAGGACCGGACAACTAGACAAGCTGCTCTGCCTCAGAGGACCGGACAACTAGACAAGCTGCTCTGCCTCAGAGGACCGGACAACTAGACAAGCTGATCTGCCTCAGAGGACCGGACAACTAGACAAGCTGCTCTGCCTCAGAGGACCGGACAACTAGACAAGCTGATCTGCCTCAGAGGACCGGACAACTAGACAAGCTGATCTGCCTCAGAGGACCGGACAACTAGACAAGCTGATCTGCCTCAGAGGACCGGACAACTAGACAAGCTGCTCTGCCTCAGAGGACCGGACAACTAGACAAGCTGATCTGCATGGTTTACCAACATTGGATTAAAACAAGTTTATATTTTGGGTTCCGATTGGGTACGGCAGTCGAACTAAGCTCATGAGGAATTTATAAACATATTCATTCATAAGTTTAAAAAAAATAAATGATGTAACAACTAAGGATTCTAGCTTGAAAATAGAAACATTGATGGTGTACCTTGAGGTTAATCCTTAACTTTCTAGGGAGGAATTTGAACCTCCCCTTGCCTTCTTTCACAGCCTCAGCCTGAGGAGGACTGGTATCATTTTGGGCCTTATTGACAGAAATGTTGGCTCCAACTCTCATCTTTTCAGGTCTGCCGATTTGAGGGAGAGCTTGACACTAAATAATATATATTTTTAAAGCCTGTTGCACAATAATTTTGGATTTAATAAACTACATTAATGCAAAAATATTTTAAACACATCTACAAATATATTTGTTGTAGGCCTAAACATTATAGTTATTGCACAATGTTAAAAACCAAGTAAACACGTTTTTAAAGCCTGTTTCAGTCATTTCTGATTGATTAACAAACGGATGTACATTTATTTTTAAATACAATTAAATGATTATGTTGTGAATTAAAGTGGTGAACAGTTTAGCAGTAAACAAGAGAAACGCTTTAATGCACCACTATTGGCTCTCTATCTCCCTCATGTGGTTAATAATGATATATAGATTCAACTGTATCTCATAAATTGTTTGCACTTGTTGCATCTATTACGCAGCAGGTGTGTCTCCTACGCACCGGCAGCCTTCCATTTTGGCCTGAGTGCAAACCCTCATGCTGGCTATCCCCTGATAATGATAAAGGCCTATAGTCCACACACCTGGTCGGTGTCATCACAGCAGATGGTGGCACTCAGGACAAAGCAATACAGAGTATAGAAGTTGGCCCTAATATTTTCTTCCCTTAGAAAAGATCCAACAGTGTAGCTTTTGTATCATGACACCTGAACAAACTCAGCATGGGATACTCATTCCAGCATAGAGTATTATGCAGTGATAGAGCACAGATTATGGGAAATTATGTGATATTATGTTGCCCTTGCAGATTATAGTCCCTCCATCCGAAGGCATGTATGCAAACAGACATAAGCTCTGTGGTCCATGTCTTTGTGTAACACAGGGAGGATGATGGAGTCGGGCTAAGCAGTTTCTATGGCAACAGAGGAAGAGCGGAGCTGCAGTAAACAGTGAAGTGGTGAGCCCTGAGACGATCAGGCTGGTTCCTCCTTGCTCCTCTCACGCTCTCCCCTGTTGCGCCCATTATCTTGGCTACTGGACATTGTCTTGGCTATCATACCATTGTCAAAGCATTATAAGGAAGGCAGCTAAAGTATAGTGTATAATAGTCACACCAAGACATGTGAGTAAGTAGCCTTGCACAAGCCGGAATGGCTCATAGGACCAAGAGCCTGTCTCCTGTTTCTGTAGCATGAGGCATAAAGGATGGAAAAAAATCCCTGGCAGAGCGCACATGGTTGATAAACCCATTTATTTTGACGGCACCTGAGGTCACCTTTTTATTCTCCTTAGCCAACCACTTTTATAGCTTCATAACCTAACTATCTATGTACTTCGGGACAGGTTTCTTAAATATAGGGCCCAACAAACCACTTTCCTTTACAAAACCAGTACAAATGATATGGCAGATAATTTTATTGGTACACTGTACAATTTGGATTTACAACAAGTTGAAATATTACATTGATTAACCAGGATGCTACTATTTTTCAGGATATTTTTTCTCTCTCAAATGGCTACCATATGCACCAGAAAATTGTTTACAAATAGAAAAATACAAAACCACACACCCATTTGTGAGGGGAAAAGAATGTACAATGAAAAACATGTCGGAGTTTATAAAGCTATTGTACTTTCGTGAAGAGAAATACAAACAATGGGGCAGGATTGATAAAGGCAGCCTGAAATGACTCGAGAACCAAGCTGCCGTAGCAATCTTGGAGATAACGGAATAGCACATGGTAAATACAGGTGTAATTTCTATGGTTCTTTCAGAGCTGATACCTTATTAAAAATAAGAATTTGTTCTTAACTGACTGGCCTAGTTAAATAAAGGTAAAATACAAATAAAAAATGAGTATAGAGGAGTGGTCTGAACCACAGATCAATTCCCAATATCATCTGCAATCTATTTTCTGGTATTAAAGGCTGACTGTACTACATAGGCTACCATTTGAGGAGGGATGACGGTACATGTATTCCCACAGCAGTTGCTAAAGGTTGTTTCATGCAACTCTGTGAATACATAAGCCACAATGAGATTGGCTTATAAATAAAAAAGGATGCTGTAATTGAGACAGAAACAAGACAGACATACAAAACAAACAGTCATACAAACAGAGTGGATGATATTGCCTGATGTTTGGCTTTCAAATTGAGATGTCCAACGCTATCAACTATCAAAGACAGGAGGGGCGATCAGCCACACACAAACTGGTACACTTTATACACATTCACACACAAAAACATATACTTGCAGTTTTCAAACTGTCAAAAAGTGCTGTCTTGTGCTTGAACATTTAACACTGTTGGTTGTCACACCAACACATTTGATCAGCATTGACTGCCATTTCAAAAGCAACAGCAACCCTGAAGACAACTGTCTTCATCAGCACATAGTAATGTAGGTAGAACAGAATGAGTTAAGGCCACATGGGGAAAATCAACAGATCATCTCCATTAATTCAGGGTAAAGAAGGTGAAAGAAAAGTTGGTGTTTGCATCAGATGTCATAAATGCATATCAACCCTTGCTACGTCAGTTCCCCTGCATACCCAAGAGTACAATGTCCCGCTTGTCTGTTTCAGGATGATGAGGTGTGACAAGATAAGATGCAAATTCCAGAAGTCCCTTGTCAGTAGATCACAGGTTGATGGAGTATGTTCTTCGTCAGCAGGCATCATTGAACTCCAATACTTTAGTGAAGGTCTGAAGCTTTTCCAATAGGCTCCATTCTCTTCCGTTAATGGCCACCAGGGGGTAGACATGCTAAGGACCTCATGTCCAGCTAGGCCACCCCTACTCCACTCATCAAAAGAGGGAGCCACTGCGGTGGAAGTGGATCGGAATTACAGTAGTATGCACATTTGGAAGGAAACTACAATAAAGGCCAGATTTTGGTTGTGTTTGAAGGATGGAAAAGGAGATATAGTAGCAGGCCTACAACAATTTCAAGTCAACAAATCAAGAATATTCACAATTTGTATTACCCACTACGTTTAGTCTCCAATAGCCTCCAATTATGGAATATCCTACCTTCTAGAAGTTGTCTCTGAAGTCCTCCTGTTATGCACAGGGACTTTGCGCTCTCATTCCATCTATATAACAGCAGGTCCTTTAAGCCAGGGAGAAGGGTGTATAAACTATAATACAAAATCTGATATGATCCCTTTAAAACATTTTTTTTAAGTAATATTTAGGAGGAGAGCATGTTCTGTGCACTTGGAGAAAGGGTTGCAGTATCCTATTGGTCCTTTAGGGAGTGTAATTGTGGTTGTGAGCTGCATTATGCTCAGTCCTCACTCCTGCGGTCTGCTGTTGTTGAAGCTGGAGTTGTTACTGCTGCAGCTCTCCTCATATGTGGGAGGGGGTTCTGTAAGATACACAGACAAACCAGAGAAAGTCAGACTATATAGTAGGCCATTGTTCACTAATCATTGATCATCATACTAACACCGTTTTGAGGGGGGGGGGGGTGACTCACCATGTGTGAAGTCCCAGGTGCTGTACTCAGGCGGGAGTATGAGAGGACAGGACGTGGGTACTGGGGTGGCGTTTCCTTCTGTGAAGAAGGGGATGGTGGCCCCAGTAGACACACAGAACAGAGGCGCCGAGGTGTCATTGGCACATCGCTGGCTGGGTGGGAAAGCTGCACCGGGAGCGTAGCTGAATGCACTGGGGGACATGGTGGGGGGCTGGCCGGATTGGTCCTGCTGGGAGTGACTCTTTGTGGGGATCTCCTCGCTGACTGAACCCCCGGCACCCAACACCTCTTCCAAGTCCTCCTCAGCCGGGGGCGCGCTCGGGGTAACCCCTTCTGGGCCGGGGTTGGGGCTGATGGTTGTTGGGGCTGGAGTTGAGGGCATAGGTCGTGACGGGATCAAGTTGACAGCGATGTTCCCGATGTAGATGGGTAAAGTGACAACTGTCTCGGGGGACTTTAGTGATACCTGCAGCGGTCACAAGATACAATGTAAATGTGTTTAAATATCCTATCATTCCAAGATGCTCCTTTAACACACCAATGCAGCTATTCTCATCTCAATATCAAACCATTTATGGTTAACAATTAAGTACCTTACTGTGATTGTTTTCAATTAAAATTGTAAAAAAGAAACAAAAATAGCTTCTTAGTAAAGAGTAATTTCTCAAGCAAGAATTTGGCTAGGACTGTCTGGGAGTGGTCTGAGTGGGGAGGGGAAAACTGAAAACTAGCTGTTATTGGCAGAGCGGTTTGGGATGCTCTTTCTTATTGGTCTACTAACTAATTTACCGGCTGGTAAATTTCTGGTGGTTTTTTCAAACAGCTCTTACAGTAAAAGGGCATTGTCATAATTTTTGGGCTGTTCCCAACAACAACAAAATCTTGGTCGACCAAGAGTTGTCTGTTCTTTCGACCAATCGATTGGACATTTTTAAACATGCATTTTTCCATATATAGACACATCCTGTGTTTTAATCAAATCAACTATATACACTGAGCTTGTCTAATGCTTTAAGCAAACTGTTTGATGAAATAATTAAGAGACACAAATGACTAGAGGGAATCCGACGGCAATTCATTTGATTGTGCCATCTGGCTCAGACTTGCTGCGCTGTGTAAAAAGAAAAAAAGAGAGCAGTGACTGTGTGACTAGCATCCATTTTCTCTCTCTCTTCCCTGCTGCAGCGAGCACCATAGAACATCAGTGTGTATCGCACTGTCCATGTTGCTGAAGCTGCAACATAATTACACCCATTTCTGACTGAAAAGTTCTGTTACCGAAATCCCTCATTGCTCTTTACGTGACACATGTATGCTTCGAATGCACGTGACCAATAGGACCTGACCTATAGCATATCATAATCACATCAATAAATTGGTTATAACAAACTCTGAACACTGTAACACGTGACAGCATAATGGATGCAGAGGACAAATAAACTCGAAGCAGGTTGCTGGTTGCGCAGGAGGTAAAGGGGAAGATGTGTGGAATAAATTTGACTAGTTGTGGAAAATACTGGAGATCAAGAAAAATAAGATAAGGAGCAAGCACTGCGTGCATATTAGGCCTATGTAACAGGCGCTGTTAGTTTACAATATAATTTTTCTGACCATTTGTAACAATGTAAACAACACTAAATAAATTATTAGCGTACCAGAGAGTCTGTTGTAATTCTATTTTTTTTTTTCTAAAGCCTTTATTACAGCAAAGACTAAAAACAGTCGCATTCATTCGCGAATGCAATTTCTGAAATGGAACGTTTTAAGCCTATTTATTGTTTACGCTAATTATTCAAATTATCGCTTTATTTTATTTTAAAACTAAAATGCTTGATTGCATTTCACATCATGAATGACTCGTATGCTGTGTGATGACATGAACGAATGAATGATTAATTGATACAGTAGCCTATATAACTATTGAATTATAGGCCTAAGTAAGTTACGATATTAAGACTAAACAGGATGCGCTCTTAGGCCTACGGTGGTTATACAAGGCTACTATACTAAGCCTACTAATGATAATGACATTACTTATTGTCACGCCCTGACTGTAGAGAGCTTTTTATGTCTCTATTTTGGTTTGGTCAGGGTGTGATTTGGGTGGGCATTCTATGTTCCTTTTTCTATGATTTGTATTTCTGTGTGTTTGGCCGGGTGTGGTTCTCAATCAGAGGCAGCTGTCTATCGTTGTCTCTGATTGAGAACCATACTTAGGTTGCCTTTTCCCACCTGTATTTGTGGGTAGTTGTTTTCTGTTTTGTGTTTCTGCACCTGACAGAACTGTTCGTTGTCGTTTTGCTCTTTGTTATTTTGTTCGAGTGTTTTTTTGAAAATAAATCATGAACACTTACCACGCTGCGCTTTGGTCCACTTCTTCATGCAACGATGACCGTGACACTTATTATAATAATAATAATAATAAGGAGCTCAAGGGAAAAGGAGGGTTGTTATTATTATAAATAATAATTTCGGACAATTTGGAACAGTGTAAACAACACTAAATAAATTACAAATAACACCAGAGAGGCTGTTCTAAGGAAATTTATTAGAGCATAGCAAAGATTAAAAACAGCCCAATTTGTTAAATTGTTGCGTGAGCCTTGGTGCTCACGGAATCGGTAGGCTATCAACCAAACACTTAAACAGGCAACAGAAGCAGGATCTGTCTTATTTCTGTAGATATATATGGATGATTTATAAAGCCAGGCACATTTAACGGTTAGGCGATTGATTATAGACCTAATTAAGTTGGTGTTTCCGCTCTCCTCACTTTTTTTAGACAATTAAGACAAGGGCTGTTTTCTCATCTCCTAACTCTGCTGTTGCCTCCGCCGCATTGTTTTCAACACCAATATTGATGTGTTTCAGAACCGCGGACTGCGACCTCTATTCAACGTGAGAAAGCGCATGTGTTATAAAATAATAAAATCTTTATTTCTGTTGCACCATTGTTCTTACATATTATAACCATATACAATTTCAGTAGCACATGTCTTAAGACTGATGGACTGGGCCATCCCCACAGCCTCCAGAATGGATCAGTCCACTCAGACAGGTGTCTTGTACACCATGTTTTTTGTTTTTTTGCTACTGCTCGACTAAAGAAATCTCAGTCGACCAACAGCCTATTGACCAAACAATCGAACAGTCGACTAAATGGGGTCAGCCCTATATCATTTACCCAATTTCACAGTACTTTTCCAACCTCATAGATATATAAATATATATAAATATAAAACACAGATAAATCAAATTTTTGACTGCACTGGGCCTTTAAGGACTGTACTGACAAAAATAGCTTTGCCATACTGTATTAGGAGCAAGAGATTACTACAGTTATAATCCCTGAACTCACTAAAGAGACATCTGAGACTGAGCATGAATGACTTACAGCACACTACATCACAGGTGCATTGGGTTAATGAGAGGATTACAGCACTATGATACTGTATGAGAAACAGTGTCTGGTTTATATTACAACTTTATTTAACTACAACTATAGAAAAAACACTGTACAACTGCTACAAGTCTGAAGCACCACTTGTGAACAACACTATTCATTGAGGGGATCCCAACAAGTGCACTTCATTGAGGGTGTTACTAACCTGGATGAAGTAATCGATCTCTATAAGGCTACAGCCGGCCAGGCCAGACTGGGGGAGGGGCGGTACGATGATTTGCTCCCGCCACTCAGCGTGTTTCCCCGCCTTCACTCCCGCCCCCTCTACCTCTGCTATGGTCCGCAGGTCGAACACAGCCCGTTTGGTCTTATAAGTCACTTTCTGATCAGGAGAGAGTCATCAGAGTGAAGCCCATCAGACCAACATACAGATCAGACAATACAGAGCAAAGCATCACATCACATCACAATATACGGTATATCAGCATTTGCCCATAAACCAGTCAGACTATCTGTTTTGTAGGACAAAATAGTAAAGGAACAAGAGCACATGAGACATTAAAGAGGTCTTGGGTACCTGTATGAGGCTGGCCAGCACACAGCCCGTGTCCTTGCCTGACTTGTTGTGGATCTCAGTGGCTAGTCTGATGATCTGGCCTGGTGTGTATCCCCTCTGGTCACTGCAAGCCTTCATCATGAGGGTGCCCGTCTTCACCAGGAGGTAGCTGAACCTCTTAGTGGTCACAGCATAACTGGGTTGCTGGGGAGAAGCAGTCATAGGAAGGATAAAACAAGCCGTTCCAACGGACAGGTGAACAGAGCATAGAAACAGAGAAATTAGAGCTGGGGTTAAGGAGGAGTCCTCTCGTAATATTTAATAAAAGACAAGATAGTGGTTGTGCTGCGCTCATTGTGCTGAAATCAAATCTCATAACTATCAAACTAAATAAGGCATGATCAAATAAGTGGGCACTCTACGAGTAGTCCACTGTCCTCTTCAGACATGATCTACTGTTCCAGTAGACAGTCTCTAGCCAAGTACTATATCTAGTTATTTTTTTAGGTAATTCCATTGAAATGACCGCAATACAAAACAATTGAATTATATTGTTGAGACCGTGTTGACTGGTCTTTACCTCAATGTTGGGCACTTGGTTGAGGTTGAGCAGGTTAAGTAGGTAGAAGGGCCTCTGGGCCTTGTAGTCCTTGGAGAAGCGAGGTGTGTCTATGACGGCTCTCACACGGTAAACAATCTTACCAAAGGGCCCTTCAAAGGAGGTCGGGGCAGCCACTTGGTTGGGCAGAGAGAAATACAGCTATTAAACAGTGCAAGATTGACCACAGAAAGTTTAAGGTTGTATACAAAAATGTACTCATGGAGATAAATAATTCACGACATCAAGTGCTACAGCAACTGCATCGACATTAACCATTTATTTCATAAAGCCAGTGCTGTCTGCAGGTGAATCCTATGAACAAGGATATGAGATTCTGACTAAAACAGACTGGCAGTCTAAAATGATGTCTGGTCACTGTGTGTGCTTTATCAGAGAAATGCCAGTCAGTGCTTGGTCTGAGCAGTGGGAGGCAGATAGATCAGATCAGGGGGACAGATACTCAGTGCTCCTAGCAGCGCTGTCACCAAGTGTCTGTGCTCATCTGTCTGAGCTGTACAAATCCCCTCCTAAGAGGACAGGAGGAGGACACTGTTTATTAACACAGTCCAGAAAGGACCGATGATAAAGGAGGAGGGGAAGGGAATGAGGAAAGGAAACTGAAGAAGGGAAAGACAAAAATAACAATTCTGAGAGGTTGGATGGAGAGAAGGAATGGAGAATTACAGGATGAAGTTCAGGACAAACAGAGATACGTCTACAGTATATCCTCAATCCGAATACATTTACAAAGGTCATACTGTGTAATAGAAATGTCCATCTTTTGTTTTCAGCTCATGCCTTAAAGCATGACAGGTGCTGATACATTCAAATTAGAATGCGTTGTGTCCACTGTCATGCTATGATTTACCCATTGGCCTTTAACCAAACACATTATTGTACATTCCTATAAATCATTGGAATAAATAGATTGATTCAATATGGTAGAGTTCTCAAGGTGTACACAAAATAAACAAGTCGCTGGACTTCTCAGTATTATCCATTCTAATTCTGCACTCCTACTCATTTAAATGATAATGTCAGTAGTGGGTGCTGCACAGGGGAATTTCCTGCTGTCAATAAGGATTAGTGAGGAGCAGCAGGCTGGGTGTAAAAGGCTTGGCAGAACAGACACAGACAGGCGGCCAGAGGGAACCCAGCACCAGGGACACTTGTCTGACTGAGTCTATGGGCCTGACAAAAAGCTCTTCCATTATCTCTTCTCCAGCCTCCTCCACAGAACCAAGGGCTCCTGTTTTTAAGTCTTTACTTGTCAGTGTTTAAGTACATCCATCAATCCTCACAGCATGAACAGCAGTTTTAATGTAGCATCCTATTTGGAGGAGCTCTAGAGCCTAGATGTTAAAGCCTCCCCTGTCAGCCCCTGACCTGACAACCAGCAGGGGGCACTGTCACTGGGTCACGGGGCTCAGTGAGCCTGCCTGGATGATCCCGTCATCAGCTCTGGAATTATCATGTCTTCTGCCTGTTCTGTAGACGAGGGTGGGAGGAACAGCGGGGGGATGGCAGGGGGCCCACAAGGCGCAATTAAACACTGACAGAACTAAAGGACTATATATAGACATCCCTCCTCACCCCACCGAGCGCAGACAGAGTGGAGCCTAATGGACAGACACTGAACTGTCTGTGACATCACACCTGCATGTACTCGAGTTCACAGTCCAGTCAAAAGAAGCATTCTAAATGTCATGTGTTATTACACAGGGGTGTGTCTGTGAGGACACAATATGGCTCTCTAGGCTACTGGCACTTGTTAACTCTACCTTTGTGATTGTCCTTGGCCGGGGATGACTTACATGGCCGACTTTGACATATATCACCCACTTAGACAGGAGATATTGGCTGACTGAAGCATTTACGATTAAAGAGCAAATTTTATATTTTTTTAATTAATTTATTTCACCTTTATTTCACCTTTATTTCACCTTAACCAGGTAAGCTAGTTGAGAACAAGTTCTCATTTACAACTGCGACCTGGTCAAGATAAAGCAAAGCAGTTTGACACATGCAACAACACAGAGTTACACATGGAATAAACAAACATACAGTATAAACATAATACAGTAGAAAAAAGTCTATATACAGTGTGTGCAAACGAGGTAAGATAAGGGAGGTAAGGCAATAAATAGGCCATAGTGGCGATGTCACGCCCTGACCTTAGAGATCCTTATTTATTCTCTATGTTTGGTTAGGTCAGGGTGTGACTCGGGTGGGAAAATCTATGTTTTCTATTTCTTTGTTGTTTTGCCGTGTGTGGTTCCCAATCAGAGGCAGCTGTCTATCGTTGTCTCTGATTGGGGATCATATATAAGTTGTCATTTTCCATTTGAGTTTTGTGGGGTGTTGTTTTCTGTTTAGGTTGTTTCCCCTGACAGAACTGTGCGCTTTCATTTTCTCCTTTTGTTTGAGTGTTTTTTGTGAACATTAAATCATGAACACTTTCAACGCTGCGCTTTGGTCAAATTCTGACGACGAACGTTACAGGCGAGGTAATTATGATATAGCAATTAAACACTGGAGTGATAGATAGTGATACATTAACGTAATAAGCAACTTCTCCTTTTGAAAATGGCCTACGTGGTGTCAATGAGTCAAAAACATTCTAGAGTCAAAATTGACGACAAAGTGTATATAGGATGAATTTGGTTATGAAGTCAGTCTCGTCAAAAATGGCAATTTGTGAGATAATTAGGAAAAAAATGTATGTCATGGAATGAAGGGTACCGTAAAAGTCTTTCTTGAGTTGGGTTGATTTCAATCCTGCCCACATGCTTACAGCTGGCAACACCTGGCAATCATCAATTCGGAGCGCACCGATCATAATACCCATGGTCAACTTGGTTTGACATTCGATATCCCTATGGGGGCTAGTTAGGGACCACCAGTAAATTACACAATGTACATGGGACAATATTTTAAAAAACTCAAACCACCTATAAACTGTAGAAATTCATATACAAATATTTAAAGCATTTAATGAGACAACTAAAAACTGGGCAACATGAAAATATTGCCTCATTTACATTGTGTAATTTATTGATGGTCTCTAACTAGCTCCAGAGATAGGCTATCCAAAGTCAAACCAACTTTGCCACAGTCGCACACCGGCTGGCTGAAGCTAATTGGGGGAAGAAGTTGGCTAGCTTGCCTAGGCTACTTCCAGACACAAGACCTGGTTAAACTGTTTCAAGTTATTGAGAAGGGTGAGTGACTGTAACTGTGTACTGTTTTGTCAGTGACCGTACAAACACTTCCCATGTTTGACCGTACACACAAGACACCCACATCAAAGCACACCTCCAAAACCCAAATCTCATTCTCAGTCGCATTTCCTAATGAGGGGAATTGAAACCGAGGCTAAATCAGGAAGTTCAGCCCCCCTTTAAGGTGAAGTGCATAAAGCACAAGGGCAGAGACATTAGAGTCAATAGTGTGCTCTACCTGTGATATGAAAAGGCATCTCTTTATTTACCTGAACAAACTGTACTGAATGTTCTTTCTCTATTCACAATAATATATTATGTTCAGTCCAATTGTTTCATTGTTAGACAAAGAGCCAAGGGCATTAGGCAATACTACAAAGGCAACAAACACTGTGCCTGTTCAGAAACTTCACGTTATCAGTGGTTATCTGTTTTACCAGTTTCCTTCAACGTCACTAACAACAGTTCTGGTATACTGTAAAGATGTTATTTTTTTTTATTGACCTCAGTATGGTGGAATGCAATTCAACAGGTTTTCCAGACTAATTCCAAACATACCTGGAATGAGAAATTGAAAAGGGAAGCTGTGCTCGCCAGCTGCCAGGGTACCTGTAAGAGAGAGATCACTTGGTCAGACAGACAAGCAAAATCACATTTAGACAGACAGACATACACAGACAGATAAAGTGGTGGCCAGTGTAAGTTTTCAAGGTACACAACCAGCATGGCTACCACTACATTCTGCAGCGAAATGCCATCCCATCTTGCTTGCGCTTTGTGGGAATATCATTTGTTTTTCAACAGACAATCACCAAACACACCTCCAGGCTGTGTAAGGGCTATTTGACCAAGAAGGAGAGTGATGGAGTGCTGCATCAAATGACCTGGCCTCCACAATCACCTGACCTCAACCCAATTGAGATAGTTTGGGATGAGTTGGACCGCAGAGTGAAGCAAAAGCAGCCAACAAGTGCTCAGCACATGTGGGAACTCCTTCAAAACTGTTGGAAAAGCATTCCAGGTGAAGCTGGTTGAGCGAATGCCAAGAGTGTGCATAGCTGTCAAGGCAAAGGGTGGCTACTTTGAAGAATCTAAAATCTAAAATATATTTTTTATATATACACTTTTTTGCTTACTACATGATTCCATATGTGTTATTTCATAGTTACAATGTAGAAAATAGTACAAATAAAGAAAAACCCTTGAATGAGTAGGTGTGTCTAAACTTTTGACTGATACTGTATATATATGTACAGTACTTCCGTTCAAAAGTTTGGGGTCACATAGAAATGTCCTTGTTTTTAAAGAAAAACATTTTTTTTGTCCAGAAACAAAGACCTTTCTTCTGAAACTCGTCAGTCTATTCTTGTTCTGAGAAATGAATGCTATTCCATGCCGAGAAATTGCCAAGAAACTGAAGATCTCATACAACGCTGTGTACTACTCCTTTCACAGAACAGGGCAAACTGGCTCTAACCAGAATAGAAAGAGGAGTGGGAGGCCCTGGTGCACAACTGAGCAAGAGGACAAGTACATTAGAGTGTCTAGTTTGAGAAATAGACGCCTCACAAGTCCTCAACTGGCAGCTTCATTAAATAGTACCCGCAAAACACCAGTCTCAACGTCAAAAGTGAAGAGGCGACTCCGGGTTGCTGGCCTTCTAGGCAGAGTTGCAAAGAAAAAGTAATATCTCAGACAATAAAAATAAAATATTAAAATGGGCAAAAGAACACAGACACTGGACACAGGAATTCTGCCTAGAAGTTCTACCTCCCCGATTGTATTATTAAATAACATCAAAAAGATTAAATCAGCTCTCTTGACTGTAATTGTGCGGTTCAGACGGCTTAGTGGGTTGTCGGAGCTAAGTGCTTTCAACACAAGTTATGGGTTAATGAATCAGTATGGATATAGAATATATAAAAATAACAAGGAAAGACTATGGATTATACTATATATGTAGACAGGAAGAAAGAAAACAGAGTTGAACAGACTGCTCTCTGGTAAAAACACTGGGTCTATAGGTGAGAGAGGTGGTGGAGTTAAATATTAAGCAACATATTGGTGGTACGTTAATCTAACCAGCATAAATTACGTTCTCCACAGATCACATACTGAACTCCCTGACCAGTACTAGGACAGAGCACCACCAGACAGTTAAACAGATGGGATCTGTGGAGCACAGCACATCTCTTCTCTTGATCAGTAATTGTTAGGCACAGCCATGTTTCTCATCTGAGAGGGCAGACAGAACATTTAGTGCAGGAACACTAGTTTTGTCACAAGAGCTGTGGAAAATGTTAATTATCCCTTAGAGTGATCACCAATATAAATGCAAAACCGCTCTTGAGAACAAAAACCCAATCGAGAGGGAGAAAGCTACATTATCATACATTTTATAATCAACAGAAATGAAGAGGGCTGCAACACGGCCACTGAAGAGCCTCTATTTAGATTCTCATTCTATACCTTATACTCTATACATGTTGAATCAGTAGCCCCAAAAAGGCTTCCATAGTCCTCACCTTTGTCAGCTACAGACAGTGTGCTGCTGAAGTATTGCTCTTCCAGTGTCCATGACATGTCGTTCATTTTGTTGGAGACCCCACATGATCCCAGGCAGTTCACCTTAATGGCTGGAATGGAAAGAAAGAAAAGAGTCAATCAACCGTACACAGTTTACTAACTTAGTCTATCATCCATTGCTCTCTAAAATGGTAGTTTTCGCTATGGTTTTTTATCTAAGCAATGAGCTGATATAAAAAACAGAGCCCATAAATGGTATGGATGCTACAAACACCGAATACCAGAGATTTCAATGAATGGTGTCTATAAATATGTTTTTCTGTTGACTAGAAGCCCAATGTTCAGAGAGTATTCCCTTTAGAGAGAATACCCTTAGTCCTGGTGTGTTCACTGTGTTGTATAAAAACAGCAGCACTCAACATTCAATAGTGATGGGTTTGTAGAGTTATTTGAATCACAGACTGTATTAGCCTCGCCGCTCACCTGTTCGATGGGGCTATCGATTATGTTGCTGAGACGCTAATGCAAGTCAAATCCAATAGCTAGCCTTGATGGGGCGAGCCAGCCAGCCTTGCCCCATCGGGACAGGCAGACTCTACATCTACGTCAAACTTCAGATGAACCAGATGTTTCCTGGGTAATATTATCATTATGTAAGTAAAGGTCAACCTAGATATGTACCAGGAGATTAGATCATGTTTCATGATGCAGCATACATGCAGCCACTACTAATCTGATGTCCTGTGATAAGCTCCTATCTCCTTCATTGAGAATGACCCAGAGGGTTAGTTTGATCAGACTGCACACAGCGGTCACAAAACATATGACGTCCCACTGGGCACACACTGGTTAAATCAACGTTGTTCCCATGTAATTTCATTGAAATGACATAGAACCAATGTGAAATAGACGTTGAATTGATGTCTGTGCCCAGTGGGGTGATGTATGGAGAGGGTCTGTGTGGTTTAAAGGCCTTTGTGTTGAGTTCCATACCGTTGGAGAGAAAAACAGCGAATGCCGCAGACTTATTAGCATCATAATGACCTTACCCGAGGCACACCACAGACCCTCACAAAGCATGATGCCTTACTTTGGTCATTAGTGGCGGCTGCTGCAGTTGGGCAAAGGAGCTCTATTCTCTCTTGGTCATAAATAATCTTAGAAAACAGACACTTGATTGTGTTGTGTAGTTATCAACAGATGGAGAGGGTGGAGGAAAGAGGAGAAACAGTATCAGTGCTGCCAATATTCATGTGAAACCGGTGTCGAATGGCCGCCATTTTGTGTTCAATGATGGTTAGAAAAAAACATCCTGGAAAACAAAATGTATTGTTTAACTACTGTTAAACCCATCATCAGCCTGCTGTGTTCAGCCATGTTTGAGTGTTGAGACGATTATGTAACAAGTTGGGTAAGCCTGGGAGATTGTCTGAAGCCACAATTCACCAAACACAACTACAGCATCTACATCTATCTATCTATCTATCTATCTATCTATCTATCTATCTATCTATCTATCTATCTATCTATCTATCTATCTATCTATCTATCTATCTATCTATCTATCTATCATCTGTCTCTCCTCCCCCCTTCCTCTCTCTCTAAGGAGGAACTGAAACCTTTTGATAATGGGCAGTTGAACACGATGTTCACACAAGGTCACGTTCCTCATCTCTTACAGAAACCTGCATCCCCATAGCATCATGTTCCCTCATGGCATCACATTGTCAGAAATTGAGGGAGGGAGAGAGGTCAGATTTAGAGAAGAGAGATCTGTGCAGGGGACGGAAGTGGTGGCATATGACACTGTGCAGTTATGGACTGTGTGACCGAGCGACCACAGGCTCACACCCACACCCATGCAGAAGCCCGCGTTGGCACCAGAGACACACACAAGTAGCAGATGGCTCCCCTCCACTGGCAGAGCTTTTCTGTTCTGCTCTGGGAGAACAACAGCAAAATTCACAGTGCACAGAAAAGACCAGCGCCCTTGAAACTAACGGCCCATCATGTGGGCATTAAATAAACCATGCAATCTGTTTCTCAATCTATCTGCCCCATTTAGCATAATGCATTTACACACTTCTCTCTTCACCCTCACCCCATTTGATATCAACACATTTGTTTAAGAAACTAGGCATTTTTATTTATTTTATTTAACTAGGCAAGTCAGTTAAGAACAAATTCTTACTTACAATGAGGGCCTACCCCAGCCAAACCATAACAATGCTGGGCCAATATTGTGCACCACCCTATGGAACTCCCAATCACAGCTGGTTGTGATACAGCCTGGACCTGAACCAGGGTCTGTAGTGATGCCTCTAGCATTGAGATGCAGTGCCCTAGACCACTGTGCCAATCGGGAGCCTGTTCCTACTTCACAGGAAAGGCATTCGAACAAAACATATATATTTTTTTATCAAAATGCATTCTTGGGCAGAAATGCTTTCTTGAACATGTGAACTTTCATGTGCCTTAATAACAAACGTGTAAATACATTTAACATTGTTAAATTAAGGGCCTAGTTGGTTTAGCCACGGAAAAGCCAGGAACCTTCTCGCTAGCCATGAGATAATGGGTGGGCTGGACATGCCGAGAGATGAGTTCCGATTGGTCTGCCATGTAGCATGCTTCTGTCTATAGCATGAGCTACTCAGAATGTGTAGGTAATCGTTTCTACCGCGCCTTTTTTGAAAGATATCATGAAGAACTGCAAAAGTGTTGCTACAGCTCTCCAGCTTCTGGAGGACGATCCTACCATGCTGACTCTCTCTGACTGAAAATGAATCAGGCGATCCCTGATATAGGTCAAAACATTTTCAATTAACCAGAAATTGGCATTGTACATCGTAGAGTCTTCTGAAACGGCGATCAACAGTGTGGTTGTCACGGAAGAACTTGACTGAGTTTTGAAATCACTGGAATGCCCAGTGGAAGCAGAGTATGATAGCTAAGGAGATGGATGAAACCATTTGCATTGCTAATTATAGCCTAATGTTAGCTAGCTAGCTAACATTGAACCTAGTTGGTTAGCTTTAGCTACCTGCAGATTCATGCATGGTGGCTAGCTATGACAATCAGTTTGTATTGCTAGTAGCATGGGTTGGGATTATTGGCGCATTCAAAACAACTGGGAACTCTGGAACTTGGAAATCTCTGACTTCCGACTTCAGTGCGTTCAAGACAACTGGGAACTTGGAAAAATACTGGGAAAAATAATTTTGAATAGTAATCTAACTCGGAATTCAAACTCAGGAACTCGGGCCTCTTTCTAGAGCCACAACTTTCCGACCTGAAAATCACTGACGTCATGATTTGACCTCGTATTTCCCCAGTTGTCTTGAAAGCACCATTAGGTTCATTGTTTAGCTAGCTAACTAGCAAGCTACATGTCTCAACAAAAGACTCTGCTTCGCCAGATGATTACATGACCCATCAAGTTAGCCATGTGTGTCTGTGGGTGATTACGGTAATCTATTGTATTTCATGAACATCTGTACATGTCTAGACAACAGTGACCCATCCACTTAGCTGGATGTGGCTGAGGGGGTGGTTATAGCATTTCTTTCACATGGACCATTAATTTTGACAAGTGTGTCTGGGTAAGAATCATCTAATAATTATAAAATATTTATACAATATTTATCTGGACACTGTCTATTTTTGATATTGCTACTATGCAAATATGCAAATAACCATTTCACTGTACTGTTTACACCATCTGGGCCAGCAGGTAGCCTAGTGGTTAGAGTGTTGGGCTAGTAACTGAAAGGTTGCTGGATCGAATCCCCGAGCTGAAACGGTAAAAATCTGTTGTTCTGCCCCTGAGCAAGGCAAATAACCCACTGTTCCCCGGTAGGCTGTCATTGTAAATAAGAATTTGTTCTTAACTGACTTGCCTGGTTAAATATAAAATCCTGTGCATGTGCAACTTAGATTTGATTTGATATAGTGTGTGTTTACCGGTAATGTGAAGAACAACATGACCTGCACCAAAGTCAGATTAGGATATAGGACTAGATAAAGTGCATTTTTGTTACTACTTTCACCACTTTTCGTCTTGAAATCTTAGGTTATTTACTACACTACCTTACTCTGTTTAGCACATCTCTTTAAGCACATGTGAATCCTTAAAGAGATGGGTGGGGCTAAGGCTTAAGAGGGTGTGAATAATGCTGAATTGGTGTAGACCATATATGTCAGAGTCAAGGCCCGCGGGCCACATCCGGCCCGCGAGAAGGTTTTTTACGGCCCCTGGGATGATCTTGATTTATTATTAGAACCGGCCCGCAGACCGCAGCAAGCCGGCAGCCCGCAGATCTTTTACACGCACCAATACTACATTTCCCACAATGCAACGGTGACGCACCGAGCAGTAGGCTGCTGTGTAAATGAGATGGAGCTGCCTTGGGAAAAACTCGTGGGTTTGACAACCGACGGAGCACCTGCGATGTGTGGACACAGGAGCGGACTGGTGGCGAAGATACGGGAAAAGATGCAAGAGGAAAACGCGACAGGTGAGCTGACAGCTTATCATTGTATCATACACCAGGAAGCGTTGTGCGGTAAAGCCTTGAAAATGGAGCATGTAATGAGCATCATCACGCGCACAGTTAACTTTATCAGAGCCAAAGGTTTGAATCACCGCCAGTTCAAGGCATTTCTGACGGAGTTAGAAACGGAGCATGGTGATTTGCCTTATCACACAGAGGTGCGATGGCTAAGCCAGGGAAAGGTGCTTCAAAGATGTTTCGAGCTTCGTGAGGAGATTTGTCTGTTCTTGGACAGCAAAGGGAAAGACACAACACAACTCCGAGACGAAATGTTTCTGTGTGAAATGGCTTTTCTGTGTGACATTACGAGTCATCTGAATGCAATGAACTTGCAGCTGCAGGGTCGGGATCATGTCATCTCTGATATGTACAGTACAGTGAAGGCATTTAAAACCAAACTGACTCTGTGGGAGACGCAGATGCGGAAAGAAAATTTGAGCCACTTTCCCAGCTGCCAGACCATGAAAGAGAAGCTCTCTACCAGTGCGTTCCCGAGCGCACAGTTGGCTGATAAAATAGGTATGCTTGCCGCTGACTTTCGACGCCGATTTGCTGACTTTGAAGCACAAAAAAGCAGGTTGGAACTGCTCGGTAA
This sequence comes from Salvelinus alpinus, assembly GCF_045679555.1. Classification (NCBI taxonomy): domain Eukaryota; kingdom Metazoa; phylum Chordata; class Actinopteri; order Salmoniformes; family Salmonidae; genus Salvelinus; species Salvelinus alpinus. The sequence continues at coordinate 19,779,650 of NC_092103.1, read as the reverse complement.
CCCATTTGCTGTTGACGTGGAAAGCTCACCACCAAACCTCCAAATGGAGTTGATTGACCTCCAATGCAATGATGCACTGAGGGCAAAATATGCGGCAGTGGGTGCTGCGGAGTTCGCCCGTTTCCTCCCCGACACAATGCCCCAGCTGCGCATCCAGGCTGCTCAAACGTTGTCTATGTTTGGCAGCACATACCTGTGTGAACAACTGTTTTCTTTGATGAACCTGAACAAAACATCACACAGAAGTCGACTTACTGCTGAACACCTCCACTCAATTCTGAGGATTTCCTCAGCTCAGAGCCTTACCCCGAACATTGATGAACTTGTGGAAAAGATGGGACACCACCAAGTATCACCCTCAACCTCAAACAAGTGAACATTACTGTGCAATCACATATTTAGAGTTTTTACTCAGTTCAAGTTTAAAAGTTAAAGTTTAATATTTGTTTTCACTGCATGTTACTTCTCCTTAAACAAAGTGTTGTTTTTGATTAATATATTTTTGCACTTTATTTTATTGTATTTCAATCCAATTATATTTTAAAAATATTTCAGTTGAGTGGATGATAGAAAATTGCTATTATTGTTTTTTTCTTTGATGTAAATTTAGCCCACTTTTGCTAAAATAGAAAATATAGGCTACTGATGGTGCCTTGAATACCGGTTTCTTTCATTTAATGTTCATGTTATGGGGATTTTTATATAAAGGAAATTTGTCTTTTGTGTCTGTTGAAAATTAAAGATTACTGACAGAGCCATAAGAAAATATTGCTTTATTTATCTGATCATATTGGAATATATTTGTTAGGTTTTCAGTAGGTTCAATTAGGTTCACTAGACTATATGCGTCATTTAAAAAATTTTCAATGAACATTCGAACAGTCCGGCCCTCGGCTTGTAGCTAAATTTTTTATTTGGCCCTCCGTCCATTTGACTTTGACACCCCTGGTGTAGACAAAGAAGAGCTCTCCAGTAGGTTTACCAAAACATTTGAGGTCCATTTTCTCAAAAGTGAGGTTACAAGTTTATAAACTTTCAGAGCAGAATTACTTTTCCATTGTTCCTTAACAGCAGTGCATGATATACAGTTTTCTAGCTCTGAGTCTCTACTTTTATCCTATGTAAAAAATAAAATTTAAAATGTTGCTACATAAGACCGAATTGAGCTGGTCGGTCACATTTGTAAAGGGGAGGGGCATTAAATATCTGTACACTGTACACAAACATAACTAGCAGCAGCAGCTGGCCAGTATTTACAAACCCCTGTAGAGACAAATATAGTAAATGGCAGTAAAAGGTTGGGTAATCACTCTTGACAGTAGAGTTAGCTAGCTAGCTTTCTCTAATCTGCTATCCCCATCACCACAGCAGAAAGACTGTCAGGCAGCAGTTGGTTTGAATGGTGAATAACCCTGTGGTAAGAGAAGGGGCAGATTGGCAGAGAAGCTGGATGGCTGCAATGGATCGGTATCTCCAGTGCCACTCTGAAACAGATGGAGCTGTTGTGTGAGTCTGTCTGATGGTATCATGACACAGGAGAACAAGGCATTAAGGCAGAGACCACAATATGTGTTAATATGTAGCAGATGCCGGCTGCCTAAATTCACATCAGGCAGTGTTGAAGCCTTCCTAAGACTTGAAGCACTATTCCAACACCAAGTCAAGGGGACCTAAGACAGGCCCAAGCTCTTAAAAAACGGTTTGATTTCCTTCTGGATCATTCAAGAGTAATAAAGCTTCCAACTCCCCCCTCTTTGTTCATCTTCATCTTCAATACAAACTACAAAAGCCAGCTACTGTATTCGGACCTACACTAGGGCTAGGATTGCCAGGGACCTCACAATACGATATTATCACGATTCTATATGTATTGCGATTCAATACTGTAATTTTATTGCGATTCCATGTTACAAACATATTGCTCACCATATGTCTGCTGCAGAGGGACAAGAGAGAGCCATGAGAAAACAAGTTTTGATCAGTCATGGAAATAAAAGTACTGAAAACAAATTGGCTCCCTATTTAAAAAGAAAATGGAGATCAAGCTATGAAGGAAAAATACTTAGTACAGGTACAGCTAACAAGCGCAAAAATAATATTGTGATATTGTCAAAATGATATGATATATTGTCAAAAATAATATCACGATATGTAAATGTTTTTCCCATCACTAACCTGCACTGTAAAAACATCCTGTTGTTTTTACGGTAACTTACTGGAAGCCAGTTAGTTACCTAAAAGTTACTGTAAAAAGGTACGATATGTTACTGTAAATCCCTGAGAAACTTTGGTTTAACAGTACATTACTGTTACAGTAAAGTGCTGTTAAACCAAAGTTTAGGGGGAATTTACAGTAGCATTTCAAGCATTAGAGCAAGTCAAGCCTTTGCCCTCAAATGTTTGCAATGCCAGGAAGTTACACGTGTCTAATGAACAGGCCACCGTAACTCAGATAAGGCAGCTAGCTACGTTGCATACTAGGCATCATATGACTTCCTGTCATCAAATTACAGTGAGTGACAGCATGTCTATTGTCCACAGAACTATATTCCTTCACACACCTACAAGCAGTGCCCACAGGGATCACTCACACATAGTAATGTGAACAGGAGTTTAGCAGCTTTAAGTCATCTCTCACCAGACTACCCATGAAGTATTACAACCTCTGCATGTCAAACAACCACGAAGAATGATCATTGAATGCATTGTTGGGTGGGAGCGACGAGATTTGAAAAAGTGTGTCTTTGTTGAGTGTCTGTGTTCACTCAAATACACTGGAGTCTTTCCAAGGCCTCTTCAGCCTTCCACGGTTCAATAAGTGTGTCAGAGAAACATGGCTGTAGGCGTGGAGAACACCAGCTTCTTTTATTACAGCTGATCCCAGAAGGATCAGACAGCATAGGATACTCCATCTCTCCAATACTGGGACTATTAATATGATCAGGACCTTTGACAAACAGTTTTACTATATCCACTCTCAGTCAAGAGCTTCAAATAGTTCGCATTTTCACTCATTCTTTTTCTCACACTTCTTCCTGTAGGTTTGAAATACCTTTTTTTGTCTATGTATGAAGGGCCTATTCATACCTGACATTCCAACCTTTCTTCTCTTCCCACAGGAATGTCTATCTTTAGCAGACACTTTCATGGAAACTGTTATGCAATTTTGCATTACTGTTTATAATGTGTCTGTGTTCTTTCTAACTTAAGATACTATAGCCCCTGTGAATGGACATGGCTGTTTAAACATTTGCTTCATGCTATAGGCCTAGTTCATCTTTTGTTACATGCCTAGGAGGGCAATCCAAACATCTTTAATGGGGGAAAAAACTCCTTGGTAACAGATAGAGGGTTGTCCTAGCCTTTACTGTGTAACCAATCAGGGCAATGATATAAAGAAATGCATTTACAGAACATGACTCCTAGTGACATCACTGCATGGCAACAATGAGTCAGCATGTGAGCCAGGCAGGAGGAACTGGCAGGGAGGCAGATAGACAGACTAACCCTCTGATAACGATATTTCCTTGTTTACGTGCACCCTGAGTAGGGTTCCAACTGGTGGGGCTAAAAACAGAGGAGCTACAGCGAGTTTGTTTAATGTCCGGCCTTTAAGAGAACAATACAGACAGAGGTAGGTCTTTATCACCCAGTCAAAACATGGAGCAGGCAGACAGCCGGACACAGTGGCTCAGACAAGGGGAAGATTGTGCCTGTCCAGAGGCTGGGGTTTCATCACAACTGGGCCAGGAGTATTAATGAGCAGATTAAGAACGTCTGCTGAATCTGTTGGGAAACCAGGAAGAACATTCCATGGATGGTCTCAGAGGAACCTGACGTCAACAGTAGCATTACACACCAGCACACAAGTGAATAGACACATGCACATAAATTCCTCTAAGATAAAGCACCCTTAGATAAAAAGGGTGTAACCTTTCACGGAGCCAAATCTATAGTGACTCCCCTTAGCTACAGTGGTGTTTACCACACTCATAGTGGTGTTTGCTGTGCTCATAACAGTGTAACATACTACAGGACAGCTTCTGAAGCCCTGGTGAGATGACTTTAATGTTTGTATGCACAGCATATGTCACATATAAAGGTACCACAAAGAAAACCTTGGTAGCCTCCAGTTTTAAATTAGGCCTATTAGCAGTGCAGAGATCACCCATACTTACTGTAGGCATTCTCAACACATCTCATCCAGACACTACTTACTGTAGGCATTCTCAACACATCTCATCCAGACACTACTTACTGTAGGCATTCTCAACACATCTCATCCAGACACTACTTACTGTAGGCATTCTCAACACATCTCATCCAGACACTACTTACTGTAGGCATTCTCAACACATCTCATCCAGACACTCCAGTAATACAATGCCACACTCACTATCCCCATTAAATCTTAAAGCGCTGCAAACAAGTAGAGAGAATCTTGCTTTCCTCTTAGTGCTCTCCCTCCTACTCCCTTTCACTGTCTCTCAGTAACACTCAAAGAGCACACAGACAGTTTATCTAATTATTTAGAAGTGAAAATGCCTGTAAGCGAGTCCTGCACCGACAGGACTGCAGAAGCTGTTGGTTCAGCTAAGGCAACACAGGACTTGGGGTAGTTTCTCTCAAAAGACAAGTCCAGTCGTTAGGATTTGCATTTAAAGTTCAATTCCTCCTGGATAAGCCTTTGGTTAGAGTAACCAAGAGCATCTTTATTCAGCGTAATAGGTACTACCAGATGGTTGATTGTGTCTTAAGGTATTTTGCATACACCATTTCCTACTAGTATAGTAGGGTGACGAATCATTGTGTTTGCATTCAAAGTGTGTGTATGTGTGTGAATGCGTGTGTGCTTGCATGTTTAGTGTGCATAAGAGGCTTAGCCTGGGGGAGGTTATATAATGCTACAGGTTTATCGTTTTCTCTCTGCGTGCTCCCGCTGTAGCACCATACCCAGACCCAGACCTAGACCCAGACCTAGCCCCAGACCTAGACCTAGCCCCAGACCTAGACCCAGACCTAGCCCCAGACCTAGACCCAGACCTAGCCCCAGACCTAGCCCCAGACCTAGACCTAGACCTAGCAGACCTAGCCCCAGACCTAGCCCCAGACCTAGCCCCAGACCTAGCCCCAGACCTAGCCCCAGACCTAGACCTAGCCCCAGACCTAGACCTAGCCCCAGACCTAGACCCAGACCTAGACCTAGCCCCAGACCTAGCCCCAGACCTAGATCCAGACCTAGCCCCAGACCTAGACCCAGACCTAGCCCCAGACCTAGCCCCAGACCTAGAACCAGACCTAGACCTAGCCCCAGACCTAGACCCAGACCTAGCCCCAGACCTAGACCCAGACCTAGACCCAGACCTAGCCCCAGACCTAGACCCAGACCCAGACAAGGAGTCAGAGTTAGGAGTGAAGCGAGAGAGAGAGCACTTACTGACCACTATAATCTCAACAGAGGGCTGTTTATGCTTAGTCATTATGAAAAGCTGCTTTGTCTGTCTTCTCCTTTGTCCAGTCAGTCTCACATCCACCAGTGCAGGACAGACAGATACAGTACATTACCGTAGGAGTTTGGCCTGAAGTTCCCCTCAACACATTTCCCTAACATACATCCTCTGTCTGAACCACCGTCTAGCCCACAGAGCATCTCACCAAGTCACCACTACTGCCAGCACATACGATGTACCATAAACTCTTGGCCTCCTTTTAAGACCATGTAGAGGTCTTGTACATTGCCTCCAACCATCTTGCAGAGTTCAAATAATTTGTATTTTATTTTATTTAACCTTTATTTAAGCAGGGAGTCATGCTGAGACCACGTTCTCTTTTGCAGATGAGCCCACCATACACATCAATAAACAACTATTACGCTCTACATGTCTATTATAAAATACATGAAAAGCAAACACAAAACAGAATCACATGAAACAAACACATTCTTCAGTAAAAGGACCTCTAACATCCCCCTAAATTTCCCTAGAGGCACCAACTCCACCAACTTTAAGGACTTTTGGAGATCATTCCAGATGAAAGGAGCAAAGAAACAAAAAGCAGATTTACCTGACTCGGTGGCGATTGAAGGGATCTTCAGGGTTAGCCACCCCTGAGTCCGGGTCTGGTAACTTATACGTCTGAAGGTTAACAAAGAGGTAAGGTATGGCGGAAGTTTATGCAAGAGAGCTTTATAGACAAAAAGAGCGCAATGCATCGATCTACAAGATTTTAAGGAGGGCTGGCCTACTTTCTGATACAAAATGAAATGATGTGTACTGAACCTGTAGTTACCCAAATTCGCTATGATAAACTCTGTTCAAAGGCTTCAATACAGTGGCAGCTGCATTCATATAGACTATATCGCCATAGTCAATAACTAGAATGAATGTTGACTGAATGATTTGTTTTCTGCTATTTAACTAAAGACAGGACCTGTCCCTATAGAAGAAGCCTATTTTAATTCTTAATTTCTTAACCAACTCATCAACATGCCTTTTGAAAGATAGCGTTTCATCCATCCAGATGCACAACTATTTATAGGACATGATCAATGAGGGCACCATCCAAAGTACGTATGCATAAATCATCAGATACATTTTTACGTGATTTGGAAAATAACATATACTTGGTTTTAACTGCATTAAGTACCCATTTCAACTAAACAAAGGTTTTCTGCAGGGCAATAAAGGAAGATTGAAGCTCTGACAGAGTCTTTTCAGCTGTGGGGGCAATAGAATACACTACAGTGTCATCTGCATACAAGTATTTATTTTTTACAGATGAACCAATATTGTTAATGTAAATAGTGAAGATGTCCCGCCTACTCCTGTTCCCTTTCTCCGGCGCTCGACGTCGCCGGTCTACTAACCACCGAACCTGGCAGCCCACATTATCCACATTATGCTCCCCATCGTTATGCACACCTGGACTTAATCATTAACTTGATTACTTCCCCTTTATTTAGCCCTCAGCAGCCTCAGTCTTCAGGCAGTATTGGTTTTGTTTACGTTCAGTACGCTACTCCTGTTTTTTTAATCTTCATGTTTCTTGTTATTAAACCCACCTTCTGCATCTGCTTCCTGACTCCCTGCGTATACAATACAGAGTACTGCCTGTCATCTACACCAACACCACGACCAGCTGGCTCTACTGGGTATGACCATTAAATAATTCCTCCATGTTCTCCACCGCCTCCAGACCACCAGCGAGGTTCTCCATACCTATGATGGAGGGCCTCCTACCACGCGTCGTCACAGTGAACCAGTCCCCCAGCCTACCCAGCCGTCTGCCCAGGTCAACCATGCCCGACTGTCCCTTCTGGAGAAGTATGACGGTACTCCATCGAAATGCCGTGGCTTCCTACTCCAGTGCTCCCTCTATTTCGCCTATCAGACAGGAGCCTCCACCACTGAGATGTCCAAGGTTGCCACGGTCATTTCCCTGCTGACCGGACGGGCTTTGGAGTGGGCTACGGTCGTCTGGGACAGAGGAGAGGAGGAGCTGGGTTCCTATGAGAGGTTCATGGCTCTGTTCAGGGCGGCCTTCAACCATCCTCCAGAGGGCAGAGAGGGAGGTGAGCGACCAGCAGGGTGCCCAGACCGCTACAGAGTACACCTTCACCTTTCGGACTGTGGCAGCGGATGGAATGTGCCGACGCTCTGCACTCTATTCCACAGTGGACTGCGCGAGGAGGTCCAGAAGGAGTTGGCATGTCGGGATGACAACATATCCTTGGAAACTCTCATCGCGATGGCCATCCGTCTGGATAACCTTCTTCGGGAGCGCCGGTGTCCACCTCGTCCCTCGTCTCCCTCCTTTGGCTGTCCTGGCGCAGAGCCTGAACCCATGGAGGTAGGGGCCAAACTTCTCCGCGGCAGAGGGGCATCGCCGGAGACAGCTGCGGTTCTGTCCCTATTTTGGCCAGGAGGAGCACCAGCTTCAGCGGTGTCCAGTGTGTCCCAACCCAGGTTCCACTAGAGCAGAGAGGTGGCCCCATGACCATCCGTCTCCCATGGTAGGCATGAGTATTCCATTATCATCGTTTTCCACCAAACCCTTTCTGGTTCCCATTTCACTGACTGGCTGTGTTATCTCTAAAGCTTTAGTGGACTCCGGTTCCGCTGGGAACTTCATCGACCAGGCCATTGCCTCCTCCCTAAACTTACCGCCTGGGGACCAGAATTCCCGGAGGACCTGCTTTCCCGCACCCACGTTGGTGGAGGGTCCTGTGAGTCCCCTCCAGTCTATCAATCTGTCCTCCTGAATTGTTGGCCCTGTGTGTTGGGACGTAGATGTGGATATCCGCCAGGCTCTGGAGAGGGAACCCGCTCCTGCTACCTGCCCTCCAGAGCGCATCTACGTCCCCACGGGGTGAGAGATTGGCTGTTGACCTGGGCACACACATCCCTCGCCGCTGGACACCCAGGTATCACCCGCACCATCCAATCCCTCTCCAACGGACAGGTGGAGAGGACCAACCAGGAGCTGGGGAGGTTCCTAAGGAGTCACTGCCAGGGCCGGCAGGGGGAGTGGGCCAGGTTCCTTCCCTGGGCCGAATACGCCCAGAACTCACTCCTCCACCGGGCTGACTACCTTCCAGGGCGTCCTGGGATATCAGCCGGTCCTGGCTCCATGGACTCCGAGCCAGACGGGCCCCTGCAGTGGACGAGTGGTTACGACGCTCAGAGGAGGTGTGAACGCCATAAAGGCCTGATCGGTGGATTGCTGCAGAGATGGCTGTCCTTCTGGAAGGATCTCCCATTTCCAACGAGGAACTCTGGAGCTCTGTTAGAGTGACCATTGGGTTCTTGTTCCTGACCAAGGCCCTTCTCCCCCGATTGCTCAGTTTGGCCGGGCGGCCAGCTTTAGGAAGAGTCTTGGTTGTTCAAAACTTATTCCATTTAAGAATGATGGAGGCCACTGTGTTCTTGGGGACCTTCAACGCTGCAGAAATGTTTTGGTACCCTTCCCTAGATCTGTGCCTCGACACAATCCTTTCTCAGAGCTCTACAGACAATTCCTTCAACCTCATGGCTTGGTTTTTGCTCTGACATGCACTGTCAACTGTGGGACCGTCTATAGACAGGTGTGTGCCTTTCCAAATCATGTCCAATCAATTGAATATACCACAGGTGGACTCCAATAAAGTTTTAGAAACATCTCAAGGATGATCAATGAAAACAGGATGCACCTGAGCTCAATTTCGAGTTTAATAGTAAGGGTCTAAATACTTATGTAAATAACGTATTTCTGTTTTCAAAAAAACAGTTTTCACTTTGTCATTATATTGTGTGTAGAATTGTTGTAGAACGATGAGGAAAAATATTTATTGAATCAATTTTAGAATAAGGCTGCAACGTAACAAAATGTGGAAAAGGGCAGGCGTCTGAATACTTTCTGAATGCACTGTACGTTACAGAAGAGAACTGGACCAACAATCGATCCCTGTGGGACACCCTTTGTTATGTCCAGAAAACCTGATTTAACACCATCAGTAAATACATACTGTGTTCTGTCCTTTAAATAATTTTCAAACCAGCTACACGCAGCCTGGTCCAGGCCAGTTGATGAAAGCCTCTGAATAAATAATGGGTGATCCACAGTGTCGAAGGCTTCAGACAGGTCAATTAAAAGGAATACATTTCGAAGTTAAAGCATTTCAAAACTTTAGTAGACAATGGCGCTGGAGGGGATGGCTGCCGTTTTACGGGCACCAAACCAACTGTGCTCTTTTGTGTGTTTTTTTTTGTATTGTTTGTAACTTATTTTGTCCATAATGCTGCTGCTACTGTCTCTTATGACCGAAAAGAGCTTCTGGATATCAGAACAGCGATTACTCACCTCAAACTGGACAAAGATTTTTTTATTTAATGAGTCTGAAGCAAAGGATATACTGCTTCTCTGAGACCAGGCCCAAATCCCTGTCATTCGTGTGAAGAAAAGACGGAAATACAGGGGGTGGAGATCGGGTTGCCTTGTTAGAATTCGTGGGTAACCCGAGCTACCATCCATTCTATTGGCCAATGTGCAATCACTGGAAAATAAACTGGATGATCTAAGTTCGAGACTATCCTACCAATGGGACATTAAAAACTGTAATATCTTATGTTTCACCGAAAATGACGAATAAAATGTTATTTGATATTTACAAAGGATTCTACAATATTTGCTAGGCAAAAGAGTTTGGAAATGGGACGATCATTATTTAGGTCACATGGGCCACCTCCTTTGTAAAGGGGGAGTATATGGGCCGCTTTCCTGACCCTGGGGATGGTACCAGAAAGAATTGTAAGATAAAAAATATTTGTTAAAGATTCTGCAATCAGAGGAGCAGAAAGCTGCTGCAAGAAATTATCAAGCAAATCAGTGGATTTTCTTTTCAGTCTTGGGCAAGGCGTCTAACACATCACAAGTACAAAGTTGTTGAAATGGGAGAGGGGCAAGCAGCCGACTGGCTGACCAGGGTCAATTAAACCATCATTTCTTTAAAAGAAAAAGCTGAGATAAAATGCTTATTACAAAGAATCACTTATCACATTTTTCTCAGTAATGATGCCAGAGTCTGACACAACTTGCTTAGCCAGAGAAGGAGAGGAATTTCCACGCTTCAGCGCATTAACTGTTTAACATCAGCCGAGTCTGAGAAAGAACTTAGAAAGTAGCTAGATTAAATTTCTTGATTGAGGAAGTGCATCTATTTCTCAATATCTGGAAAATCTGCCAATCAGCTACAGAGTCAGTTTTTCTAGCCTTGGCCCAGGCCTGATTACTCATCATAACAACATCTGAAAGTTCTATAGAGAACCAAGGATTTGTTCTATTTTATACACTAAGGCGCTTAAAGGGAGCGTGTTTGCCAGAGAGATAAAAATAGATGCTAATTCAAGGTCAGGCATGCAGCTGATAGAGGAGAAGTCAGAGTAATACATATCATGAAGAAAAGCTTGTGGGGGGAACATTTTTCTTCATAATTATATGAGAATCAGTGTTAATCTGTTTGGTATCTCTAATTGGACAGTGATCACTGAGATTATTAGCAAAGACACCACTGGAGAAATACTTATGGGCAGGGGTGAAAGTAGATGTATGTGCCTAAGTAGATCTCTATGTGCCTAAAATACTACACTGAACAAAAATACAAACGCAACATGTAACGTGTTGGTCCCATGTTTCATGAGCTGGAGAAAAAAAATCCCAGAAATGTTCCATTCGCACAAAAAGCTTACATCTCTCAAGATTTTGTGCACAAATTTGTTTACATCCCTGTTAGTGAGCATTTCTCCTTTGCCAAAATAATCCATCCACCTAACATGTGTGGCATATCAAGAAGCTGATTAAACAGCATGATCGTTACACAGGTGCACCTTGTGCTGGGGAAAATAAAACACCACTTTAAAATGTCAAATTTTGTCACGCAACACATTGCCACAGATGTCTCAAGTTGACAGAGCCTGCAATTGGCATGCTGCCTGCAGGAATGTCCACCAGAGATGTTGCCAGATAACTGAATGTTAATTTCTCTACCATAAGCTGCCTCCAATGTTGTTTTAGAGAATTTGGCAATACAACTAGCCTCACAACCGCAGACCACGTATAACCATGCCTGCCAAGGACCTCCATATCCGGCTTCTTCACCTGCAGCATCGTCTGAGACCAGCCACCCGACAGCTGATGAAACTGAGCACTATTTCTGTCGTTAAATAAAGCCCTTTTGTGGGGGAAAAATTATTATAATTGGCTGGGCCTGGCTCCCAAGTGGGTGGGCCTATGCCCTCCAAGGCCCCCCCATGGCTGCACTCCTGGCCAGTTATGTGAAATCCATTGATTAGTGCCTTGTGAATTGATTTAAATTGACTGATTTCCTTATATGAACTGTAACTCAGTCAAATCTTTGAAACTGTTTCAATTTGCTTTTGTATTTTTGTTCAGTATAAATAAAGCCTTGATCACCAGAATAATGTCATATATTTATAGAATGATCAACGCATCATCAACAATCTAGTTTACATCGGTAAAGTTTTCTCTTTCATTTCTGCTTTTCTCACGGAGCGAGGATTTCCAAATGACATAATTTCCCATTACGATCGTCTCATCGCTGCAACTCCCCCAACGGGTCCGGGAGAGGCAACGGTCGAGTCATGCGTCCTCTGAAACATGACATGCCAAACCGCGCCGCTTAACACCTGCCGCTTAACCCGGAAGCCAGCCACACCAATGTGTCAGAGGAAACACTGTTCAACTGATGACTGAAGTCAGCCTGCAGGCGCCTGGCCTGCCACAAAGAGTCGCTAGAGCATGATGAGCCAAGTAAAGCCACCCCCTGGCCAAACCCCCCCTAACCCGGACAGCGCTGGACCAATTGTGCGCCGCCCTATGGAACTCCTGGTCACAGCCAGTTGTGACACAGCCTGGGATCAAACACGGGTCTGTAGTGACGCCTAAAGCACTGCGATGTAGTGCCTTAGACCGCTGTGCCACTCGGGAGGCCCACAAATGACATCAGTTTGACCAGTTTTAAGGAAATGGAAAGCTGTGACAACGATCAAACATATTTCTGATAGTATTTCAGCACGTCTTGGATGCATATTTTATGTAGTTGAAAATGAAATACTGTCCGCTTTTATGTAGCTAAAATAAATTAAAATAAATTACACGTTTAGTCAACACAACAGGTCCCTAAGCTCGCATTTGTATTCTCTCAAAATGCTGAAAGAAAGAAATAATATTTCTCCACTACTGTTTCCAAGACAAAATTAACATTTGATCTGTCATTTTACTGTGATTAACACTTAATTCTGCAGGAGTTAATATTATAACAGGCTGCAGTCCGTGTCCAGACTTCAGTTACTATTCCAACTATTAGACTACTCCACTCTAAAATAATGCAAACAGACATCACTTACAAAACACCCAAAAGTGTTATGAATGACATTCGGTGATTGTCATTCATTAGGCCCACACAGGTCTTTTAAATTGAATTGATGTGTACACTGCTGTCCTCGTGGGTCTCCGTCTCATCTCTGGCAAAATGTCAGTGTTATCATTGAACCACACCGCATTTTGGAGTGTATTCCCCAAGTTTTCAAGTTTATTCGTATATTTGTCATGCGACTTACAGTACATGTGGTAATGATAAATAGTGTAATAGCCTACAGGCTCATGTTTTACCGGCACGGTGTACCCCCACTATTTATTTTGCCGGTACTCCGTACCCGACTATTCCTGCTTATTTTCACACCTGCTTATGGGGGCTATTTGTAAGAAATATACATGTATTTGCGGTGTACCCCCACTATTTATTTTGCCGGTACTCCGTACCCGACTATTCCTGCTTACTTTCACACCTGCTTATGGGGGCTATTTGTAAGAAATATACATGTATTTGAAATATGGGGACATCTGCTTTGATTGTGTACATAAAGATAAGCCAACAGAAGGATGAGTATATGCCCCAGTGATGGCCTTGAGATCTCTTTCCTCCTCAGTATTCCTAATGTAAAATCAGCCACCAAAAGGCACAGTTTACTTTTTTTTGTATTGTTACTGATTCCCATTATCTGCTTATCTCTTTAATATTAAAGGGATACATCAGGTTTTTGGCAATGAGGCCCTTTATCTACTTCCCCAGAGTCAGATGAACTTGTGGACACCATTTTTATGTCCCTGTGTCCAGTATGAATGAAGTTAGAGACTCAGGTTTTTCACTTAAAATGTATGCTAACCAAAACCTATTAATTTCAAAGTTTAATAAACCATACAACTTTATGCACAAGGACTACTTCTAACAATTTACACTGAACATTTTACAAAAACACATTTACTGGAAGAACTGTGCAGATGCAAAGTTTGGTTACAGAATATCTGTAAAATCTCCCTCAGATTTATGTGTCCACATTTTCCATGAAGTCTATTAAATATCTGCTCCGAATTAAGATTCAACGATGTCTGCAGAAAGAATGGGGTGTCAGCTATGAAATGACACATTGACTTACTGAACTACAGTAAGTGAAATGGATTTACACCCAGTAATAGAATTGCATTAATGGCATTTCATCACAGGTCCCTGATCTGTACTACACAGAAATGCATAATTATGGATATGAATGTCATTCTCTTCATGATGCTGTATCCTAAATAGGTACACAAAGGTATGTAATAGTCTCCTTTGCATATTCGGGTATTATTCTACACACTGGCTATTATTTTAATGAGCTCTGCCCCCAAACAAGACCGGGCCAAATCTGAACCAATCATAGACATCAAAGTACAGCACAGAACAGTAGAGTAGAGTTCAGTACAGTACAGTCGAGTTTAGTACAGTACAGCAGAGCACAGTAGAGTACAGTCGAGTCCAGTACAGTACAATACATTATAGTGTACTCAACTCTAGTGTGCTCTACTTTGTACTGTACTGAACTCTACTCTGCTGAACTACTGTGTACTCTACCTTTCTTTACTGCACTCTACTGTGCTGTACTGTGCTGTCCAAACTTGTGAACCCAACTGTGATTTGTGACTACTATGATTTCGCATTGTAGCCAATTCAATTGCAGAAGTTAATCATTAATAATTAATTAACAAAATTGATACCAGTAAAAACACTATAACTAATTGATAGGTCTACCTTAACTTGTTACTTCTGTGAACATTCATTATCTCAGGGAGAGAAATGTGAAAATATCTGAAAGATACGTGGGTTTTTGGTAACTGAATTTGAAGGCACAAGGCAATGTTTCTTAAACTTACAGAAGGCAGACAAATGTCTCCAAAACTAAATATAAGTGTTGATATTAGTTGGCCGGGGTCTTTACTTCAACATTATGTTTTGATGTATTTCTAATACCTTTTAAGACTTTTTCTAGTTGATGTTTTCTAAGTTCCCTTTTCCATCTGTTAGACCAGAAATCAGAGCCTTTGCTTATTCCAAATGTTTGGGATTTTTAGGATGTAATGGTTGGAAAATGTAGATCTGCCTTAATTTCTCAAGAATATGAACTCTTAGCTTTCATTTGACACCGAATTGTACATGCTCCTATGAACTTCACATGTTGGTGCTCATTGGTCCTTTTACACATTATTGAGCTGGAGGATCTGCTGAATTAGTGTGGAAGGATTAGATTGTAATTTGTGGAAATCTGTGAAATCTATGCACATCAATGTGTTTCTATATTAAGCCCTGTTTTCAAAGACTCATTAAAGTAATTTGTTTAACTACTTCAGAGCATTTCTTAGAATCCTGAGCAGTTCAAACACGGGGGATATGAATGTTGTTACTCTTGCTTACCCATGTGCCAAATAGGAAATAACCATAATCAGTTTGGGTCATTTTGTGATAAATCCTTAAATCCTTTTTCCACTTGATCTGACACAGCAAACTAGGTCAAATAGAGAAATCTGTGACCTGATAAATGGATTTCCAACATGATTCCATTACCAAACAACTGAATATGAGTAGCATAAACTGTTGTGTGAGATGACGTAACCTAGAGGGAGATGGAGAAACTCCTGAGGCCAGAGGAGCCTTTGTTTTGAGAGGAGAGGGGAGGGGAGGGGCAGAGTGAGAAAGGGCACCTGGAAACTAACCTAGACTATTACAGGTGGAGAGGCGAGGAGGGAGGGTAGAAACCCCCTCTCTCCAGTGGCCACTGATCTTAAGTTGCTGGCATGGTAACCAACACATTAAATTCACACACACACACACACACACACACACACACACACACACACACACACACACACACACACACACACACACACACACACACACACACACACACACACACACACACACACGCACACGCACACACACACACAGGCTTCTGACCTGTCTCAGGTAGTGGACTTGTGTGTTGGGTAGTCAGCTCAGACCCATCAAACCTTCCACTCAGTGTCCAGCAGTAGAGAGTGGTACGGTGGAATGTGTGACATTCCAGAGGAGCTTCCAGCCCCACACCACCCACAACAAGGGGGTGGTTAAAGGAAACCAGTCAGTTAGAGGAAATCAGTTAGTTTCGTGAGCTTATACAGTACTAGTAAACAATAAAACAGCCAATCGCCTGTGACATTGTGTCACAACAGATAACAGTACACCCTAAATGGAAACTCTAGCTGGTGGGTAGATAATGACAATAAAAATGTAATCTGTATCTCAAAGCAGGATACCAATGTTCCTGCCTCTTACACAATGCATGAGTGGTAGGTGGCTCATCCATCCCCACCCAGGAAGAGTCTGATCTTTAGCTACCTGTCTGCACTGATCTGTAACAATTGAACAAGTTAAAGCCAGTCAAATGATTGGCATCAGCTTATTGCTTACACTTGTCAAGAAAGGAAATCAACTACAAACCCCTGTCTCCAGTGCAGCCAAGTAGACTAGCCAGGCAAATATAACTTTAGGGAACTAAGTCCTGTTGGCTGTCTGTTAGAGGAAGAGATTAAGGGAAGAGGAGAAAAGAAAGGAGCGTGGTAGGTGAGGAAGGGGTGGGCTTCCACCGAGGGCTTCTGATAGAGTAGAGGTTTATGAGGGAGTTGGGGTAGGCAGGTCAGAAAAGGTCCAATCATATGTCTAAGCCAAAGGGGGAGGTAGTGGATGGTGGCTGTTAATGCTGCCAGGACTGAGCAATTAAACAATATTGTATGAAGCTTTTTTAACCATTGTAAGTAATCCCATCAACGTCTGAGGCAAAGCAATGCTTGGGCCTTTTGCCTCAAAAGTCTGACACATCTAGCTAATCATCAACAACCTTCCCTCCACACTCCTTCAGGGCTATGATTAGGGCTGTAACGATCATAGAATAATCATAGGTTATTGGTTTGACAAATGACCGTGGTCACCGTTAAAATAGTTTGAATAGCATTTGTTTTTTTAAATACGTACATTTTCTTATCGCCTCCGCTCCTGACATAGGTGCCCATCCCCTGCAAAGACGTTGCATGCATCAACCAATGGTTGCGTGCCACATCGTCGACTGTGCCGTTGGACACCAGATTGCTATAACATAGGATGCGGTTAGCTTATAGGTAAAATACCTATCCAGGTGTTGTAAGATTTGGCAAGCGTCAGCAACACCTGGGCAGAGGAATAGGCCCTGAATGTGCTGCTGCTGCAGGGAGGGGGCATCGCTACAACACCTTGCTTGTTTCAGCCAGCCGCAACAAAGTTTCATCAGGTTGTAAAGACTCAACCGCACGAATGCCCGGCTGTGTTTGTTTTTTACAGTTATTGGAGGTTATTGTATTTTCATGATGGTCTTCATCCATAATCTTTGGTTACATGATTATACAGTAATTGTGCCAGACCTAGCTATGATTATATCATGATTTAGTTCAACTCCTCAGTCTAGACAGACCAGGGAGAAACTGAGACCCTGGTCCTGTGGGGAAGTCTTTCTTTGTGACTCACAACCATTTACAGCCAGGAATGCAGGGGCAGGGAGTGTTTGCTGAAGTGGGTGTGAGACGGGAGTCATCAAGGTTAATGCTGGTTAGTGGTTACCCAGCCAACTACTCCTCACCAGGGAATGAACCATAAAAGTTCAAACTGATTACATGACCTCACCATCCCAACAACATGTGTTTGAAAGCCTTGTGTTTTGTGGGTCTTACAGGGCAAACTGAAACAAGCAAGTCAGTCATTACATTTTAATCACTTAGCAGACACTCTCTTCCAGAGTGACTTAGTAGTAGTGAGTCCATACATTTTCATACTGGTCCCCTTTAGGAATCAAACCCACAACCCTGGCATTGCAAGCACCATGCGCTACCAACTGAGTCACACGGGACCACATGACATGGAAAGGTAAAGAGTGTTTTTAGTGAGGGCAGTGGTTTCTGGTACGGTTCATGAGCGTTGGGTTACTGTAAATGTTTGTCTGTTTCTGTTTGCACAAGCTCAACCGAGATCCATTATCAGCCAGCTACAAACAAACAGGCTGAATAGGTCCAAGCCTGATTTCCCCACCTTGCTGTTTGCAGTATGCTTAGGCTTGTACAGTTAACCCAAACAGGCATTATTATTCACTCCAGGAGAATAACATTCCAGATGCTAGTAACTACTATAGGCCTGCATTGTTTTGTTTCTGGTTTATCTATGTAGGCCTAGTTCCAAGAGGTGATTAGATAGACTGATAGAGCCATTTTTACCTGAAATGTTAGGTTTCATTTCCTTCAAGCCTCACCTTTGGACACATTCTTTTCCTTACTATGTATCTGTGTTTTAAGTATTACTCTCGCTAAAGCCCTACTACTAACAGCACATTGAAAGTGCAGAAATCAGGCCTTGTCAGATGGATCAGCTGCAAGAGCCAATGATATATTCTGACAACAACCTGTTTTCTGTTGAAAGCAGCAGTATCAATACAGTGGTGTTACCTTACTGTATCAGATGTCTATATTCAGACTGGGGCCCACTATGCTGCTCACCCAGAGGAAGCTCCAGTCAACACAGAACAGCACAATTAATAGAATAGACACCCTGACTCTCACAGCCACCACGTCAGATCTGTAAAGGGAAGGTCACACTCTTATTATTGACTCCGCGGGTTTCCCTGCCACTGAATGAATGCTAAGTTTAATACACCAAAAAATGTAAAGCCTTGGTGTACCGGTGCTAGCCTGTATGTGTACTTGTGCTGAATTAATGGCAAAGAATCAGACCTAATGTTTTTTGGAGATATGGCTAGAAATGCACAACTAAATAATAACAAATTGTTATAACAGGTGCATTATTTGTGTGTGTTTATTTGTGTTTGTCTTCCTCTGCTAGCTAATCAATGGAAATACAGACCAATGGTCTACTCTTCATCAATAATACAGTTGGCAACTTAATCTCCCTCATCATCCATTGTCCAGCTCTACATACGAACTATAGCAGACACACGGGGGGCTGCAGACGCCACCAAACTTACTATTCTATTTATTGCAGTACAATACTGGGTAACTGTATACACCTCACTCAGATCACAATGTAAATACATGGCGGCTATGGAGCAAATCCATATAGCTCATATGATGAAGTAATGCATGTAATAATGGTACACATATAGCATACACTGTAGTGCCTGATACACACAGATACACATATTTACCCACAGAAAAGACGCACCCATGTGACTTTAATCAGATCGATCTCCTAAAATATCCTCACAGCAGTCCTGTTGCCTATAGTGACGATGGCATAATGAAATACAAGAACCAGTGTCTGATGTTCCTCAACACGATTCAGGGCTTGCTAGGGCTGGCTAGCGAAATAGACTTGGCTACACATCAGCAGAATAATTTTTTAAAAGCTCTTGAGGACTGTCTCCTAGGGCCTCACAGACTTCATGCAGACTGACTAAATGAGAGGAGACTAGGCTGATTGTGTAGAAAATAGGCAGCTCACGGACAATGGTGCGGCAAGAAGAAAGAGAATAATTTCACCCAATTTTCCCTCCTCTCGCTCTGAGGAGTGGAGCTTCTATAGGCAACATCCATAGTGGAAAAAAACTCAGAGGGAGAGATAAGACTGAGTGCTGACATTTGTCACAATGGACAGTAGGGTTATTATCATTGCTTTAGAGTAGGGCAGCAGCAACCATATCAAGAGAAGATGGGATACATGTGTCATACATTTTAACACTGGCATTCCTAATGTGAATCTCAATGTTAAGGATAGGACACAGGAAAAACATCATGTATTTCTCTCACTAATCTAAATGGATTTGGTTGGATTAAAAAAAAGGTTATTATGGTGTTATGAGATGGATAGTGAGGGGATTGGAATAGGACTCTTCTGAATGTACAGCCTCTGATAGGAACACAGAGTATTCCTGGACCCTATTCATCAGGTCGCAATGTTTCACCAATCACTGTATAGAAAAACATGACTGGCATTACTACTGGAAGCAAATCAAGACAATTTCTCAGGTCACAGACAGGGCATTTAAAACAGTCTGTCATTGATCAAATTTAGAGCCAAGGCATTTAACGGATGATGATGCCATAAATCAAATAGGGCAGCCATTGCATTTAAAAGGATGATTTCATTGATCACATAGCTAAACATTTACATTAAAGTATGATGTCTTGGCTGAGAAAGAGCCTGAAATGGAGCCAGAATATCTTAACCTAAAGAGTCTGCATTCAGCAAGGAAGTACCATATATCACACTGAGGCGATACCATGGTCTGGTCACGTGTTTCACAGTAGAAGTCTAATGTGAGTGCTTTGTGTGTATTCATAGACTATCTACTTAAAACTGCCGAAGCAATGAGGTATCTTGGAATGAATTGCAAAAATTACTGAAGCTGGATCCAGTCTTATATCTCCCTCTCTAACTTTAAGCATCAGCTGTCAGAGCAGCTTACCGATCACTGTACCTATACACAGCTAATCTGTAAATAGCACTCCCAACTACCTCATCCCCTTATTGTTATTTATCTTCTTGCTCTTTTGCACCCCAGTATCACTACTTGCACATCATCATCTGCACAGCTATCACTCCAGTGTTAATGCTAAATTGTAATTATTTTGCCTCTATGGCCTGTTTATTGCCTTACCGCCCTACTCTTCTACATTTGCACACACTGTACATCGATTTTTCTATAGTGTTATTGTCACGGCCATCGTAAGGAGGAGACCAAGGCGCAGCGTGGTAAGCGTACATTCTTCTTTATTAAAGAACGAAACACTGAACAAAACGAACAAAATAACAAAACGAAGCGTGAAGCAAATATGGATAGTGCAGACAGGCAACTAAACACAGAACAAGAACCCACAAAACCAAAAGGGAAAATGGCAACCTAAATATGATCCCCAATCAGAGACAACGATAAACAGCTGCCTCTGATTGGGAACCAATTCAGGCCACCATAGACCTACATATACCTAGACTACCAAAACCCCTAGACATACAAAAAACCCTAGACAATACAAAACCAGCATACCCACCCTAGTCACACCCTGACCTAACCAAAATAAATTAATAAAACAGAGATAACTAAGGTCAGGGCGTGACAGTTATTGACTGTACGTTTGTTTATGTGTAACTCTATGTTGTAGTTTTTGTCGAACTGCTTTGCTTTATCTTGGCCAGGTCGCAGTTGTAAATGAGAACTTGTTCTCCACTTTCCTACCTGGTTAAATAAAAGTGAAATTAGGTCATTAGGCCAACAACGCTGGGTGACATGAGAGGGTTAGGGTGCTAGGCTGATGACAACACCTCCCTACTAACACTACCCCCTAAGTGTCTGTGTCCTCAGAGTTCGCCCTTATTAGTCCCATCAGTCATCATAGGGATGTGTGCTCGCCGGGCCGGAGCATGGTGAGTGCCTCTGATGTCAAGTGCACACTCAGGTCTAATATGACCTCACATAACATATCACAGTAAATATTGTACAACTCTTGTAATACCATCTGTCACAGGTCTGCAAACATAGGACGGTCCTTAATCCAGTAATACATACATAGACATGTCAAGGTGTGTCAGACTCAAACAGTCAAGGACACTAAGAAATGTTGGATTGAATTCACCATGTCACACAACATGATTCAGACAGGAAAACATTCGTATTCAAACTTACTAATAAGTTACCTGAATAACACATGTAGAATAATGTGATTTCAAATTTGGATCAGATCCATGTACAAGTGCTCACCAAGAAAGCAAACATAGATTGAAGAAGAACTTGGGAAGTCATATGATGGATGCTTGCAGAATACTTTGCATTAGTCAGACTACATTAATGGGGATTCTGGGAAGGGTTTGCATTTCAAGTAACCATGGTGTTCTTCGGCTTGCAAGCCATTCCCCTTTTTCCTCCAAACATAACGATGGTCATTATGGCCAAACAGTTCTATTTTTGTTTCATCAGAACAGAGGACATTTCTCCAAAAAGTACGATCTTTGTCCCCATGTGCAGTTGCAAACCGTATGGCTTTTTTTATGGCAGTTTTGGAGCAGTGGCTTCTTCCTTGCTGAGCGGCCGTTTAGGTTATGTCGATATAGGACTCGTTTTACTGTGGATATAGATACTTTTGTACCTGTTTCCTCCAGCATCTTCACAAGGTCCTTTGCTGTTGTTCTGGGATTGATTTGCACTTTTTGCACCAAAGTACGTTCATCTCTAGGAGACAGAACGCGTCTCCTTCCTGAGCGGTATGACGGCTGCGTGGTCCCATGGTGTTTATACTTGCGTACTATTGTTTGTACAGTTGAACATGATACCTTCAGGCGTGTGGAAATTGCTCCCAAGGATGAACCAGACTTGTGGAGGTCTACAATTTGGAGGTCTTGGCTGGTTTCTTTTGATTTTCCCATGATGTCAAGCAAAGAGGCACTGAGTTTGAAGGTAGGCCTTGAAATACATTCACAGGTACACCTCCAATTGACTCAAATTATGTCAATTAGCCTATCAGAAGCTTCTAAAGCCATGACATAATTTTCTGGAATTTTCCAAGCTGTTTAAAGGCACAGTCAATTTAGTGTATGTAAACTTCTGACCCACTGGAATTGTGATACAGTGAATTATAAGTGAAATAATCTGTCTGTAAACAATTGTTGGAAAAATTACTTGTGTCATACACAAAGTAGATGTCCTAACTGACTTTCCAAAACTATAGTTTGTTAAAAAGAAATCTGTGGAGCGGCTGAAAAACGAGTTTTAATGACTCCAACCTAAGTCTATGTAAACTTCCGACTTCAACTGTACATAGACCTTATGTGAAAGGTGTCTCTGGCTATAGACTGATTGCATTCCCCTATTATCTGACATGAATCCAGTCTAAGATCACTTCTACACACACAATATAAACAATAGATTCTTTGTGTAACGCCATGGAAACCTTACAAGCTGCCCTCCACCTTGCCTAACCTACCTTCTCTAGAACTGTTCATCCACTGTTGGTCCAAATCTACCATATCAAAAACAGCATATCTATGCAAGTCCTAAAATATTCGGTATTTTTTAGTAACAATTGACCAGATTAAAATGAGAAAATCACTACACAACCACACCTGTTGACTTTCTATGATCGTGGTTTTGCTTCACGGCATACCGTTATAACTAGCAACAGATGTGAAACTGTGAACACTAAGCTACAGGTCATACTAAACTAGAACTAAACAGGATGCGGTAACGTTACAGTATGTAGCCTACTGTCTGATTTGATCTCTTAGCAAAACTGCCGTAAACATCTGAAATCAGCAGCTGTCTCAGTCAAGAACAGGCATGTCCACTTAACCCAGCACCAATGCGCAATATGTATCAAACATAAATATAGGCTACTTCAATCCTATTTTGAATGACAAAATACAAATAGAACGAACAATAGAACACTTTAAGGACGTTATCTTCTGTTTAGGCCATGTAAAGAGAGGAAAAGTTCCTCTCCTCCCGTTCAGTTCGTCCACCGAAATCGAACCCTGATGCGCTTCATTGAGCCAGTGATACATACAAAAAAAGATGTAATCTTACCTTTATATTGCAGTGAGGTACCGGTTGTAATTTTCACAGACCCACTTATGGATTCGCCAGGGCTGTAGACCACTTTGTTGTTGGTGAAAGTAATATCGAATTCCTTAAGCTTACCCATGACTCCGCAACCCTCTGCGTCTCACAACAAAAAGCGCTTAGTGGTGCGCGAGGTAACCGTCTACCGCCGAATGGAAGCTGAGCAGACAGAGCTCTCTAGTCCCAGCTGCAGCACGCACTACACCTAGTTTCCAGTGGCAGTGACGTCATTACGACAATATTTGATCCATTATTTAAAAATTATATGCGGATACATTGAATCTATTCAAGGTTGGTACTCTTCCATAACGCACCACATAATGTAAATATTTGGTTATTTAGGTCTTTGTGTTTAGGCCATCTTGACGTGTTCACAGTACACATCCCAGTGTAGATATTATGGTAACACTGTATCTACAGTAGTAGCCAGTTTTAGCTACCAAACATTGGCCTTCTTTGCATTATTCTATATTGCTACAACTCTTTCTCAGACATCCAGTCATTGATTGAGTTGAGCTCCCAGACCACATCCACTCAGTAGTAGCCTAAGCCCTAAGGATACATCAAACACTGGATGGTGGGATACCCCTCTCTCCATCCATTCATCCATCCATCCCCACCCCCACATCACTAGACACGAGACACAGCAGGGAAATCCCCATCTCCAGAGTGTAGCTACATGCTGCTGACATCATCAATTTGTCCTACTCAGCCCAGATTCAATTATGCTTCTGAGCAGAAGAATGTGATGTTTATAGCTCTCAGCTCTTAGAGAAAATAATAAAAGTGTCCTGGAGAGATTGAGCTCCCAAGCTGAAATGGGACTGGTACTTTGTTCCCAAATGAAGAGCTGGTTGTGCCATATTAATCTAAGGTACGTCATCTACCCTTTACTGCTTTAATAGTGCATGTATTGGAATAGGTGATATATTAAAGTGCAAGTTGGTGAAACATACATTTATTGCATTCACACACACACATGCATGCACACGTTCATGCACACACATGCACACACAAGCTTGCTTGTGCGTGCATGCGTATGTGTAAAAGAGAGAGAGGCGATAGAGATAGAGCGAGAGAGACGATGACTGAGTTGTATCCCAGTCATTACTTGCAGAAAAAGCAGCGTACATCAGATGTAATGAGACATATGCTTCCATGACAACAGACAGACACGGTCGTTGCCAAGTTACTACCAGTATCCATGGAAATGGCTCTGATCTTGTCTGAATAAGTGTTCAATTTTGAAGCAGTGTGTTGTACTGTATACTGTTTATCCTCCAGGTTGCTGATTCAAACGCCTGTAGAAGTAGCTGAAATAATCCTCTTCTTTGACAGTCAATCCCCATCTATTACTCAATTTATGAGTAATTTACAAAATGTGTGCCATTTTCAGCGACATAGGATAAATCAATCCATGTAAACGTGATGCCAGCAGCAGTCCATAGTCACATGATACGGCAACTGAAGGTGTACTGTAGATAGATGGATGTACTAACACCAGCATATAGAGGCATTCAGCTATCAGGACTTGAAATCAGTAGCCCACATCACATTACACTGAACGTCCTCATCCATACACCTACTAGGTCCAAATCAGGTAAACCCATTTATAATGTAACCACTGGTCCAAATGTTGGTAACACATTTGCTGAATGGGAGGAGGGCATCCAACACGACCAGGTCGTTGTCAGGGAGACCCAAAAGAGAAGTGCAGCAATTAATCGGTATGTACACAGACAAAGGCTTAGCTACATGTAGACGTATTAAAACTTAAACACTGAAAAAGGTTCTTTACAGTATTTGGATTGTGCCTAAATGTTCGACTAACTATCAACAAATTGCTTACCTACTATCCAGAACCCTAACCTTAAACCCAACCTCAGCTCTATACCTAAACCTAATCCCAGCATCTATAGCATATCAGCCATCACAACCTATCTGATGACCTGTTTGATTTCTGAGATCTGATTATTGACCCCTGTTTAGCAGTATAGCAGTAGCTCACACAAAATGAATTAATCGCATTTGGCTTGATGCTGACCTTAATTGTGCTATATAGTTTGGACCAGAAAAATCAAGCAGAAGTGTTTTTATTGCTTACTAATATGGTTCTTCGTGTATGTTATGTTTCACTACAGATCACGTCAATCAGAAATGTTGAACTACGGACAAGTGACAGTGATTCGGACGAAGCTGAATAATGAGGGCAGGGTGTAAAGATAAGATAATTACTATATTATCCCCATGGGGTAATTTGGGTTCCGGCTCTGTGCATACATAACACATAATCGGAGATACCGTAGACAAAGGACATATACAGACAATAAATACATGTAGAAAAAGTGTAATTCATGCGCAAACAATGGTTCAACTGTACACTATACACAACAGAACACTCTATCAACCACAATGTTAGCTGTAGGCCTCTATCAACCACAATGTTAGCTGTAGGCCTCTATCAACCACAATGTTAGCTGTAGGCCTCTATCAACCACAATGTTAGCTGTAGGCCTCTATCAACCACAATGTTAGCTTAGCTGTCGGCCTCTATCAACCACAATGTTAGCTGTAGGCCTCTATCAACCACAATGTTAGCTGTAGGCCTCTATCAACCACAATGTTAGCTGTAGGCCTCTATCAACCACAATGTTAGCTGTAGGCCTCTATCAACCACAATGTTAGCTTAGCTGTCGGCCTCTATCAACCACAATGTTAGCTGTAGGCCTCTATCAACCACAATGTTAGCTGTAGGCCTCTATCAACCACACTGTTAGCTGTAGGCCTCTATCAACCACAATGTTAGCTGTAGGCCTCTATCAACCACAATGTTAGCTGTAGACCTCTATCAACCACAATGTTAGCTGTCGGCCTCTATCAACCACAATGTTAGCTGTAGGCCTCTATCAACCACAATGTTAGCTGTAGGCCTCTATCAACCACAATGTTAGCTGTAGGCCTCTATCAACCACAATGTTAGCTGTAGGCCTCTATCAACCACAATGTTAGCTGTAGGCCTCTATCAACCACAATGTTAGCTGTAGGCCTCTATCAACCACAATGTTAGCTGTAGGCCTCTATCAACCACAATGTTAGCTGTAGGCCTCTATCAACCACAATGTTAGCTTAGCTGTCGGCCTCTATCAACCACAATGTTAGCTGTAGGCCTCTATCAACCACAATGTTAGCTGTAGGCCTCTATCAACCACACTGTTAGCTGTAGGCCTCTATCAACCACAATGTTAGCTGTAGGCCTCTATCAACCACAATGTTAGCTGTAGACCTCTATCAACCACAATGTTAGCTGTCGGCCTCTATCAACCACAATGTTAGCTGTAGGCCTCTATCAACCACAATGTTAGCTGTAGGCCTCTATCAACCACAATGTTAGCTGTAGGCCTCTATCAACCACAATGTTAGCTGTAGGCCTCTATCAACCACAATGTTAGCTGTAGGCCTCTATTAACCACAATGTTAGCTGTAGGCCTCTATCAACCACAATGTTAGCTGTCGGCCTCTATCAACCACAATGTTAGCTGTAGGCCTCTATCAACCACAATGTTAGCTGTAGGCCTCTATCAACCACAATGTTAGCTGTAGGCCTCTATCAACCACAATGTTAGCTGTAGGCCTCTATCAACCACAATGTTAGCTGTAGGCCTCTATCAACCACAATGTTAGCTGTAGGCCTCTATCAACCACAATGTTAGCTGTAGGCCTCTATCAACCACAATGTTAGCTGTAGGCCTCTATCAACCACAATGTTCAGGAGCCTTACTGCTGCTGGGACAAAGGATCGTTTGGCCCCATTTCTTTTGTGCCCTGGTACCCTGTAACGTCGCCCAGTGGGGAGTAGCTCAAACTCCTGGTAACGAGATTTCTGGGGTCCATCAGAGGACTTTTGTGAAGGCTCTTATATCATAAATGACATCCAGACCTGTCTGCTTGACCCCTAGCACCTTACTAGCAGAGCTAACATATTTCTCTGAGAGACACTAGTATTTCTGTACCAGCAAATTATGTTAATATGTTAAGATACTTTCAATAAATGGCTTGTGAAACAGTGACAATAGAACATGATCAACATTAAAATAGCTTAGTTTCCTTAAAAGTACAAATCTGCTTAGTACACTTTTCCCATTGTAGCTTGCGGTCAATTACAACACATACAGTGAGGGAAAAAAGTATTTGATCCCCTGCTGATTTTGTACGTTTGCCCACTGACAAAGAAATGATCAGTCTATAATTTTAATGGTAGGTTTATTTGAACAGTGAGAGACAGAATATCAACAAAAAAATCCAGAAAAACGCATGTCAAAAATGTTATGAATTGATTTGCATTTTAATGAGGGAAATAAGTATTTGACCCCTCTGCAAAACATGACTTAGTACTTGGTGGCAAAACCCTTGTTGGCAATCACAGAGGTCAGACGTTTCTTGTAGTTGGCCACCAGGTTTGCACACATCTCAGGAGGGATTTTGTCCCACTCCTCTTTGCAGATCTTCTTCAAGTCATTAAGGTTTTGAGGCTGACGTTTGGCAACTCGAACCTTCAGCTCCCTCCACAGATTTTCTATGGGATTAAGGTCTGGATACTGGCTAGGCCACTCCAGGACCTTAATGTGCTTCTTCTTGAGCCACTCCTTTGTTGCCTTGGCCGTGTGTTTTGGGTCATTGTCATGCTGGAATACCCATCCACGACCCATTTTCAATACCCTGGCTGAGGGAAGGAGGTTTTCACCCAAGATTTGACGGTACATGGCCCCGTCCATCGTCCCTTTGAGGTATTTATACTGCTCTACTACATCTGTCTTGTCCCTTAACAGTCGGTGGGGAAGGTGTTACATTTTTCCTAAAATCGATGTGCATCTTTTTGGTCTTTGTTGTATTGAGCACTAAGTGAGAGTTGTCACACCACCTGAAAAAGTCCTCCAAGACTGGCACGTGCTCCTCCTCGTTACCTTGGAATAGACTGACCAGTGCTGTGTCGTCTGCAAACTTTATCAGGTGTCTACCAGGGTAGGGTTTTAAAGTCATTAGTGTACAATATGTACAACAGTCAAGAAAGTGCACAGCCTTGAGGAGATCCCACGCTAGTGGTACGCTTGTCTGAAATCCACTGTACCACCTTGACCGGCTGTGTCCTATCGTTAATGAAATCAAGGATTTGAAGCAGAGGCCGTAATTCTCTCATGTATGCGCGCACACTGCTTTTCTCTTGGCGTAGTCTTAATTAGTTATTTAAGGTAATGCAAACTGTTCGTTTTATAAATTTATTTATGTCATTACAATTGACCTTGGGATTTTTAGAATTATTTTGTGTATTGCATTTAAGAAAATAAACTACACGTTTTGATTCTGAGCATTATTAGTAGTAGTGACATATTTTATATGCATTTTATGTGCAGTTGTACTACAGTAGCAGTACAGTAGTAGTACTGTAGTAACATAACTTATCAGGAATCAAGGTAAGACACAAATGCAGACTGTGTGAAGTAACAATGTTAATTGTAACCATAGGGGCAGGCAAACGACAGGTCAAGGCAGGCAGGGGTCAATAATCCAGAGCAGAGGCCACGTTACAGGACGGCAGGCAGACTCAGGGTCAGGTCAGGCAGAGGTCGGTAATCCAGAGGTGGAGCAAAGGTACAGGACGGCAGGCAGGCTCAGAGACAGGCAGTGGTCAGTACAGGGCAGGACAGGCAAGGCAAGGGTCAAAAACCAGGAGGATGAGAAAAAGACAGGCTGGGAAAAGACAGGAACAACCGCTGGTAAGCTTGAACAAACAAGACAAACTGGCAACAGACAGACAGAAAACACAGGTATAAATACACAGGGGATAATGGGGGAAGGTGGGCGACACCTGGAGGGGGGTGGAGACAAGCACAAGAAGAGGTGAAACAGATCAGGGTGTGACATAACTGTTTATTGCAGTTTGACTGCAATACTACAGCGATATAATAACTGCACTTTTTACTGCAGTAACAAAACTGCAGTAAAAGTGTTTTCCATAAAATATCAGTTTTATGGAAGTCAGTTCAGTTTTCTTTTTTACATCATGGTCTCATAATAACGCAGGTTTCGTTTTTACATCATGGTCTCATAATAACGCAGGTTTCGTTTTTACATCATGGTCTCATAATAACGCAGGTTTCGTTTTTACATCATGGTCTCATAATAACTCAGGTTTCGTTTTTACATCATGGTCTCATAATAACTCAGGTTTCGTTTTTACATCATGGTCTCATAATAACGCAGGTTTCGTTTTTACATCATGGTCTCATAATAGCTCAGGTTTCGTTTTTACATCATGGTCTCATAATAACTCAGGTTTCGTTTTTACATCATGGTCTCATAATAACTCAGGTTTCGTTTTTACATCATGGTCTCATAATAACTCAGGTTTCGTTTTTACATCATGGTCTCATAATAACTCAGGTTTCGTTTTTACATCATGGTCTCATAATAACTCAGGTTTCGTTTTTACATCATGGTCTCATAATAACGCAGGTTTCGTTTTTACATCATGGTCTCATAATAGCTCAGGTTTCGTTTTTACATCATGGTCTCATAATAACTCAGGTTTCGTTTTTACATCATGGTCTCATAATA
Source organism: Salvelinus alpinus (assembly GCF_045679555.1). Classification (NCBI taxonomy): domain Eukaryota; kingdom Metazoa; phylum Chordata; class Actinopteri; order Salmoniformes; family Salmonidae; genus Salvelinus; species Salvelinus alpinus. The sequence goes on along the minus strand of NC_092103.1, from coordinate 19,749,552 downwards.
ACTCAGGTTTCGTTTTTACATCATGGTCTCATAATAACGCAGGTATCGTTTTTACATCATCGTCTCATAATAAGGCAGCTTTTCTTTATACATCCTGGTTTTATAATGACGCAGTTTTTCTTTTTACATCATGGTCTGCATGATGTATGCATGATGACGGTTGTTAAATTGGTCCCAGATTCAGCTATGTTATTCAGCACAGACATAGTATTTACACTAATATATAAACAGCAGGGTTAGAGTTAGGGTTATGTCTCTGGTAAGGGTTGAAACAGGGTGTGGACATGGGGCTAGGGTTAGGTTGTGCCAGGGTGTGTGGACATGAAGCTAGGGTTAGGTTGTGCCAGGGTGTGTGGACATGAAGCTAGGGTTAGGTTGTGCCAGGGTGTGTGGACATGAAGCTAGGGTTAGGTTGTGCCAGGGTGTGTGGACATGAAGCTAGGGTTAGGTTGTGCCAGGGTGTGTGGACATGAAGCTAGGGTTAGGTTGTGCCAGGGTGTGTGGACATGAAGCTAGGGTTAGGTTGTGCCAGGGTGTGTGGACATGAAGCTAGGGTTAGGTTGTGCCAGGGTGTGTGGACATGAAGCTAGGGTTAGGGTTAAGGCTGAGCAATGGAGTGAACATGAAACTACGGTTAAGGTTAGGGGTAGGGCTAAGGTTGAGCCAGGGTGTCAACATAGGACAAAAGGAAAATGTGGAGAGACATGGCAGATGACAGTGAGCAGGCCTCCTCTTGCTGAATTGTTGGTAATGACTTAGCTAACTTAATTCAATGCATTTACAGTCTTATTTGACTGGTTGTCATGTGTTGTCAATATATTCAAATAATTTACAGTCAAAGGTTAGTTTGTTCGAAATACTCATTTTATTGTCATTCATGTCCAGTATGAGGGGTGACAATTAAAACTTGCATCATGATTCCACCTAGTAGTGATTTTAAAGAACATGCGCCTCGTGTTCAATTCAGCATCATTTTATTCAATCTCAAACAATAAACAAACTGAATAATATGCCAATTGGACCAGCTGCAATTACCAAGACTGAAAAATATAATTAACCTTCATAAACATTCAACATACATTCAAGTAATGAATCTTTAAAGCAGCCAACGAGTAGTATTCATTATAAAGCAATGTGCCAAGTAAAGCCCCCCCAGCCTAACGACGCTGGGGCAATTGTGCGCCGCCCTATGGGACTCCTGATCACGGCCAGTTGTGATACAGCCTGGGATCGAACCCGGATCTGTAGTGATGCCTCTAGCACTGCGATGCAGAGCCTTAGTCCGCTGCGCCACTCGGGAGGCCCACAACCAGTAGTCTTAAGTATAGATTTATTTGGTTACAATATAGTTCTATCGCACAATCATGGAAAATCAAAGGGACGGTTTCCACCAACCACCAGCTACAGGATTATATGTGTCTATGAGTCTGGTCACTGCAGACTATTCTCATGTACTCTCCTCTTCCTCCTCCATCCCGAGCAGGCAGGTTCTTGCGATGGCGCCCGTCACGGCATAAGGGTCACAGTTTGCGGAGGGCCGGCGGTCTTCAAAGTATCCCTTCCCCTCCTGGGCCACCTGGCGTGGGATCCGGATGCTGGCCCCGCGGTTGGCCACACCAAAACAGAAGTCATGGATGCTGGAGGTTTCATGTAAGCCTGTGAGGCGTCTGATGTTGTCCTGGCCTCCGTGAGGGTCGTACACACATATGTGCTGGGCATGTCGCTTGCTCAGCTTCTCAATGGCCTGCTCAATATGTCTGTTAGAAGAGGGGAGAGTTTAGGTGTTGGACTAAATTTTGTAGTTACACAGCCTTACAGAACCTTACTTACAGTGACTGTAATAACATTATTGCATACTCACTGCAGCCCCCCTTCTTCCCTCATCTCCTTGGTGCTAACGTTGGTATGGCAGCCCGCCCCGTTCCAGTTCCCCTTCATTGGTTTGGGGTCCAGAGTGGCTACAACTCCAAAGTCCTCACACACACGGTGCAGCAAGAAACGTGCCATCCACAGGTGGTCTCCCATCTCTATCCCCGCACACAGACCCACCTGGAACTCAAACTGAGAGAGGGAGATAAAAGAAGGAGAGTTAGGAAATATTATATAGCAATCTGTAGAACCTTCCTGAAGCAAAAGGTAAATGTTTACCTGAGATGGCATGACCTCAGCATTGGTGCCACAGATTTTGACCCCAGAATAGAGACATGCCTTGTAGTGACACTCCATAATGTCCCTTCCATAGGCGTTGTCTGCACCAACCCCACAGTAGTATGGACCTGAGAGAGAGAGAAATAGAAAGAGAGAGAGTTAGATGAGATCAAAATCAAAAGGCCTATTTGATAACATTAGAACTTATATAGTATGACTTTTATAAATATAGAGATATATTTCATATACAGTGGGGAGAACAAGTATTTGATAGGGGTTGTACTCATCCTTCTTCTTCCTCCAAACACGGCGAGTGGAGTTTAGACCAAAAAGCTCTATTTTTGTCTCATCAGACCACATGACTTTCTCCCATTCCTCCTCTGTATCATCCAGATGGTCATTGGCAAACTTCAGACGGGCCTGGACATGCGCTGGCTTGAGCAGGGGGACCTTGCGTGCACTGCAGGATTTTAATCCATGACGGCGTAGTGTGTTACTAATGGTTTTCTTTGAGACTGTGGTCCCAGCTCTCTTCAGGTCATTGACCAGGTCCTGCCGTGTAGTTCTGGGCTGATCCCTCACCTTCCTCATGATCATTGATGCCCCACGAGGTGAGATCTTGCATGGAGCCCCAGACCGAGGGTGATTGACCGTCATCTTGAACTTCTTCCATTTTCTAATAATTGCGCCAACAGTTGTTGCCTTCTCACCAAGCTGCTTGCCTATTGTCCTGTAGCCCATCCCAGTCTTGTGCAGGTCTACAATTTTATCCCTGATGCCCTTACACAGCTCTCTGGTCTTGGCCATTGTGGAGAGGTTGGAGTCTGTTTGATTGAGTGTGTGGACAGGTGTCTTTTATACATGTAACGAGTTCAAACAGGTGCAGTTAATACAGGTAATGAGTGGAGAACAGGAGGGCTTCTTAAAGAAAAACTAACAGGTCTGTGAGAGCCGGAATTCTTACTGGTTGGTAGGTGATCAAATACTTATGTCATGCAATAAAATGCAAATTAATTACTTAAAAATCATACAATGTGATTTTCTGGAATTTTGTTTTAGATTCCGTCTCTCACAGTTGAAGTGTACCTATGATAAAAATTACAGACCTCTACATGCTTTGTAAGTAGGAAAACCTGCAAAATCGTCAGTGTATCAAATACTTATTCTCCCCACTGTATGTAGTGCTTTTCCAAGTGCTTAAGACCATTTATATTACGAAAGGACACATGGTAAAATATAGTAGGGTCAGTCACCTTGGGGTCCTGGGAATCCATTTTGGGGCCAGCCATAGGGGCGACCATCCATCCCCAGGAGAGTATACTCCTGCTCCATTCCAAACCAGGGGATATAGTGCTTCACTTCTTCCATCACTTTCTTACAACCTGACCGCAGGTTACTCTCTGTGCAGGAGGGAGAAGGTGTATATTGCAGGGTTAGTTTGACTGATGGGAATATGACAGTCAAAGCAGTCAATTAGATGGACAGCAGCTTCGATCATAGACCAAAACCAGTTGGTCTCTGTGTCTGTCAACTGAAGTAAGAAAGGTATGTCTTGCTATGTTTACAATTACCTGCAGGCAAGCGGTTGTACTTGAGGACCTCACACAAAACCAGTTTGTTGGATTCCAGTGTGAAAGGGTCCCTAAACATTGCCACTGGGATCAGGTACATGTCACTGTTGGATCCCTCGGCCTGGTAGGTGCTGGAGCCATCAAAGTTCCACTCTGGAATATCTGTCAATAGCAATACCAACATTAACATCATGGAATATAATGCACTGTCCTAGAGATACAGTGCCTTACAAAAGTATTCATCCCCCTTGGCGTTTTTCTTATTTTGTTGCATTACAACCTGTAATTTAAATGGATTTTTATTTGGATTTCAGGTAATGGACATACAGAAAATCGTCCAAATTGGTGAAGTGAAATGAAAAAAAAAAAAAAATTCCCCAAAAAATTGGGGTGAAAAAAAGGAAAAGGGGTGCATGCATATGTATTCACCCCCTTTGCTATGAAGCCCCTAAATAGGATCTGGTGCAACCAATTACCTTCAGAAGTCACATAATTAGTTAAATAAAGTCCACCTGGGTGCAATCTAATTGTCACATGATCTGTCACATGATCTCAGTATATATACACCTGTTCTGAAAGGCCCCAGAATCTGCAACACCACTAAGCAAGAGGCACCACCAATCAAACGGCATCATGAAGACCAAGGAGCTCTCCAAACAGGTCAGGGACAAAGTTGTGGAGAAGTACAGATCAGGGTAGGGTTATAAAAAAAGATCAGAAACTTTGAACATCCTACGGAGCACCATTAAATCCATTATTAAAAAATGGAAAGACCATGGCACCACAACAAACTTGCCAAGAGAGGGACGCCCACCAAAACTTAACAGACCAGGCAAGGAGGGCATTAATCAGATTAGCAACAAAGAGACCAAAGATAACCCTGGAGGAGCTGCAAAGCTCCACAGCGGAGATTGGAGTAGCTGTCCATAGGACCACTTTAAGCCGTACACTCCACAGAGCTGGGCTTTATGGAAGAGTGTCCAGAAAAAAAACCATTGCTAAAATAAATAAATAAGCAAACACGTTTGGTGTTCGCCAAAAGGCATGTGGGAGACTCCACAAACATATGGAAGAAGGTACTCTGGTCAGATGAGACTAAAATTGAGCTTTTCGGCCATCAAGGAAAACGCTATGTCTGGTACAAACCCAACACCTCTCATCACCCCGAGAACACCCTCCCCACAGTGAAGCATGGTGGTGGCAGCATCATGCTGTGGGGATGTTTTTCAATCTTAAAGGACTGGGAAACTGGTCAGAATTGAAGGAATGATGGATGGGGCTAAATACAGGGATATTCTTGAGGGAAACCTGTTTCAGTCTTACAGAGATTTGAGACTAGGACAGAGGTTCACCTTCCAGTAGGAAAATTACCCTAAGCATTCTGCTAAAGCAACACTTGAGTGGTTTAAGGGGAAACATTTAAATGTCTTGGAATGGCCTAGTCAAAGCCCAGAACTCAATCCAATTGAGAATCTGTGGTATGACTTAACGATTGCTGTACACCAGTGGAACCCATCCAACTTGAAGGAGCTGGAGCAGTTTTGCCTTGAAGAATGGGCAAAAGTCCCAATACCCCAAGAGACTTGCAACTGTAATTGCAGCAAAAGGTGGCTCTACAAAGTATTGACTTTGGGGGGGGGGGGTGAATAGTTATGCACGCTCAAGTTTACTGTTTTTTTGTCTTATTTCTTGCTTGTTTCACAATAAAAAATATTTTGCATTTTCAAAGTGGTAGGCATGTTGTGTAAATCAAATGATTCAAACCCCCCAAACATCTATTTTAATTCCAGGTTGTAAGGCAACAAAATAGGAAAAATGCCAAGGAGGTGAATACTTTCGCAAGCCACTGTACATATGGTCACTGTGGGGGGGACGTTGTCGATCCTTGTAAGAAGGAATCAGGAGGATAGAGTTATGGTGTCACGTTCCTGACCTGTTTTATGTTATTTTTGTATGTGTTTAGTTGGTCAGGGCGTGAGTTGGGGTGGGCATTCTATGTTTTGTGTTTCTATGTTTAGGTCACTTGTAATTAGCCTTATATGGTTCTCAATCAGAGACAGGTGTTTGACGTTTTCCTCTGATTGAGAACCATATATAGGTTGGCTGTTCACACTGTTTGTTTGTGGGTGATTGTCTTCCGTGTCTGTGTCTATGCACCACACGGGACTGTTTCGGTTTGTTTGTTTGTTCGTTCGTTTGTTGTAGTCTGTACCTGTTCGTGCGTTCTTCGTGTTACATGTAAGTTCTCAGAGTTCAGGTCTGTCTACGTTTTCGTTTTGTTATTTTGTAATAATTTCAAGTGTTCTTCGTGTTTCGTCTTCGTCTGTATATAAATCATTATGTATTCACAACCCGCTGCATTTTGGTCCTCCGATCCTTCTCTCCTCTCCTCGTCCGAGGAGGAGGAAGATCTAGACACCCGTTACATATGGTCAGATTTGCCAAATGAAGGGCAAGGGAGTGCTTGTATGTGTTTTGTATTTCAGTTTCCCTGCATTCAAAATTCAAAAGGCACTTGCACATCTGAGCTAACTTTGTTGAAGGTGCATGGTAACAATTGAATAACATTGAATAACAGAAACCTGCACTGCTCTTGCTAGTATCACTGTTCTTTATTAAGCTTTACTCATAGGCCTGAAGGCCTTCGTCAGAGCTTTTGTGAGTGTTCAGTGCATCGAATGTGTTACCAAATATAACAATGTGCATTTCAGAAATATTCTAATAAAGTATGTACATAAAACGTATTAAACATGTCTGTAAAACCAAAATGAGGCAATCGACCTATCAAGTACCTATCAAGTAAAAACGTCTGAGTAGGCTGAAGTGGTTTTAACTACAAGGCATTAGTTCATGTTCACATTTATGACATAACATTCATGGAAATTTCATCATTAAGACATTTTGGGAATAATGTCTGGAGGGTGTATTGCTCAGAGTATTATTTATAACCCCTCTGTCTGATATCTTGACTTTCTCTATGCCACAAAATCTAAATGTAGAAATGTCATGTTTTTGGTCATTAAAATGTACTGCAACAGGATAATCCCTGTCGTTTCTCCTGATTTAACTTTTATGTTCACTAATTCTCTGTGAGAACGACAGGTTGTTCCTATTTAACACAACCCACATGGACATTTAATCATGTAGATAACATGGGTGGAGGAGCACGTAATAATGTCATTTATTTGGAACCGTTTTCCTGCATGTGGGTGGCAGAAATATTCACACATCATCATATTGTTGCACTGTGCGCTGCCTCTGCATTTATAGCTACCATTCAGAAGAGGGCGTAAAAGAGCCTGGCTCATTTTCTTTTGTGGCTGGCAGTTGGCATAGACCAACTTGTCGCGTAAATTTCGACCTCTCCTAGATACAATAAGTGGTGAGTTCTTAAATTCAGCTGACAAAACTGGTTCCGAGGATTAAACATGCCAGTGTTTCTTGACAGCATCGCCCACTTTGCGGGAGCTCAAAGTATATGTGGTGGTGAACATTACTGACTGTTCATTAGCTCTGGAGCGGTGGTCACCAACCTTTTCTGAGTCAAAATGTATGCCGAGATCTACCGCTCTGATTTTTTATTAACATGATTTTAAAAATGTAAGCCTATGGAACATTAACCAATTAAAAACAGTACTGTAGCAATGATGTTTTTGCAGTAAGCTATAGGCCCAATACATTATCACGCATACTGGCTTTGCTTGAATTTACCTGCCAATGCGTTGTTGTTCGGGACATTTTGAGGTAGGCTATATGATCACACCGGTAATAGATCCATTGTTGTATTACTTGTGAGGCACAGCTGAGTGAGCATACGTTTAAATAATGTGCTTTTTATTTTACTTGGCTGATGGTGCCTGCATCTGATCGTCAGTCTCAGCGGAGGGAGAGAGCAGACTGAGGGTCCGTCTCTCAACATCCCTCCGCTCTCCCTTTCCTCCACTGACCAGAAAGGGACACCGTCTTCCAGCTAATGGCGAAACTCGAGTCTCACCGCATTATTTCTGCCTCGTGCACAAATTCATGTTGTTACTTCTATGAACAGAGAAAGTTAAATATAACTTGATATAAAAAAATACCCAAGCCGGTAATAATAACAACGCACGCCTATAGATACACTTTCCTACTCATTCATTACTGCTGCACTGCTTGTTGTAGTGCTGAGTGGAATAGAAAGAACGCGCATTTTATGGATAATAAAACTGTTGAATACAAAGTGTTGACAGTGCTGAGTAAGAACTTAAACATGAACCCACTCATAAAAACAGCAGCTCTTTGCTGTACTCGTTGACAGTCTCCCTTTAGTCATTGTTTTAAAAGTTTTGAAATCTCACAGTATCAATTTTGCCGTAGATTTATTTTATGCCTGCTACGTTACTGCAGACTCGGTCATCTGAGCAATCTGATTGGCCAGCGGTGGCGTAGTGCACTTGATTTCCTCTCCAGGCCCACCGGGAAGCAAGAGTTTGTACCTTCAGACACATGAAATGGCAACAGTTTGCCTACCCGGCGCGCAGGGCAGCTGTAGTGAGCTAGGGCTGCCATCCCCACGTGTGGGGAATGCTGGTGTACAGACTAGACATCTAATGTGAGCTAAATACAGTCTTCTGTTAATCCTGTTATTGGTGAGATCTTGTTTGTAAAGTCTATAGCGTAATTCACATATGATGGCAATGTTTGCACTATTCCTGCGACCACTGGGCTGCTTGGATAATTGCCTTGTTGTGATTTATGTAAATCAGGCAAAATGTACAGGCATGAATGGCACCTTTGCAGCAAAGGTAGTCATATTCAGGCTGTGATATAAGGTTGTTTAATGTGGCATGCTCCAGATTTGAGTTAATATCCCTTTGGAACACCAGTGTGGGATCAGTTTTCTAATAGGAACGTTAATTACTAAATTGAATCTCTGAATCGCTTCTTTGTATTTTTCATAGTCTAAAACGACCACAGCACCCCCCTTGTCTGCAGGTTTGATAACCAAAGATCAAATCAAAGTTTATTTGTCACGTGCCAGAATACAACAGGTGTAGACTTTACAGTGAAATGCTTACTTACAGGCTCTAACCAATAGTGCAAAAAGGGTATTAGGTGAACAATAGGTAAGTAAAGAAATAAAACAACAGTCAAAAGACAGGCTATATACAGTAGCGAGGCTACATACAGACACCGGTTAGTCAGGGTGATTGAGGTAGTATGTACATGTAGATATGGTTAAAGTGACTATGCATATATGATAAACAGAGAGTAGCAGTAGCGAAAAGAGGGGTTGGCGGGTTGCGGGACACAATGCAGATAGCCCGGTTAGCCAATGTGTGGGAGCACTGGTTGGTCGGCCCAATTGAGGTAGTATGTACATGAATGTATAGTTAAAGTGACTATGCATATATGATAAACAGAGAGTAGCAGCAGCAAAGATGAGTCTTTCATTAGTTAATTGAGTGCCTGTTCTTCTGTCCTAGTGAGGTTCTTCTGAATATGGTTTGTTTTTCTCGAATATACGGATATGGCTTCTTGTTCGACTAACCTACAATAGGTATTAATCGAGGAGTTGTTAACCATAGGACATAATTTACCTTTGGGCTTAAAATGAGTAATGGTTCTTTGTTGTCAGTTTCTCTGCATTAAAATCACTGGCAGTGCTGCCTCTGGATGTGCATTTCTAGTTTGCTTATGGCCCGATACAGCTTGTTGAGTGCGCTCTTAGTGCCAGTATTGGTTTGTAGTGGTTAATAGACAGCTATGAAAAATATAGATAAACTCTTGGTAAATAGTATTGTCTGCAGCTTATCATGAGGTATTCTAACTCAGGCGAGCAAAACCTCAAGACTTCCTTCACATTAGAGATTGCGGATTAGCTGTTAACAAAGAGACACACAACCCCCCTTTAACCTTACCCGCAGCTGCCGTTCGGTCTTGACGATGCATAGAAAAACCAGCTAGATGTATATTATCCATTTTCTTGTCAGCCATGACTTCGAGAAACATAGGATATTACAGTTCTTCAGGTCCCGTTGATAGAATAGACCAGACCACAGTGAAGCCCAAAACACTTGGCCCATATCACAGAACTTTACATAGTGGCATGCGAAAGTATTCACCACCTTGGCATTTTTCCTATTTTGTTGCCTTACAAAATTGAATAAAATAGATTTTTTGGGGGTTTGTTTCATTTGATTTACACAACATGCCTACCACCTTGAAGATGCATTTTTTTAAATTGTGAAACAAGCAAGAAATAAGACAAAAAAACTGAACTTGAGCATGCATAACTATTCACCCCCCCAAAGTCAATACTTTGTAGAGCCACCTTTTTCAGCAATTATAGCTGCAAGCCTCTTGGGGTATGTCTCTATAAGCTTTGCACATCTAGCCACTGGGATTTTTGCCCATTCTTCAAGGCAAAACTGCTCCAGCTCCTTCAAGTTGGATGGGTTCCACTGGTGTACAGCAATCTTTAAATCATACCACAAATTCTCAATTGGATTGAGTTCTGGGTTTTGACTAGGCTATTCCAAAACATTTAAATGTTTCTCCTTAAACCACTCGAGTGTTGCTTTAGCAGTATGCTTATTTAAGGTAATTGTCCTGCTGGAAGGTGAACCTCCATCCCAGTCCCAAATCTCTGTAAGATTGAAACAGGTTTCCATCAAGAATTTCCCTTTAGCGCCATCCATCATTCCTTCAATTCTGACCAGTTTCCCAGTCCCTGCCGATGAAAAACATCACCACAGCATGATGCTGCCACCACCATGCTTCACTGTGGGGATGGTGTTCTCGCGGTGATGAGAGGTGTTGGTTTTTCTCCAGACATAGCGTTTTCCTTGATGGCCGAAAAGTTCAATTTTAGTCTCATCTGACCAGAGTACCTTCTTCCATATGTTTGGGGAGTCTCCCACATGCCTTTTGGCAAACACCAAACGTGTTTGCTTATATTTTTCTTTTAGCAATGACTTTTTTCTGGACACTCTTCTGGAAAGCCCAGCTCTGTGGAGTGTACGGCTTAAAGTGGTCCTATGAACAGATACTCCAATCTCCGCTGTGGAGCTTTGCAGCTCCTTCAGGGTTATCTTTGGTCTCTTTGTTGCCTCTCTGATTATTGCCCTCCTTGCCTGGTCCATGAGTTTTGGTGGGCGGCCTTCTCTTGGCAAGTTTGTTGTAGTGCCATGTTCTTTCCCTTTTTTAATAATGGATTTAATGGTTCTCCGTAGGATGTTCAAAGTTTCTGATCTTTTTTTATAACCCAACCATGATCTGTACTTCTACACAACTTTGTCCCTGACCTGTTTGGAGAGCTCCTTGGTCTTCATGGTGCCGCTTGCTTGGTGGTGCCCCTTGCTTAGTGGTGCTGCAGACTCTGGGGCCATTCAGAACACATATACACATACTGAGATCATGTGACAGATCATGTGACACAGATTGCACACAGGTGGACTTTATTTAACTAATTATGTGACTTCTGAAGGTAATTGGTTGCACCATATCTTATTTAGGGGCTTCATAGCAAAGGGGGTGAATACATATGCACGCACCGCTTTTCCATTTTCCTTTTTTTTGTAATTTTTTGGGGAAAAAAGTAAACATTTTAATTTCACTTCACCAATTTAGACGATTTTCTGTATGTTCATTACATGAAATCTAAATAAAAATCTATTTAAATAACAGGTTGTAATGCAACAAAATAGGAAAAACGCCAAGGGAGATGAATACTTTTGCAAGGCACCGTACATATCCCAACCAGAAGCCATCGATATCTGCACTGAGCTAAAGGCTAGAGCTGGACATTAATCTTGAAGCTTTGAGGCAAGCAACTCTGAACCATGCATGAGAGCACGACTGTGTAATCTCGCTCTCCGTAACCGATGTGAGTAATGCCCCAGTTTACATTGTGACATATTTTGTTACGCCATAAGCCATCTTCACGGAGTCTTGTCCCACTACTGAATGGACAAGTGTAGTGTTTGTATTGCAAGATGGAGAAGAACCTGTCTCTCATCAGAGATCACATTTATTTTCGGAGATTGCAAAATATGACCTTTTCATTCAAGACAGGATAAGAAATATATTGTCTCAGGTGCTAATAAAACATGTTTTGTTAAGCAACTTTTTCCTCAAATTGTTTCTCTAACTTTATAGCATGTATATAGCTAGCTGAAAGCTGAAAGCTATGCTAGGTTGAAGATACCATTGTAGCTAGCGACCTCTACCTAATAATTATCATAAAAAAACAAATGTCATTACCATCACAATAAACTTAAATGGTAGGCAACATTCATATAATATAATTGGCTTAACAGACAGGAGGAATGGGTAATTGTTTACAAGTTGCTAGCTATCCCATAAAGCCATCACTGTAAACCGAATATTTTCATCTACTTCTGTTTGGTAACTTCCTGTTCTTTGACGGACTCTGGCTGAACTGAAGACGACGCAAAGTTTGAAGAATGTCAAAGTATGCAGCCTTCAACCGCAAGAAGGGGAGTTGCTTTTTCACTCCATTGTGGTCATCCCCATTGAAATGCATGATATCTGTCGCAACATGCTTATTTGTAATGTGAATGAGGTTTGAGACCTTTAAACAGGTTAACATTCACAAGGACGCAGGGCCAGACGGATTACCAGGACACGTACTCAGAGCATGCGCTGACCAGCTGGCAAGTGTCTTCACTGACATTTTCAACCTCTCCCTGACCCAGTCTGCAATACCTACATGTTTCAAGAAGACCACCATAGTCCCTATGCCCAAGAACGATAAGGTAACCTGTCTAAATGACTATTGCCTGTATCACTCACATCTGTAGCCATGAAATGCTTTGAAAGGCTGGCTATGGCTCACATCAACAGCATCATCCCAGAAACCCTGGACCCACTCCAATTTGCATACCATCCCAACAGAGCCACGAATGCAGCAATCTCTATTGCACTCCACACTGCCCTCTCCCACCTGGACAAGAGGAACACCTATGTGACAATGATGTTCAATGACTATAGCTCAGTGTTCAACACCATTGTGATCTCCAAGCTCATCACTAGGCTCAGGACCCTGGGACTGTACACCTCCCTCTGCAACTGGATTTTGGACTTCCTGATGGGCCACCCCAAGTGGTGAGGGGCAACAACACAGCCACCACGCTGACACTCAACACGGGGGCCCCTCAGGGGTGCGTGCTTAGTCCCCTCCTGTACTCCCTGTTCCCCCATGACTGCAACACCATCAAGTTTGCTGATGACACGACAGTGGTAGGCCTAATCACCGACGATGAGGAGACAGCCTATAGGGAGGAGGTCAGTGAACTGGCATTGTGGTGCCAGGACACCAACTCTCCTTCAACATGATGAAGACAAAGGAACTGATCGTGGACTACAAGCAACAAAGGGCCGAGTATGCCCCCCATCCACATCGACAGGGCTGTAGTGGAGGGGGTCGTGAGCTTCAAGTTCCTCGGTGTCCACATCACTAAGGAATTATGATTGTCCATACACACCAACACAGTTGTGAAGAACGCACAACAAAGCCTCTTCCCCCTCAAGAGGCTGAAAAGATTTGGCATGGGCCCTCAGATCCTCAAAAGGTTCTAAGCTGCATCATTGAGTGCATCTTGAATGGCTGCATCACCGCTTGGTATAGCAATTGCTTGGCATCCGACCTCAAGGTGCTACAGCGTGTAGTGTGTAAGGCCCAATACATCACAGGGGCCGAGCTCCCTGCCATCCAGGACCTATACTATATATACAAAAGTATGTGGACACGCCTTCAAATTAGTGGATTTGGCTATTTCAGCCACACCCTTTGCCGACAGGTGTATACAATTGAGCACACAGCCATGCAATCTACAAAGACAAACATTGGCAGTAGAATGACCTTACTGAAGAGCTCATTGACTTTCAATGGTGCTCCTTTATAGGATGCCATCTTTCCAAGAAGTCAGTTTGTCAAATTTCTGCCCTGCTAGAGCTTCCCCGGTCAACTGTAAGTGCTGTTATTGTGAAGTGGAAACGTCTAGGAGCAACAACGGCTCAACCGTGAAGTGGTAGGTCACACAAGCTCACAGAACGGGACCGCTGAGTGCTGAAGCACGTAACACGTAAAAATTGCCTGTCCTCGTTTCCAACACTCACTACCGAGTTCCAAACTGTCTTTGGAAGCAACGTCAGCAGAAGAACTGTTCGTTGGGAGCTTCATGAAATGGGTTTCCATGGCCGAGCAGACGCACAGAAGCCTAAGATCACCATGCGTAATTGGACTCTGGAGCAGTGGAAACCCATTCTCTGGAGTGATGAATCGGACAACGGACAAATCTGGGTTTGGCGGCTGCAGGAGAACACTACCTGCCTGAATGCATACTGCCAACTGTAAAGTTTGGTGGAGGAGGAATAATGGTCTGGGGCTGTTTTTCATGGTTCGGGCTAGTTGCAGTAAAGGGAAATCTTAATGCTACAGCATACAATGATATTCTAGATGATTTTGTGCTTCCAACTTTGTGGAAACAGTTTGGGGAAGGTCCTTTCCTGTTTCAGCATGACAATGCCCCCGTGCACAGAGGTCCATACAGAAATAGTTTGTTGAGATTGGTGTGGAAGAACTTGACTGGCCTGTACAGAGCCTTGACCCGAACACCTTTGGGATGAATTGGAATGCCGACTGTGAGCTTGGCCTACTTGCCCAACATCAGTGCCTGACCTAACTAATGCTCTCATGGCTGAATGGAAGCAAGTCCCTGCAGCAATGTTCCAACATATAGTGGAAAACCTTCCCAGAAGAGTGGAGGCTGTTATAGCAGTAAAAGGGGAACCAACTCCATATTATTGCCAATGATTTTGGATTGAGATGTGCGATGAGCAGGTGTCCATTTACTTTTGGCCATGTACTGTATATACCAGGCTATGTCAGAGGAAGGCCTTAAAAATGGTCAATAGCTACCCGGACTATCTGCATTGATGCTTTTTACAATCTTTTGACTAGTCACATACTGTACGGTGTTGCTACTGTTTATTATCTATCCTGTTGCCTATTAACTTTATCCCTACCTATATATACATTGCCAGCAGCATACCACCCTGCATCCCACTGCTGGATTTCTTCTAAAGCTAAGCAGGGTTGGTCCTGGATGGGAGACCAGATGCTACTGGAAGTGGTGTTGGAGGGCCAGTAGGAGGCCCCATTTCCTCTGGTCTAAAAAAATATCCCAAATCCCCAGGGTAGTGATTGGGGACATTGTCCTGTGTGGGGTGCTGTCTTTTGGATGGGACGTTAAACGGGTGTCCTGACTCTCTGTGGTCACTAAAGATCCCATGGCACTTATTGTAAGAGTAGGGGTGTTAAACCTGGTGTCCTGGCTAATTTCCAATCTGGCCTTCATACTGTCACGTTCATCTAATCATCCCCAGTGTTGGCTCATTCATCCCCTGTCACTATTCCCCAGGTTGTTGCTGTAAATGAGAATGTCTTCTCAGTCAACTTACCTGGTAAAATAAGGGATAAATGAATACAAATATCTAACTCAATTACCTTGTACCCCTGCACGTTGACTTGGTACGTACCCTGTTTATATAGCCAAGTTATCTATACTCATTGTGTATTTATCGCTCTTGTTATTATTTTGACAAATACATTTGCTTTAATGTGTTACCCTCTATTCCCTGGGGCTCTCTGTCCAGGGTGCGAGTCTTGTTCCTCAGCCCCTCCCCGGAGCCATCGATCCAGATGTAGGTGACCTGACACAGGTCCCCCTGAGGAAGGGACATGTAGTGCTGATGGATGGCCTTGTTTAGACGAGAGCTGACTGACACAGATGCCATGGCTAAGTGTAGAGTCTGAGGGGGTCAAAAAAACAGAGAAACAGACACTCGAGAACACATGCTGTATAGTGACACATAGTGTTGAACAAGATCATGTTGAACAAGATCATGATTTGTTTTGCTGTTCATGTACCATTCCATTCACTTGTCCTCATGAACACATTCCTATTTTACAAAATGTATTTTCATTCCAATCCTTTAGTTTGACAAATGCTTTGATCCACCCAAAGCCTGATGGATTTCTGATACTTTCAGCAACATTTCAACCATACAGGGTCTGAAACAGCAGTGGCTAAACAACAGTCTCAGTAAGACTATAGGTCACATTTCCAAACAAACCACTAAAGCCAAAGGGGGGGATAATCAGTGGCAAAATCAAACAAGGAAAAGCCTAAATGCAATCTGAAGTAATCTGAATGCCATGATGGATAGACATACCAGAACAGTACAAAAGGTAAAGGCATAAAAAATGAAAATGTTTTATTAGGACAATAATGTTTTGTCAATGGGTCTTCATCAAAAGTCACTTTAACAAATCATTTGAGAGCACACAACCGTATTTGTGGGTTTTATTTTTCTTACATTGAACTATTTGCTCTACCTGACACCTGGTAAGTTTCACTGGATGTGCACACATTTAGACCTGGCCAGAAGATAGTTGTATTTTGTTTATTTGAAAATAGCAACTTTTTATATGCTAGAGGTAGTCGAATATAGTTTATATAGAATTTAAACTAAAAGGCAACTATTTCATTTGATATTAAAATACAGGTCTCAGAAAAACAAATAATATTTTTAAGTATTTTGTATGCCTCTCAGAAAACTAAAGAAAATTTGAAGGTATGTGAATATATGCAAGTTATTTGAAAAGAAACAAATATTTATTTGATGGCTGCCAACTATTTGATGAAGAACCAAAACCGACAACAGTTTGTTGAATTAGTCTAAATATACGATCAAAGGCACATGGTTTGGAGGGCTCTTAGATATGAATCTTAATATAGCCTATAGCTGTCACGTGTGCTCCGTCTCCGGCCTCTAGGTCAGCAGGCTGCTCGTTATGGCACACACCTGTAACCATCGTTACGCGCATCAGCGCTTTATGACACTCACCTGGACTCCATCACCTCCTTGATTACCTGCCCTATATCAACTCAGCAAAAAAAGAAACGTCCCTTTTTCAGGACCCTGTCTTTCAAAGATAATCTGTAAAAATCCAACTAACTTCACAGATCTTCATTGTAAAGGGTTTAAACGCTGTTTCCCATGCTTATTCAATGAACCATAAACAATTAATGAACATGCACCTGTGGAACGGTCATTAAGACACTAACAGCTTACAGACAGTAGGCAATTAAGGTCACAGTTATGAAAACTTAGAACACTAAAGAGGCCTTTTAACTGACTCTAAAAAACACCAAAAGAAAGATACCCAGGGTACCTGCTCATCTGCATGAATGTGCCTTAGGCATGCTGAAAGGAGGCATGAGGACTGCAGATGTGGCAAGGGCAATAAATTGCAATGTCCGTACTGTGAGCCACCTAAGACAGCGCTACAGGGAGACAGGACGGACAGCTGATTATCCTCGCAGTGGCAGACCATGTGTAACAACACCTGCACAGGATCGGTACATCTGAACATCACACCTGCAGGACAGGTACAGGATGGCAACAACAACTGCCCGAGTTACACCAGGAACACACAATGCCTCCATCAGTGCTTAGACTGTCCACAATAGGCTGAGAGAGGCTGGACTGAGGGCTTGTAGGCCTGTTGTAAGGCAGGTCCTCAACAGACATCACCGGCAACAACGTCGCCTATGGGCACAAACCCACCGTCGCTAGACCAGACAGGACTGGCAAAAAGTGCTCTTCACTGGCGAGTTGCGGTTTTGTCTCACCAGGGGGGATGGTCGGATTCGCCTTTATCGTCGAAGGAATGAGCGTTACACCAAGGCCTGTACTCTGGAGCGGGATCGATTTGGAGGTGGAGGGTCCGTCATGGTCTGGGGCGGTGTGTCACAGCATCATCGGACTGAGCTTGTTGTCATTGCAGGCAATCTCAACTCTGTGCGTTACAGGGAAGACATCCTCCTCCCTCATATGGTACCCTTCCTGCAGGTTCATCCTGACATGACCCTTCAGCATGACAATGCCACCAGCCATACTGCTCGTTCTGTACGTGATTTCCTGCAAGTCAGGTATGTCAGTGTTCTGCCATGGCCAGCAAAGAGCCCGGATCTCAATCCCATTGAGCACGTCTGGGACCTGTCAGATCGGAGGATGAGGGCTAGGGCCATTCCCTCCAGAAATGTCCGGGAACTTGCAGATGCCTTGGTGGAAGAGTAGGGTAACGTCTCACAGCAAGAATTGGAAAATCTGGTGCAGTCCATGAGGAGGAGATGCACTGCAGTACTTAATGCAGTTGGTGGCCACACCAGATACTGATTGTTACTTTTTGATTTTGACCCTCCCTTGTTCAGGGACACATTATTCAATTTCTGTTAGTGACATGTCTGTGGAACTTGTTCAGTTTATGTATGTTGTTGAATCTTGTTATGTTCATACAAATATTTACACATGATAAGTTTGCTGAAGAAAAAAAAACGCAGTTGACAGTGAGAGGACGTTTCTTTTTATGAGTTTGTCACTTCCTTTTGTTCCTTCCCCAGACGTCATTGTTTCTGTTTCTTGTCTGTGCGCTGTTCACGTTTCTTGTTTTGTATTATGTTTTTATTTATTATTAAATTATTCACTCCCTGAACTTGCTTCCTGACTCCCAGCGCATACATTAGAGTGATGCCTCACCAAAGGGAAGCATCAGGGAGTGTTTTTTGTTTTTGTTTTGGAGGTGATGTCGGGTTCGGGTGTCAGAACCGAAGCTATTTGGGAGGTCTCAGCCGGTTTGTCGGATTCCCATGCATCGGCGGGTTCGAGGGGCTCCCCTGCCTCAGCGGGATCGATTGGCTCCCATGCCTCAGCTGGCTCGACAGGCTCCCATGTCTCAGCAGGGTGAACAGGTTCCCGTGCCTCGATGGAGGCAACCAGGGAGGTCTCATCAGGCTCTCACACATCAGCCGGTTCATCAGGTTTCTGTGCCTTAGCAGAGACGACTGGTCCGCTCCTGATCCTTGGGATCGTCCCTGTTGTTGGCGTCCTGCGGCTGGAGCCGAACGCACCGGGGAGGGGGTACTGTCACGTATGCTCTACGGCCTCTAGGTCGCCATGCTCCCGCGCCTCAGCTGGATCGACAGGTGCCTGCGCCTTGGCAGAGGTGACCGGTCCGCTCCTGATCCCCGGGATCGTCATCTTGGTCGGCATCCTGCGGCTGGTGCCGCGCGTCGGGGAGGGGGTACTGTCACGTGTGCTCCCTCTCCGGGCTCTAGGTCACCAAGCTGCCCGTTATGGCACACACTTGTCACCATCGTTACACGCATCAGCGCATTATGACACTCACCTGGTCTCCATCACCTCCTTGATTACCTGCCCTATATGTGCCACTCCCTTTGGTTCCTTGCTCAGGCATCATTGTTTCTGTTTCTTGAACATCAAGTTCTTATGGAGTTATTACAGTCACTATTCCTCTTGTGTACAGTAGTTAAACTCTCAGCTCATTCCTATGTATTTAAAATACAATTACCAAAGTATTATGTAACACGCTACTACAATGTTGCTCCAAAAGTAGTTACAGTTTTATTACACAGGCACAAGAACAGTTTCATGTTAAGTGTTACTGAGAATGCTAACAGTAACAAAATATGGCTATTAAGTGTTGAAAGGAAATTAAATATCCCAAAACTGCCTTCAAGTATAGCCAAGGTAGCTGGAAAATCATGTTTGTATTCTGAGTAAACTATCCCGTTAAAGATGATATTGTGTGTTTGAAACAGATGGCCAAAGTTTTTTATAAGCATCCATCTTGCTGTTTGCAATGTTTGTTTACTTTTACTTCACTACATTCCTAAAGAAAATAATGTACACTTCACTCCATACATTTTCTCTGACACCTAAAAGTACTTGTTACATTTTGAAGGCTTTAGCAGGACAGGAAAATGGTCCAATTGACACACTTATCAAGAGTACATCCCTGGTCATCCCTACTGCCTCTGATCTGGCGGTCTCACTAAACAAAATTGCTTCATTTGTAAATGATGTTTCAGTGTTGGAGTGTTCCCCTGGCTATGCGTAAATTTGAAAAACAAGCAAATGGTGCTGTCTGGTTTGCTTATTATAAGGAATTTGAAATGATTTAGACTTAAACATGCACTATGCAGAAATCGCTCTGCCTGGTTGCTAAAACTCTAATAGTTTGCCTAATTTCAGTTTGTGGCAAAACAAGCAGTCATTGTGTATTGAATCATTGTACCATTTTAACCGCTGTGAAATATATTTTCTATAACCAAAAATATTGTACATTCAGCTGTTTGAAGCTGTACAAAACCGAAAGTAAAAAACTAAACTAGAGCCTGTAGGATCTGCCTTGTTGATAGTGTTGTTAAAAAGGCAGAATAGTGCTTTATTATGGACAGCCTTCTCCCAATTTTAGCTACTGTTGTATCAACATGTTTTGACCATGACAGTTTACAATCCAGGGTTACTCACAAGCAGTTAAGTCACCTCAACTTGCTCAATTTCCACATTATTTATTACAAGATTTAGTTGAGGTTTTGGGTTTAGTGAATGATTTGTCAAAAATACAATTGCTTTTAGTTTTTGAAATATTTAGGACAAATTTATTCCTTGCCACCCATTGTGAAACTAACTGCAGTATGTCGTAGGAGTTTCACTTTCTATGACATCATCTGTACTTCCAAAGTTATTATGGAGAAACATCTGTACTTACTGTTTTATGGGTGAAGTAAGGAGAGTTGATTATACTGAAGCAGTGCTCTGGTCTCTCTTCCTCTCTTTTCCTCTCAGCCTTAGATCATCCAAGTCGACTGAGACAGTTAAACCGGTTTAGGGTTTTTCACAGGTTATGTAAATGAGCTTGTTGTGACGTAGTCTCATCACTGACATCTGACCTATCAATCAACCAGTTTACCTTTGAAGCTCAGTGTCTTTCCTAGAAATAATGACATGTTGTTAAACTTGTCTCTAAAAAGGTTTCTTTAATCTACATCAGGCTTTGACTAGTTTATTTAACCATGATTCAATTTTGTAAGCCTTGTAATGTAAATATAGTGTCTTGTGATCAGTGGTGGAAAAAGTACTAAATTGTCGTACTTGAGTAAAGATACCTTAATAGAAAATGACTCAAGTAAAATTGAAAGTCACCCAGTAAAATAATACTTGAGTAAAAGTCTAAAAGTATTTGGTTTTAAATATACGTAAGTATCAAAAGTAAATGGAATTGCTCAAATGTACTTAAGTATCGAAAGTAAAAATCTTTTCAAATGTCTTATATTAAGCAAAACAGATAGCACAATTTTCTTGTTTTTTTAATTGACGGATAGCCAGGGGCACACTCCAACACTCAGACATCATTTACAAACAAAGCATTTGTGTTTAGTGAGTCCGCCAGATCAGAGGTAGTAGGGATGAGCAGGGATGTTATCTTTAAGTAACAATTTTCCTGTCAATGTAACGAGTACTTTTGGGTGTCAGGGAAAATGTACAGAGTAAAAAGTACATTATTTTCTTTAGGAATATAGTGAAGTAAAAGTTGCCATCACTGCTTGTGATGTAAATATACTGTCCAGTGTCACAATCTGTGCAAAAAAGGGCTTAAAACATTCATAAGCACTGACCCACTCAAATTTCACAATGTGATTCTATGTGCAAAACTTAAATTCAGTTTCAATTCTTGAGATTATACATTGTTAATCACTAAATGAACATGAAAACCCCTTATAAAACATACAACCAGATTTAGACAAACATTGACATTGGACCAGTACAACTGAGGCAGCCAAAATCTTCCCTCCCACGAGAAATAAACATGAGCACCCACCTGTGCCATCATAGGCAGGCCATCTGCTGAGAGAGGACTACGGCTGTTTGTTGATCCAGGCCTTGTATGCAGCTCAGTGCACAGGAGCACACAATTACACAACACGGGCCAGTAGGGAGGAGGATGGCTCCTTATTAAACGCACCTACTTTCCACTAGGCTGGCTTTTCTAATACGGACGCAGTTTTCTAATGACACTGACTACTGTTCTGACATTGGGGGCTGGCCAAAGGACAGTAGGGGTGGGTATTTCAGAGTCTGTTTCCATGCTGATGAGGCACAATGCCCAACGCACATGTATGCTGACAGAGTCAACAACTACTGAAGGGAGAGATCAGGTGTCTCTTGTGTATAATCAGATAATATTCCAGGCATAATGAGACTGGGAGAGACACTATGTAAGCCTAAACTGCAGGAATCATCGTTTGAAAGGTAAGTATGAAGCAACTGAATTCAAACATCTTATTTTATAAGAAAAGCATGCCGAAAAAATGCAATGTTTCACACAAAGGAATGCTGTTTTGCAAGCCATTCCACTGATTCCGCCCCAGTCATTACCATGAGCCCACAAACCTGGTGTGGTTCATTGTGGTTGTTTTTTCAGTTTTATTTGATTAAAGCCACATCCACAGTAGACACACATGGTGGTCTTTACTGTACATTAGTGTGAACATGGCCTAACAAACATTTCTTCATTTTCTCTGAGACACAGGAGGTTGGTGGCATCTAATTGGGGAGAACGGGCTCATGGTAATGACTGGAGTGGTATTAGTGGAATGGTATCAAATACATTCCATTTGCTCTGTTCCGGCCATTATTATGAGCCGTTTTCCCCTCAGCTGCCACCTGTGCTCAGAGCAAAATAATGAAGTGTATAAACAAAAAGGACACTTAAAATTCCTGGATGCATCTGAAGGACTCTAAGCATTATTTTGGAGGTGTGGTCTGAAAAACAGATACTAAAGGGGAAAAACATCTGATTTGGAATACAAACAACAACAAATAACATGATCAAATATGACTAACAAAATCTAGATTAACAGATACATAAATACACAAACAGTGGAAAATAAAGTAATATTCAGCCTTTCCATACTTCCGCAGACATTTCCTCATGTTGTCCCAGCCTGGTCTCATTGACTAGACGTAACATAGTATATGTGACAAAATTGCACCGACAGAGAGGGCTGCCTCGCTTCTAGTCCTTAGGAAACTTTGTAGTATTTTGTTTTTTTAATATATTATTTCTTACATTGTTTGCCCAGAAAATCGTAAGTGTTATTACATACAGCCGGGAAGAACTATTAGATATCAGAGCGGCGTCAACTTACCAGCACTACGACCAGGAATACGACTTTCCCGAAGCGGATCCTTTGTCCGAACGACTGAACCCAGGGTATCTGAGCTGATTCCAGAGGCTGACGCAAAACAACGCCGCCAGAGAAGAGGTAGACGGAGCGGTCTTCAGGTCAGACTTCGGAGGCGCACACTCCACCCACTGCTTCAGAGTATATTAATCGCTAATGTCCAGTCTCTAGATAACAAGGTAGACGAAATTAGGGCAAGGGTTGCTTTCCAGAGAGACATCAAGGATTGTAACATACAATCCCAAACAAGCAAAATGTCAGTATAGAGACAAAGTGGAGTCGCAATTCAACGGCTCAGACAAGAGACGTATGTGGCAGGGTCTACAGACAATCACAGACTAGAAAAAGAAAACCAGCCATGTCACAGACACCGACGTCTTGCTTCCAGACAAATTAAACACCTTCTTAGCCTGCTTTGAGGATAATACAGTGCCACCTCTACCAAGGACTGTGGGTTCTCCTTCTCCGTGGCCGATGTGAGTAAGACATTTAAACGTGTTAACCCTCGCAAGGCTGCCGGACCAGACGGCATCCCTAGCCGTGTTCTCAGAGCATGCACAGACCAGCTGGCTGGTTTGTTTACGGACATATTCAATCTCTCCCTATCCCAGTCTGCAGTCCCCACATGCTTCAAGATGGTCACTATTGTTCCTGTTCCAAGAAGGCCGCCTCAATAGGTCCACAGACGATGCCATCGCCATAACACTGCACACTGCCCTATCCCATCTGGACAAGAGGAATACCTATGTAAGAATGCTGTTCATTGACTATAGCTCAGCATTCAACACCATTGTACCCTCCAAGCTCATCATTAAGCTAGAGGCCCTGGGTCTCAACCCTACCCTGTGCAATTGGGTCCTGGACTTCCTGACGGGCCGCCCCCAGGTGGTGAAGGTAGGAAACAACATCTCCATTTCGCTGATCCTCAACACTGGGGCCCCACAAGGGAGCGTGCTCAGCCCCCTCCTTTACTCCCTGTTCACCCATGACTGCGTGGCCATGCACGCCTCCAACTCAATCATCAACTTTGCAACTACTTAGCATGTTAGCTAACCATACCCCTAACCATAACCCATTAACCTAACTCCTAAACTTAACCCTAACCCCTAAACTTTAGCCTTGCTAACGTTAGCCATCTAGCTAGAATTCATAACAGATCATATGTTTTTGCAAATTCATAACATATTGTACATTTTGCAAATTCGTAACATATTGTATGTTTTTCAAATTCGTAACATATTGTATGTTTTTCAAATTCGTTTAGCAAATTCATAACATATTGTACGTTTAGCAAATTTGTAGCATATAATATGAATTGTAATTCATCAAATATCATATGAAATGGGTCTTGAACAACCAGAAATTAATACATACCATATGAAACGTAACATATCATGTAAAATGGTGTGTCTCGGATTTAAATACAGAATAATATGAAATGCTCTAAGACCAGGTTGCAGCCAGTTTTCCAGAGTTTAGACTCCACTGCTGTATTGACAGATCAAATCCCCATGGGCAATGTGCTATTCAATCACAGCAAAGAGATTCTTCAGCAGATCAAGCTCTTCAAACATGTCAAAGTTCCAAGTTCAAGAAGAGGTCTTTTAGTCTAACAATTCACTTAGGGGTTGGATAGTTGTCTGAAGTTCTGCTCAACAGATGCAGTCTCCAGCTCAGGCCTTTCTGTCAATCCATCCACTCTTCCCAGCAGCCCACCTCCAGTCTCATCCTCTCTGTTCTGCAAGGCTGGCTGCTGATTTGCCAGCTGCTAGGGCAAACTCGGTATCTGAAAGGTAGAGAGGAGGTATTAACATCTGAATGAATATATAATAGTTGTCATGCTGTAATTTAATAACTGCATAATAGCCTGTAATGTTAAATTGTTTTTCAAATACTAAATAGGTTAATTATATAGACTTAGCCAACCATTGATTCATTTGGCCTAGGATAAAAACACCCACACTTTTGTTATTCATCCCATAATACGCGACACATAACCCTTACCTTTTACTCCATATTGGCATCGCTCGTTTGCGGGGCTTGGTGGCTTGACTCCGGTACTGCATCCAACCCAACAGTTTATGAGCTATCATTATACAGCAGGAAGATGAGTACATTGGGATCCATCAGAACAAACGGTAATGGGCTGCTGTGCAGTGGTGATGCCCAGGTTGACTAATAACCAGGTTGATTTTAGATCTTAGATTCTTCAAAGTAGCCACAATTTGCCTTGATGACAGCTTTGCACACTCTTGGCATTCTCTCAACCAGCTTCCCCTGGAATACAGTTGAAGTCGGAAGTTTACATATACTTAGGTTGGAGTCATTAACTCGTTTTTCAACAACTACACAAATTTCTTGTTAACAAACTATAGTTTTGGCAAGTCGGTTAGGACATCTACTTTGTGCATGACACAAGTACTTTTTCCAACAATTGTTTACAGACAGATTATTTCACTTATAATTCACTGTATCACAATTCCAGTGGGTCAGAAGTTTACATACACTAAGTTGACTGTGCCTTTAAACAGCTTGGGAAATTAAAAAACATGATGTCATGCTTTAGAAGCTTCTGATAGGCTAATTTACATAATTTGAGTCAATTGGAGGTGTACCTGTGGATGTATTTCAAGGCCTACCTTCAAACTCTGTTCCTCTTTGCTTGACATCATAGGAAAATCAAAATAAGTCAGCCAAGACCTCAGAAAATGTTTTGTAGACCCACACAAGTCTGGTTCATCCTTGAGAGCAATTTCCAAAAGCCTGAAGGTACCACGTTTATCTGTGCAAATAATAGTACGCATGTATAAACACCATGGGACCACGCAGCCGTCATACCGCTCAGGAAGGAGACGCGTTCTGTCTCCTAGAGATGAACGTACTTTGGTGCGAAAAGTGCAAATCAATCCCAGAACAACAGCAAAGGACCTTGTGAAGATGCTGGAGGAAACAGGTACAAAAGTATCTATATCCACAGTAAAACGAGTCCTATATTGACATAACCTGAAAGGCTGCTCAGCAAGGAAGAAGCCACTGCTCCAAAACCGCCATAAAAAAGCCAGACTACGGTTTGCAACTGCACATGGGGACAAAGATCATACTTTTTGGAGAAATGTCCTCTGGTTTGATGAAACAAAAATTAACTGTTTGGCCATAATGACCATCGTTATGTTTGGAGGAAAAAGGGGAATGCTTGCAAGCCGAAGAACACCATCCCAACCGTGAAGCACAGGGGTGGCAGCATCATGTTGTGGGGGTGCTTTGCTGCAGGAGGGACTGGTGCACTTCACAAAATAGATGGCATCATGAGGTAGGAAAATTATGTAGATACATTGAAGCAACATCTCAAGACATCAGTCAGGAATTTAAAGCTTAAAGCATTTCACATTCTTAAAATAAAGTGATGATCCTAACTGACCTAAGACAGGGAATTCTTACTAGGATTAAATGTCAGGAATTGTGAAAAACCTAGTTAAAATGTATTTGGCTAAGGTGTATGTAAACTTCCGACTTCAACTGTATCCCACATATGCTGAGCACTTGTTGGCTGCTTTTCCTTCACTCTGCGGTCCAACTCATCCCAAACCATCTCAATTGGGTTGAGGTCGGGTCATTTTGGAGGCTAGGCTATCTGATGCAGCACTCCATCACTCTCCTTCTTGGTAAATAGCCCTTACAAAGCCTGGAAGTGTGTTGGGTCATTGTTCTGTTGAAAAACAAATGATAGTCCCACTAAGCGCAAACCAGATGGGATGGCATATTGCTGCAGAATTATGTGGTTGCCATGCTGGTTAAGTGTGCCTTGAATTCTAAATAAAACTTCAGGACTTAACTGTATGCACGCCAAATAATGCTTTTGGGAATGGGCAGCCAAAGTTAAAGAAAAAAGGACCTTATTCAAGTTTAATTCAATAAGACAAAAGCTGGTAACAAAGAGTTGATAATAAAGAGAAGGGAGGGTTAGAAAAATAATGTTTGGAAAATATTTGGTGAAGTGGTAAAAGAGGATGATTAGCAGTGTGATGATTGTGATGCGCTGTACAAATTCAACAGTCCCATAGGCCTATGGGATGTCAAGGGATCTTTAGCCCAGGGACGTCACCAGACATTCAGAACATCCATGGCTCAGCCCTGAAGACTCTCGCACGCTAGCAGTGAACATTTTGCAGAAACATAACGCTATGTTGCATATCTCACTGCTTTCTTCCATGTGCTGTGCTCTCCTGATGCCAAATAATTAACACTTCTCAATATTAATTAAATGGATTCTGGTCAGTAAACTCATGGAATATGGTGTTAATATTTATACAATTCTGTTAGCAAGTACAAATTACAAGTGCATAACTATATGGTTATTTTCCATAAAGAAAAAAAGTGGGGAAATTATTTGTATCATTATGTTGAAATGTTTTCATAAACCATGTCCAATATTTGATTGGCAATAAAAAAAGCCTCATGTTGATGTTGGTCACATTACCGCGAAATAAATTTGAACTAATCATGCTGTGCGCACTGTGCAGTTCCAAAACAATCTAAACGGTGGCAGCCTAAACCACAAATTAATGTTCTAGTTACATGTAATATAGCAGAATTGCAATTTTAGGCTGCCATCCTTTGGATTATGTTCTTAATTGCGTAAACTCACATTAGCAGTAGGCTTGTATTATAACTGCAGAGTTGGGGGTGGGGGCACAGAACTTTTGCAGGTAATATGTAAAAACACAGGCACCAAACACTTAAAAATCATGATTTTACCATATTTGTAGTCTTTAAATTAAAAAAAATATTCAATGAGTCCGACGCGAAGGATATACTGCTTCCCCGAGACCAGGCCCAAATCCCCGTCATTCGCGTGAAGGAAAGACAGAAATACAGGGGGCGGAGGTCGGGGTGCCTTGTGAGAATTCGTCGGCGAGTGGGTAAACTGCCTCTACATTCCGTTCTATTAGCCAATGTGGAATCACTGGAAAATAAAATGGATGATCTACGATCGACACTATCCTACCAACGGGACATTAAAAACTGTAATATCTTATGTTTCACAGAGTCATGGCTGAACAACAACACGGATAATATAGAGCTGGCTGGGTTTTTCCATGCATCGGCAGGACAGAGCAGGTACGTTTGGTAAGACGAGGGGTGGGGATCTATTTGTCAATAACAGCTGCTGCGCGATGTCTAATATTAAAGAAGTCTCGAGGTATTGCTAGTCTGAGATAGAGTACCTCATGATAAGCTGTAGACCACACTATCTACCAAAATAGTTTTTATCTATATTATTCGTAGCCATCTATTTACCACCACAAACCGATGCTGGCACTAAGACCGCACTCAACGAGCTGTATAAGGCCATAAGCAAACAAGAAAATGCTCATCCAGAAGCAGAGCTCCTAGTGACCGGGAACTTTAATGCAAGCAAACTTAAATCGGTTTTATCTCATTTCTACCAGCATGTCACATGTGCAACCAAAGGAGGAAAAAAAACTCTGAACCACCTTAACTCCACACACAGAGACGGATACAAAGCTCTCCCTCGCCCTCCATTTGGCAAATCTGACCATAATTCTATCCTCCTGATTCCAAACAAAAACTAAAGCAGGAAGTAACAGTGACTCGCAAAATACGGAAGTGGTCAGATGACGTGGATGCTACACTACAGGACTGTCTTGCTAGCACAGACTGGAATATGTTCCGGGATTCATCCAATGGCATTGAGGAGTATACCACCTCAGTCAACGGCTTCATAAATAAGTGCACCGAGGGCGTCGTTCTCAAAGTTTCTGTTTGTACATATCCCAACCAGAAGCCATGGATTACAGGCAACATCCGCAACGAGCTAAAGGCTAGAGCTGCCGCTTTCAAGGAACGAGACACTAATCCGGACATTTATAAGAAATCCCGGTATGCCCTCAGACGAACCATCAAACAGGCAAAGCGTCAATGCAGGACTTAGATTGAATCCTACTAACACTGGCTCTGACGCTCGTCAGATGTGGCAGGGCTTGAAAACTATTACTGACTACAAAGGGAAACCCAGCCGCGAGCTGTCAAGTGACACGAGCCTACCAGATGAGCAAAATTCCTTTTATGCTCGCTTCGAGGCATGCAACACTGAAGCATGCATGAGATCCCCAGCTGTTCCAGATGACTGTGTGATCACGCTCTCCGTAGCCGATGTGAGCAAAAACAGGTCAACATTCATAAGGCCAGAAGGATTACCAGGACGTTACTGTGAGCACGCGCCGACCAACTGACAAGTGTCTTCACTGACATTTTCAAACTCTCCCGACCGAGTCTATAATACCTACATGTTTCAAGCCAACCACCATAGTTCATGTGCCCAAGAAAGCGAAGGTAACCTGCCTAAATGACTACCGATCCATAGCACTCACATTGGTAGCCATGAAGTGCTTTGAAAGGCTGGTCATAGCTCAATTCAACACCATCTTTCCAGAAACCCTAGACCCACTCCAATTCACATAACACCAAACGCTCATCACTAAGCTGAAAATCCTGGGACTAAACACCTCCCTGCAACTGGATCCTGGACTTCCTGACGGGCCGCCCCCCAGGGGGTAAGGGTAGGCAACAACACATCTGCCACGTTGATCCTCAAAACTGGGGCCCCTCAGGGGTGTGTGCTTAGTGCCCTCCTGTACTCCCTGTTCACCCACGACTGCATGGCCAAGCACAACTCCAACACCATCATTAAGTTAGCTGACAACACACATCACCGACAACGATGAGACAGCCTATAGGGAGGAGGTCAGAGACCTGGCAGTGTGGTGCCAGGACAACAACCTCTCCCTCAATGTGAGAAAGACAAAGGAACTGATTGTGGACTACAGGAAAAGGAGGGCTGAACAGGCCCCCATTAACATTCGACAGGGCTGTAGTGGAGCGGGTCGAGTGTTTCAAGTTCCTTGGTGTCCACATCCCCAACAAACTATCATGATCCAAACACAACAGAAACATTTGTGAAGAGGGCACGACAACACCTTTTCCCCTTCAGGAGACTGAAAAGATTTGGCATGGGTCCCCAGATCCTCAAAGTTCTACAGCTGCACCATCGAAGCATCCTGACCGGTTGCATCGCCGCCTGGTATGGCAACTGCTTGGCATCCGACCATAAGCCGCCACAGAGGGTAGTGCGTACGGCCCAGTACATCACTGGGGCCAAGCTTCCTGCCATCCAGGACCTATATACTAGGCTGTGTCAAAGGAAGGCCCCAATTTTTTTTCAAAGACTCCAGTCACCCAAGTCATAGACTGTTCTCTCTGGTAACGCTCAGCAAGCGTTACCGGAGCGCCAAGTGTAGGTCCAAAAGGTTCCTAACCAGCTTCTATCCCCAAGCCATAAGACTGCTGAACAATTAATCAAATGGCCACCCAGACTATTTACATTGACCCCCCTCTTTGTTTTTACACTGCTGTTACTCGCTGTTTATTATCTATGTCTAGTCACTTTACCCCTACCTACATGTACAAATTACCTTGACTTACCTGTACCCCTGCACATTGACTCGGTACCGGCACCCTCGATTATAGCCTCATTATTGTTATTTTATTGTGTTAGTCTTTATTTTATTTTTTACTTTAGTTTACTTAGTCAATATTTTCTTAACTCTATTTCTTGAACTGCATTGTTGGTTAACCTCTTGACGCTAGGGGTCAGATTATTATATTTTTTTAAATAACGTTCCCAAGGGAAACGGACTATTTCTCAGGTCCAGATCGTAGAATATGCATATAATTTACAGATTAGGATAGAAAACACTCAAGTTTCCAAAACTGTCAAAATATTGTCTGTGAGTATAACAAAACTGATTCTCTTTTTATTTTTTTTAATCTGTGTTTCCGGGCCCGTCTTCCATTTTTAAAGGGGTATCAACCAGATTCCTTTTCCAATGGCTTCCTCGGGCTGTGACCAGGCTTTAGACATAGTTTCAGGCTTTTTTTGGAAAAATTAGCGAGATTTTTCAAAAGTAGTCAGGTGTCCTCTGATTAGTTCTTGCGCGCGAGAGGGTAGCTCTCCATTTTCTTTTTCTCTCTTATTGAATAGGTTACGGTCCGGTTGAAATATTATCGATTATGTTTGTTAAAAACAACCTGAGGTTTGATTATAAAAAACATTTGACATGTTTCTACGACCATTACGGATACTTTTTGGAATTTTCGTCGAACGGAACGAGGCTTTGGTTTTCTAAACATAACGCGCAACCCAAATGGCGTTTTTTTTAATAAAAGTAATATTTATCGAACAAAAAGAAAATTTATTGTGTAACTGGGAGTCTCGTGAGTGCAAACATCTGAAGATTATCAAAGGTAAGCGATTAATTTTATTGCTTTTCTGACTTTCGTGACCATGCTAATTTGGGGCTAGCTGTTCTAGCATTGATTGATACACTCACAAAAGCTTGGATTTCTTTCTCTGTAAAGCATATTTTCAAAATCTGACACTATAGGTGGATTAACAACAAGCTAAGCTGTGTTTTGGTATATTTCACTTGTGATTGCATGATTATAAATATTTTTAGTAATATTTTGCGCCCTGCAATTCAGCGGTTGTTTAGGAAAATGATCCCGTAAAAGGGATCCGTAGCGCAGAGAAGTTAATGGCTTGTAAGTAAGCATTTCACGGTAAGGTTAATCAATCAAAGTGCTATATAGAAACCCAGCCTAAAACCCCAAACAATGCAGATGTAAAAGCACGGTGGCTAGGGAAAAACTCCCTATAAAGGCAGGAACTTAGGAAGAAACCTAGAGAAACCAAGCTCTGAGGGGTGGCCAGTCCTCTTCTGGCTGTGCTGGGTGGAGATTATAAGAGTACATGGTCAAGTAAGGCCAGATTGTTCTTCAAGATGATCACAGTGGTGGTAGAGAATGCAACAGGTCAGTACCTCAGGAGTAAATGTCAGTTGGCTTTTCATAGCCGAGCATTCAGAGGTCGAGACAGCAGGTGCGGTAGAGAGAGAGAGTCAAAAACAGCATGTCCGGTACTAGGTAGCACGTCCAGTGAACAGGTCAGGGTTTCCTAGCCGCAGGCAGAACAGTTGAAACTGGAGCAGCAGCACGACCAGGAAGACTGGGGACAGCCAGGAGTCATCAGGACAGGTAGTCCTGAGGCATGATCCTATGGCTCAGGTCCTCCGGGAGAGAGAGAGAATAAGAGGGAGCATACTTTAATTAAACAGGGCACCAGATAAGACAGGAGAATTACACCAGATATAACAGACTGACCCTAGCCCCCCGGCACTAAAACTATTACAGCATACTGGAGACTGAGACAGGTGGGTCGGGAGACACTGTGGCCCCGTCCGATAATACGGGGCCCGGACAGGGCCAACAAGGCAGGATATAACCCCACCCACTTTGCCAAAGCACAGCCCCCACACCACTAGAGGGATATCAACAGACCACCAACTTACTACCCTGAGACAAGGCTGAGTATAGCCCACGAAGATCTCCTCCACAGCAAGAGCCCGAGGGGACACAAAACCGGACAGGAAGATCACATCTATGATTCAACCCACTCAAGTCACGCACCCCTCCTAGGGACGGCATGGAAGAGCACCAGTAAGCCAGTGACCAGTAAGCCAGTGGAGAAAGGGGAGCCGGCCATGCTGAGACAGCAAGGGTAGTTTGTCGCTCCAGTGCCTTGCCGTTCACCTTTGCACCCCTGGGCCAGACTACACTCAATCATAGGACCCACTGAAGAGAGGAGTCTTCAATAAAGACTTAAAAGGTACACATGGACAGGCAGATCATTCCATAAAAGATCATTCGTCCAGGTAATTGAGGATCATCAATCCTCGGGACATGAGAGGTGCCAGGACAGCATCCATGCACTTTGTGAAAGTGCGGGGTGACAAGGAGAGGCCGAAGGGAAGAACCATGAATTCGTAAGCCATCCCTTCGAAAGTGAATTGTAGGTACTGCCAATGAGCTGGGTAAACAGGAACATGGAAGTACACATCCCTCAGGTCCAGCGTCACAAACCATTGGTCCCTGGACACGGCCTGCAACACGCGGGCTGGGGACCGCATGTGAAACCTCAGTACCTTCAAATACTCATTGAGGTTGCAGAGGTCCAGAATCGGTCGAAACCCTCTGTCTCTTTTTGGGACCACAAAATAAGTGGAGTAGAACCCACCTAGCCGTTCTGATGTATCAATCCTGCGGTTGGCACCCTTGTCCAGGAGTGAGGAGATCTCCGCAGGGTTTTCTTCAGGGGGTCGGCCACTGTGGTGACACAAAGGCCCCTGAAGGACGAGGACCAGCACCGGAATTGGAGTCGGTACCCCTCGAGCATTGTGGACAACACCCAGGGGGACCAGGAGAAGCGGCAGAGGCCAGGGAAGGGTGTGTCAGGGGTCCTACCGGGGTCCGCCTCTCCTCTGGCGCCGAGCTCCTGGGTCCCCCAGGCACGTCCCTATGGCGGTGATGGTTGACAGGTTGTTGCTCCACCGTATGCTGTGCCCCTCCCCTCTGTCGTCCCTCAGCAC
The DNA here is from genome assembly GCF_045679555.1 of Salvelinus alpinus. Classification (NCBI taxonomy): domain Eukaryota; kingdom Metazoa; phylum Chordata; class Actinopteri; order Salmoniformes; family Salmonidae; genus Salvelinus; species Salvelinus alpinus. The sequence goes on along the minus strand of NC_092103.1, from coordinate 19,716,210 downwards.
GAGGCGGGAGGGACCCCACCATCATTCGGGTGCAGGTGGGTGGCACCTTGGACCCGGGGCCTGAGGATGTGGCATGAACCATCTCAGGGTCTCCCAATCCCTACGAACCCCTGGGCCAAATGTCAGCCCTGGGGTGATGGGGAGAGTGGCAAATGTGCTCTGGAGAGCAGCTGGCAGATGGGATTGGGCCAGCCAGAGATGGCACGGGCCACATCTCTCTGGAGCAGAGAAAGCAGGCAAGACACCTCCATCGCTTCCCGGAGGAACTCCTGCAGCCAGGGCAACAGAGTCTGCAGGTAGGCCTGCAGCAGCATGGCTGCGTTGCTAAGGCGGCAAAGAGAGCAGAGGGACCATATGTGGCTTTCAGGTCCGCATTAAAGACTCTGGGGGGTGCTGGCTTCAGTCGTGGGTTCCACCCTATAATCTCCCGGTCTGGGAGGACCATGTCAGCTATCATGGTGTCCATGGTCGGGTACTCCCGGAGGACGAGTGACTCTGCACCCGCAACATAACTCCATGGTCCAGTCTCTGCTGTGAGTCGGAAGCGCCCCCTGGCAGAGACCCAGCTCTCCTGCAAGGCCTCACGGAACTCAGCAGAGATGGGGACAGATGGAGAGTCATCACTGTCCACCAGTTTGATTCCCAGTGCAGTGGCTACCCGAGTGAGTAGGCTCCTCATAGCCTCTCGAGCCGCTGGGGGCGATGAATCCCCGCTGCCGGCTTCTGATGGCCTGTCAGCCTGGTAGCCCCACTCACCGTGATGAACAGTGCCAGCATCGTCCCCCAAGAACAGCCTATCACTGGCCAACAGGGAACAGCTGTCATCGCCATCGAAGCTATCAACCTCCTGACGCAGGGCATGCACTCTCCATTCAAGGTGGTCCCAGCGGTTCCGACTCCTGCCCCCGTCCAGGACTGGCAGCAGATGGGCTCTGCCTGTAGTGGCTCCGACCACGCTTCCTGGGAGGGGTATTGGGCACAGTAGAGGGACTAACAGCTCGCTGGTGCACCACTCCTGAGGGAGGGAGCCCAGCCTGAGCCCAGGCCTGGCTGACCCACTTGCACATGGCCTCCAATCGCACCAGGTGCAGGCGTTCTGAGAACACCACACAAAACAGGCATCCGGTAGGGCGATCCACCACCCTCTCCACGTGGCTCAAACCCAGACAGACCCCAGGGGGGATGCCACCATCACACCTGTCACAAAGGGAAGCCATTAGCTCAGCCAAACCAACAAGGCCACGGAGCAGGAGTCTGACGCCCTGGGAGAGCTTATGTCGTGACCCGCTTGGAGGAATAGGAACCCGGTGAGGGATAAATTACCTAGTACCTTTGCAAAAAAATGAAAAGCAGGCAGACAAAAAAACAGCAACCAGGTAATGGATTTAATTTATTTGTTTTTTTGTTTGACGCCGGTTTAATATCCAAGCAGTAAAAACAGCACCATATGATGGAGTAACTCCGTTAAGGAACTCCAAAGTTAATGTCTCAACGTATTAGAAAGCCACGATACTCTTACACTCTGCAGGGGAAAGAACAAGAAAATAAAAACCTGCAGGGTAATTAGCAGAGAACCTGCGTCTTATAAATTGATATATTCTTTCTACAGCTTATTAGCGTACACCTAATATGTTCATTCTAATTAACTTAATCATTATGACACACCCCTCACTATTGTCATTGGTTGCACTAATTGCACTGTAACTGAAATCTGGACACTAACTGTAGATCTATAACCTATCACATAGCCTTAATAACTTCTGCAGAATTAAGCATTTATTGCAGTAAAATTATACACCAAATGTAGGCATAATTTGGGCTTGGGAACAGGAGCGGAGAAGTATGATTTATTTATTTCTGCATCTTGAGAGATTGCAATGCTCACCGTTATATACCATATGTAGAGGTGCTGTCTTCATCAAAAACGCATCATAAAAGCTGATAGGCCTATGCACGTTGAGTCGTGTATATCAGGGCGGTTGCGGGTGGGTTATTAGCAATTGCGGGTGGGTTATTAGGAATTGCGGGCGGGTGCAGGTGAAAAAAAGCTTATCCGCGCACCACATCAGTTAAGGTATTGGAAGAGGACGGATGGCACGAGCCTGGAAAGGAGGTTTGTCCGAGCAGCGGGAGTCAGGATCGGTGTAAGCGCGTGGTATATTCTGTTTATTTTGGAGAGCAATTAAATCATTTGTTTTTATGGAATTGCATCCGAGTTTCATTCGAGGCCAGCTCCCTCCTAATTTGCGCCTTACAACCACCCACCTATATGGATGTGTGCGCTGTCATTAGGTAGCCTAACCGCCCGTGCAATAGTCTGATCTAACTATAGACTATGGCTAGGCTACAGCCGAATTAATGCCACTACACCTGTCAATACAGTGTGTAACCCAACCATTTTTGTAGGAGTTGGTAGTCTGATCGAAAACAGGCTGTGTGATTGATGCCACCGAAGAGAAGAGGACAGGGGAGGATGTTGCCGTGGAGACGTAGGTGTTGCTAGGGGCGATATCGTCATTCCCTTGTTCATCTTTTTTCCCAAGTCAATTTCTCATTTGACCAGGGCAACACCACCTGTACTCTTGACCAAATAAATAATAGGATGCAATTTACTTAAATTATGACAGATTAGACCTATAATTAGCCTACAAATTGGTCTGACAGTTTAATATGAATATGTACCATTGATGTCACTTGTCACAATGTGTCATAAGCAAATTAATTTATATTTATTGTAAAACTAAACTGAAGCAATATGGTGCATGACATTTACTGTTTTAATGAATAATAGTCATAATCTCAAAACATACAATTTGGTACAATTTCAACAACATTTTGCTTGATAATACATGCTCTTAATTTTCCTCTTATAGTCTTCTTCTATTTGCCCCAGAACATTTGTACTCTATTTGGAAGCCAATTTTAACAAGGCACCTATCACAAGTTCTAATATAGGGCATGCAATCCCTCTCCCTGTCTCCGTCTCTCTTGCTTGAAGTTTGACCAGCTGCACTCTATGACAAACAGCTATACAGCATGGCTCTCATATCAATAAGCTATAGATTTAATTCAGCACTGTAGCTAACCGACAGGATTCGAGGTCAGACACGTTCTCCATTTCTTCTACACCTAACTCTATTAGTAGGATTACCACAACAGAGCAGAGTGTCTTGTCTCTGAAGACAGAAGGGGCAATTTCATGCTTTGGCAGTTAGAAATGCAAACAGTGAGCCATCTCATCTCTTGCACCTTTGACCTCCAACTATCCGGACTGTCCACCTGGAGAAGTCCCAGACTTCAGTACCCAGTCAGTCGAATCTGCAGCTGCTCCATTGATTGCAATGGTACATGGATGAGTGTGAGTGTATGTGTGTGTGGGGTTTGCGAACGTGTTCAGTGGACGCTATAGACACTTCACTCACAGTTAGCAAATTACTGCTATCCTGATATCCAGGTCTGTGTGTGTCAGGTGCAAGACAACACAAGCAGTTCTTCTGCTGTAATATCGCCTTAATTTCACAAAGCCACCACTAGGCTGCAGACTCCCCTTCAACACCATCTCCTCCCTCACTAATTCTGTGGAGTCCTGCAGACACACAAAGGCAGATATTCATAGGTTATTCACAGAGCAGCATAGCTTAGAATAAATAAGTGAATAGAAGTTCATTAATTCAGAGTGTACTTACAGGGACGTAGTCTTCGTTAGTGAAAGCCTACGCTATTGGTTGTACCGGGACTGGAAGCACGGTCACTCTGCCCTGCAAACGTAGGCATGACTTGACAGCAACAAACGCCGATACTACACATCCACGTATAACTGATCAAATTATGAAAGACAAGCAATGTAATTTTGAATCCCGTAAAGGGAGTGTGGAAGAGGTGAAAAAATTATTGTTGTATATCAACAATGACAAGACACCGGTGTCTGACAACTTGGATGTAAAATTACTGAGAATAATAGCAGACGATATTGCCACTCCTATTTGCCATATCATGAATATAAGCCTACTAGAAAGTGTGTGCCCTGAGGCATGGAGGGAAGCAAAAGTAATTCCGCTAGCAAAGAATAGTAAAGCCCCTTTTACTGGCTCAAACAGCCAACAAATCAGCATGTTAACAAACTTTTGGGATTTTTTTTTACTTTGACCAGATACAATGCTATTTTACAGTACACAAATTTACAACAGACTTTCAGCACACTTATAGGGAAGGACATTCAACAAGCATGGCCCTTACACAAATGACTGATGATTGGCTGAGAGAAATTGTTGATAAAAAGATTGTGGGAGCTGTTTGTTAGACTTCAGTGTGGCTTTTCACATCGATTATAGTCTACTGCTGGAAAAACGTATGTGTTGTGGCTTTACACCCCTCGCTATATTGTGGATAAAGAGTTACCTGTCTAACAGAACACCGAGGGTGTTCTTTAATGGAAGCCTCTCCAACATAATCCAGGTAGAATCAGGAATTCCCCAAGGCAGCTGTCTAGGCCCCTTACTTTTCTCAATTTTTACTAATGACATGCCATTGGCTTTGAGTAAAGCCAGTGTGTCTATGTATGCGGATGACTCAAAACTATACACGTCAGCTACTGTACTACAGCGAGTGAAATCACTGCAACACTTAACAAAGAGCTGCAGTTAGTTTCAGAATGGGTGGCAAGGAATACGTTTGTCCTAAATATTTCAAAAACGAAAAGCATTGTATTTGGGACAAATCATTGAATAAACCCTAAATCTCAACTAAATCTTGTAATGAATATTGTGGAAATTTAGCAAGTTGAGGTGACTAAACTGCTTGGAGTAACCCTGGATTGTAAACTGTCATGGTCAAAACATGTAGCTAAGACGGCAAGAAGTCTGTTAATAATAAAGCGTTACACTGCCTTCTTAACAACAAGACAGGTCCTACAGGCCCTAGTTTTGTTGCACCTGGACTACTGTTCAGTCATGTGGTCAGGTGCCACAAAGAGGGACCTTGGAAAATTACAATTGTCTCAGAGCTAACATAGTAGAGCTAACATAGTGGAGGAGAGATTGACTTAATCACTACTTGTTTTTGTAAGAAGTGTTGACATGCTGAATGCACGAGGTGTCTGTTTAAACTACTAGCCCACAGTTCGGTCACTCATGCATACCCCACAAGACATGCCACCAGAGGTCTCTTCACAATCCACAAGTCAAGAACAAACTATGGGAGGCGCACAGTAATACATAGAGCCATGACTACATGAAACTCCTATCTGCATCAGGCAACTGATGCAAGCAGAAGAGTCAGATGAATAAAACAGATAAAAATACACCTTATGGAACATTGGGGACTGTGAAGAAATACACAGGTACAGACACACGCACTCTACACACACGCACATTGTAATATTGTTGTATGGTGGTATTATACATTTTGTATTGTAGATATATTGTAGTGGTGTAATAATGTTATATGATGTACTGTTTTATCTTTTGTTTTATGTGTGATGTTACTGCCTTAATGTGTTCAGACTCCAGTAAGAGTAGCTGCCTTGGCAGCAGCTAATGGGGATCCCTATTAAATAAAAATATACTAAGAACATGCAGATTCACACTCAAAATCATGAAATAAATAATACAAACATGCTACAGATGAAATAATAAATACACTGAGTGTACAAAACCTTAGGAACACCTCTTTCCATGACTTAGACCGACCATGTGAATCTAGGGGAAAACAATGATCCCTTATTGATGTCACTTCTTAAATCCAGTTTAATCAGTGTAGATCAAGGGTGTCAAATCAGTGTCTGCTGATTCTTGTTATTTCCTTTCACTAAGACCTATACAACCAGGCAGGGGTGCCAACTTGGTTTTAGAAGTGGTGGGGACATACTTTCTTATTTTTTCCCCCAGTCGGATAAACACTCAAACAGCCTACCCGACCACACAGAGGCGTACGCATGGTCCTAAAGCAGACTGTTGCCTCGTTTTATATCACATTCCAATGATAAAACTGGGGGGGACAAAAATGCAATTTCAGAAAGTGAAAGTTGCACCACTGCAACCAGGTGATGGGAGTTCCTTACTAATCAGTAACCTTAATATATCAATTAAGTACAAGGGAGGAGCAAAAACCCGCAGACACTCAGCCCTCTGAGAAATGAGTTTGACACGTGGTGTAGATGAACGGGAGGAGACTGGATTTTTAAGCCTTGAGACAATTGAGACATGGATTGTGCATTTGTGCCATTCAGAGGGACATGGAGCCAACTTGACAACTTCGGGAAGAAGCATTGGAGTCAACATGGGCCAGCATCCCTGTGGAACGCTTTTGACACCTTGTAAAGTCCATGCCTCAACGAATTGAGGTTGTTCTGAGGGCAAAAGATGGAGGTGCAACTCAATATTAGGAAGGTGTTCCTAATGCTTTGTACACTCAGTGTATGTCATAAACCCAGAGTACTCACCACACTTGGCCTCGTCATCTTTATCTGCACAGTCTTCATGAAAGTCACAGATATTACTGGTATCGTTAGTGCAATGATGCCCAGGAGGTTAGGGGAAATTTGGATGAAAGATGGGAAGGGGACAGAGTAACGGTAAATAGATACAGTACAAATGTTACGGTACCCCCTGTATATAACCTCCTTATTGTTATGTAAATGTATTGTGTTACTTATATATATTTTTTTAACTTTAGTTTATTTAGTAAATGTTTTCTTGACTATTTCTTGAACTGAATTGTTGGTTAAGGGCTTGTACAGTAAGTAAGCATTTCTCTGTAAGGTCTACACCTGTTGTATTCAGTGCATGTGACAAATACAATTTGATTTGATGCCTTGATTCCTCGCCCGTGTAGGTAGCCTACTCTATTTCAATGAGACCACACATACTAGGAGCACTTGAACTCTCACGCCCAACTAGGAGAGGTAGTCTACAGAAGTTGAAGCAGCGAAATCTGTGTGTGAATAATGCAAAAAAATATACATTTTAATACAATAGGTAGGCTTACGCATCTAAAGCAGAAAGAGGACTGTATCTAAATAATCTGTGGGACAACAAAAATATTTTCTTCCCAAAGTCCTCTGTCTGACCGCCCGCAGAATCGCAGAATGAAAAATGCCAACCCTGCTGCAATGATCTGTGTCGGCACCTGCAGGTTCTGCACTCTTGTGCACAGTCAGTACACAACACTATGCTCATCATGTCTTAGCAGGATCATATGGTGACAGGGGTCCCAGCAGGGTCAGACAGCCAGGGAAGACCAGCTCAGGTGAATTTTGCTGTATATTAACAATATCAGTTAATGATATAAAGTTCAGAATCTTAAGTATAAAGCTACAGTCTGGGATCTGGGAATAATGGTCATTTCAATTATTGAACCATTGATTCTATTCTTGGATAATATCATGTATAAATGTACAACAAGGTAATTCTTAGTCATGCCTCATCTTAGGAGGATCAGATTGTGACAGGAGTCGAGGCAAGATCAGGCAGGCAGGGAATTTTTGCAGGTACAACACTTTATTCTCCTTTCTGTGCAGCACTGGACAAGCCAGATGCTATTTTAAGGCAGTCTGACAAACCTCCAAAGTTGATTTCCAAACTGTATCAATGGTTGATAGAGGCTTTTCCCAATGAAACAAAACATGTAAAACAACAAATGTGAGGAAGACCTGGTAGAAGCTATTGATAATGATGAATGTATACAGATATGTTTGAATGCCCAGTCATGTTCATATATTCTCAGACATACGGTGCATTCGGAAAGTATTCAGACCCCTTGACTTTTCCACATTTTGTTACATTACAGCCTTATTCTAAAATGGATTAAAAAACATTTTTCCTCATCAATCTATAAACAATACCCAATAATAGCAATTTATTAAAATAAAAAACAGAAATACCTTATTTACATACAGTAAGTATTCAGACCCTTTGCTATGAGACTCGAAAATGAGCTCAGGTGGATCCTGTTTCCATTGATCATACTTGAGATGTTTCTACAACTTGATTGGAGTCCACCTGTGGTAAATTCAATTGATTGGACATGATTTGGGAAGGTACATCCATGATTTGGGAAGGTACATCCATATCGATATAAGATCCCATAGTAGACAGTGCATGTCAGAGTAAATACCAAGCCATGAGGTTGAAGGAATTGTCCGTAGAGCTCTGAGACAGGATTATCTCAAGGAACAGATCTGGGGAAGGGTACCAAACAATTTCTGCAGCATTGAAGGTCCCCAAGAACACAGTGGCCTCCATCATTCTTAAATGGAAGAAGTTTAGAACCACCAAGACTCTTCCTAGAGCTGGCCGCCCAGGCCAAACTGAGCAATCGGGGGAGAATGGCCTTGGTCAGGGAGGTGACCAAGAACCCGATGGTCACTCTGAAAGAGCTCTAGGGTTCCTCTGTGGAGATGGGATAACCTTCTAGAAGAACAACCATCTCTGCAGCACTCTACCAAATCAGGCCTTTATGGTAGAGTGGCCAGACGGAAGCCACTCCCCAGTAAAAGGCACATGACAGCCAACTTGGAATTTGCCAAAAGGCATCTAAAGACTCTCAGACCATGAGATACAAGATTCTCTGATCTGATGAAACCAAAATTGAACTCTTTGGCCTGAATGCCAAGCGTCACGCCTGGAGGAAACCTGGCACCATCCCTACGGTGAAGCATAGTGGTGGCAGTATTAGGCTGTGGGGATGTTTTTAAGTGGCAGGGACTGGGAGACTAGTCAGGATCGAGGAAAAGATGAACGGAGCAAAGTACAGAGAGATCCTTGATGAAAACCTGCTTCAGAGCGCTCAGGACCCCAGACTGGGGCGAAGGTTCACCTTTCAACAGGACAACGACCCTAAGCACACAGCCAAGACAACAGAGGAGTGGCCTCGGGACAAGTCTCTGAATGTCCATGAGTGGCCCAGCCAGAGTCCGGACTTGAACCTGATCGAACATCTCTGGAGAGACCTGAAAACAGCTGTGCAGCGACGCTCCCCATCGAACCTGACAGAGCTTCAGAGGATCTACAGAGAAGAATGGGAGGAACTCCCCAAATACAGGAGTACTAAGCTTGTAGTACCATACCCAAGAAGACTCGAGGCTGTAATCGCTGTCAAAGGTGCTTCAATAAAAGTACTGAGTAAAGGGTCTGAATTCTTATGTAAATGTGATATGTTTTTTTTATTTTATAAATTTGCAATCATTTCTAAAAACATGTTTTTGCTTTGTCATTATGGGGTATTGTGTGTAGATTGATGAAGGGAAAAAACTATTTAATACATTTTAGAATAAGTCTGTAACATAACAAAATGTGGGAAAAAATCAAGGGGTCTGAATATTTTCCGAATGCACTGTAACTTACTGAAGTTTCAGACCATCCGTAGAACATATTATATGCCAGTGAAACTGAATATCATGCACTCATCAATGTAGTTATTCTGCTGGAGGTGTAAAACAGAAAAGGGGACATATTTCCATATGTTATGGTCTTGTGAAGGGTGGCTGAATTCTGGCAAAGAATATGCACTTTTATCTCAGCATGTCTTCAGATTCTCCCTTCTCTGTTTTTGTTTGCTTGAAAATGTTGATACTGGAGACTGTTATCTGAAGAAACTGTGTAATCTAGCATTTATAATGGCTAAGAAATGTATTTCCATTAGTTGGAAGGTTGGTTATCCTCCCACAATGTCAAGTTATGTATCACTACATTTGATTTATTACAGGATTAATGGTATACTGGGCAACTTTCATAAGGTCTGGATGCCTTATATAGAATACAGTACGACTAAAGGAGTCTGTATTGAAAACATGCCCACGTCAGGGGAGATACCTATTTAAGCAATCCTTAGCTGCTGGGCTGCTCAGTCCTGGCCCTGGGGATCTGCCTTCCTGTGGGTTGTCACACTGGCCTTGGCCTAACACACCCGAAAACAATAATGAATTTTCATGAAGATCCTAAAGCTGCGTGGGGTGTGTTGGGTTGGGGCACTGCAGGGTGGTGGACCCCTAGGGACAGGATGGGGCGACCCAGCTATATTGTGTGCAAGTAAAAAGAGCTCTACAGTACCGTTAGGCCTATGAAATTAATTATATGGAAGATTTGCTGTTTGTGTGTTAATATACACTGCTCAAAAAAATAAAGGGAACACTTAAACAACCCAATGTAACTCCAAGTCAATCACACTTCTGTGAAATCAAACTGTCCACTTAGGAAGCAACACTGATTGACAATAAATTTCACATGCTGTTGTGCAAATGGAATAGACAAAAGGTGGAAATTATAGGCAATTAGCAAGACACCCCCAATAAAGGAATGGTTCTGCAGGTGGTGACCACAGACCACTTCTCAGTTCCTATGCTTCCTGGCTGATGTTTTGGTCACTTTTGAATGCTGGCGGTGCTTTCACTCTAGTGGTAGCATGAGACGGAGTCTACAACCCACACAAGTGGCTCAGGTAGTGCAGTTCATCCAGGATGGCACATCAATGCGAGCTATGGCAAAAAGGTTTGCTGTGTCTGTCAGCGTAGTGTCCAGAGCATGGAGGCGCTACCAGGAGACAGGCCAGTACATCAGGAGACGTGGAGGAGGCCGTAGGAGGGCAACAACCCAGCAGCAGGACCGCTACCTCCGCCTTTGTGCAAGGAGGTGCACTGCCAGAAACCTGCAAAATGACCTCCAGCAGGCCACAAATGTGCATGTGTCAGCATATGGTCTCACAAGGGGTCTGAGGATCTCATCTCGGTACCTAATGGCAGTCAGGCTACCTCTGGCGAGCACATGGCGGGCTGTGCGGCCCCACAAAGAAATGCCACCCCACACCATGACTGACCCACCGCCAAACCGGTCATGCTGGAGGATGTTGCAGGCAGCAGAACGTTCTCCACGGCGTCTCCAGACTCTCACGTCTGTCACATGTGCTCATGTACTCAGTGTGAACCTGCTTTCATCTGTGAAGAGCACAGGGCGCCAGTGGCGAATTTGCCAATCTTGGTGTTCTCTGGCAAATGCCAAACGTCCTGCACGGTGTTGGGCTGTAAGCACAACCCCCACCTGTGGACGTCGGGCCCTCATACCACCCTCATGGAGTCTGTTTCTGACCGTTTGAGCAGACACATGCACATTTGTGGCCTGCTGGAGGTCATTTTGCAGGGCTCTGGCAGTGCACCTCCTTGCACAAAGGCGGAGGTAGCGGTCCTGCTGCTGGGTTGTTGCCCTCCTACGGCCTCCTCCACGTCTCCTGATGTACTGGCCTGTCTCCTGGTAGCGCCTCCATGCTCTGGACACTACGCTGACAGACACAGCAAAACTTTTTGCCACAGCTCGCATTGATGTGCCATCCTGGATGAACTGCACTACCTGAGCCACTTGTGTGGGTTGTAGACTCCGTCTCATGCTACCACTAGAGTGAAAGCACCGCCAGCATTCAAAAGTGACCAAAACATCAGCCAGGAAGCATAGGAACTGAGAAGTGGTCCGTGGTCACCACCTGCAGAACCATTCCTTTATTGGGGGTGTCTTGCTAATTGCCTATAATTTCCACCTTTTGTCTATTCCATTTGCACAACAGCATGTGAAATGTATTGTCAATCAGTGTTGCTTCCTAAGTGGACAGTTTGATTTCACAGAAGTGTGATTGACTTGGAGTTACATTGTGTTGTTTAAGTGTTCCCTTTATTTTTTTGAGCAGTGTATATTGGAGGTGTATGTGTTTTTTTGTTCCCAAAGCTTAATTTTTTTAAAAGGTGGGACCTGGGAAGGAAATTGTGTTGGGAGAGTTGAGTTATTGACTAGACTGGTGGGGGGAGCATGCAGGCGGCTTGAGCTGGCTGGTCGGTCTGGCTGAAACTTGATATAGAGGATGTCTTAATAAAGACAATCAAAAGTCTTTGTATTTTTTCAAGAGTTGTTCTTTTGTTAGGCTATTGGTTAAAGGTGCAACCCAATATTTGTTATTGAATTACCTTTGATCCAGTTCAGTCATATTTAATGATCTCTTACTTAGCTTGAAGACTGTGGGCATTTTTGCTTACTTTTTGTTGTGAAAATAGAGATATTTAGAGGCATATTGGGTTGTGTAAAAATGCAGGAAATTAGCTTTAGATGGCCAAAACAATTTGGGGGGAGGACCCCCACACCCCCCACCAGGTTATGTCCCCCCCACTTTTAAAACCAAAGTGGCACCTTTGCCTTAGTGAATATCTTGCAAGGATGTGTGCTATTGGTGGGTTATAGAAGAGGGCTTTGAAAGGATGTCCAATCAGATTTCAACCCCCTTCAGGTACGGTGACATACAGGAAGTGACATTCAGGGCAACAACACAAGTTGAAGACATCTCATTGAGAAATGAAATCAGCACAGGACAATGATGTTCTATAGTGACATTGAGCTTGTACGTTATGCAGTGTTGGTGGAGTGGTCTCTCCCGGGTCCTTTGAGAGGGTGTGTCATGGAGATGTTGGCCTAACTGCTCCATGTCCACTTCAGACCAGTGGAGATAGTCCTCAGGTCCCAGTCACACACACTCTGTTCTCAAAGTCACAGCCCCAGTAGCCTTCTAAACACACAGCCACATACAAGTGGGCAACACTTAGTAACAAATCCAGTACAATCCTGCACATCCGCGCTGGTCATTTGTTGCATTCTACATTCTTAATCAAAAGTTGCCTCTACTTGTAATACATAATTTAATTGTTCATGAAAATAGTGGAAGAGGGTTGGAATAAGGTGTATCTCACCAGAATTCTTCTCATCAGTTCGATCACCATAGTCATCAGTGCCGTCACAGACCTGACGCTCCTCCACACAGCCTTCCCTAGCACACTCCAGTAACCCCTGGCACTGGCACTGAAAACAGAGGGATGTAGAGGCAGGCAGAGGTAGAGAGTTAAAGAGAGATAGATTGAGAGAGAAACAGAGTTAAACGAATCACCGCTTTAATCTCAAAGTGATGTTAAAACTGACACAGATTAACAAATCTAAGAGAAAAATAAAAGAGAAATAGAGGAATCAAAAGACTGAAAAAGAGACTCACAAGGCAGGGCACAGTCCAGGAACTGCAGCTAGTCTATAGCCACGTCTCCACGGCAACCCTCAGCGCGTTGGGAGTGGAGGTGGATCTGGAAGGAGGTGGGGATGCGGCCTAGGAAGGTGTCCTCCAGCCATGCACGCTGATGCTCTCAGGATGCCAACACCACCGCCTGATGGGTGCCCTCCCTATGCACAGAGGCCTACAGTGGGGCAGGCTGCAGCCCTGTGAAGCCTAATGATAAATCTAACCGTTGTTATCTAAAACGTTATATTGTACTGGGGGAGGGGCAGTGTGGCGCATTTGCTAACCCTTGACAATAAAACTGCTGTCTGTATAAGGTAGTCGGACAAGGGCAGTAAGATCAGAGAACCAAGTGTTTTTTATTGATTCAATGTACTGTATGATTTGATACCTGGGTCCCAGAGGAAGTATTTGAGATGCATTTGGCAGGATGGAGAGGACTGTTTCATCATGGGAGACACCACTACAGCATTGCTGGGAGAGTCTACCTTCACTTTAGTCACTACCATGAACCAACCTGACGTGTTCCTACGCATGAGCTTAGCTAGTCAACATCGTAAATGTAAACGTCTGGAGTTTGCTAAACGGCTTTGGCACTTGGATTGGAACCGGTGCTTTGGTCAGATGACATGAACATGGAGTTCTGATTGCCGCTTTGATTACTTATGATTGGCCAACAACAACAAGCTAAATGCACCACTCTCGTAAAAAGCAAGAGCACCAGCATAAATTATAAAAATGCCTCTCTCTCACTCTAGCAGTTGTGTTTGTATCTGTACGGGTCCTTCTGGACAAGTCAGTTAAAATTACACATACCCGAGACCCGTGCAAATCATATCAGATCCGACCCATGACATTATTTAGGGCGTTTTCACATATGAAATTCAGTACCCTGGTTAAGTTTCCTGTAGCGTTTGTGACAATTCTACAGAACACATTTTGCTTTCACAAGATCTGAAAATAAAATTTTCAGGGTGTGATTAGCAAGACGCACATTCTACATGATGTTCGCAAGCTAGCTTGTTTACAACGGGCAAAAAAGTTCTACGTGACTCGGGCTGCCTCGTCACAATACCTGGTACTCTGGTCTTGGACCCATTACCCACTCACGCAGGTCCAAGATCCGTTTCAGCCAGGGTCAATTTGCTTTTCTCACATGCTTTATAGTGCGGATCAGGGTACCAGATGCTCCAGATCATAAGGGGATATGTGAAAGCACCCTTAGAATTTTGGGTCCCGGATCAGGTCTCGGGTATTTGGGTACAGGTGGATCCGAGAAGACTTCTAGTGTCAATAATTTTGATGCCTACCTTTTTGAGAAAAAATACATAGGATTTGTTAAACATGTATTTCTCAGAGCAATTGTATTAGTATAAAATATAAGAATTTCCCCACTTTTTTTTAGCATATAATATACCTCAGTATTTTAATTATTTATTATATACTGTCATTTTTGCTCATCTTTATCAAGGGTGTATATTTTAGGTCCTCGATTGAGTGTAGACTTGCCATATTCTGTATATTTTTATATACACATACTAGAGGTTGACCGATTAATCATGGACGATTAATTAGAGCCGATTTCAAGTTTTCATAACAATCGGTAATCAGCCTTTTTGGACACCGATTACATTGCAATCCATGAGGAGACTGCGTGGCAGGCTGATCACCTGTTACATGAGCGCAGCAACAAAAGGATCTTGTGGCTGCAAGGAGCCAAGGTAAGTTGCTAGCTAGCATTAAACTTATCTTATAAAAAACAATCAATCTTCACATAATCACTAGTTAACTACACATGGTTGATGATATTACTAGGTTAGCTAGCTTGTTTTACGTTGTATTTAATCAATGCGGTGCCTTTTAATTTATCATCGAATCACAGCCTACTTCAACTTGATGATTTAACAAAAGCCATTCGTGAAAAAAGCACAATCGTTGCATTAATGTACCTAACCATAAACATCAATGCCTTTCTTAAAATCAATACACAAGTATATATTTTTTTATCAGCATATGTAGTTAAAATAAATTACTGTTAGCAGGCAATATTAACTAGGGAAATTGTGTCACTTCTCTTGCGTTCAGTGCAAGCAGAGTCAGAGTATATGCAGTTTGGGCCGCCTGGCTCGTTGCGAACTGTTGTAAGGCCATTTATTTCTAACAAAGACCGTAATTAACTTGCCAGAATTTTACAAAATGATGACATAACATTGAAGATTGTGCAATGTAAACATAATATTTAGACAAGGTTGCCACCCGTTCGATAAAATACGGAACGGTTCCGCATTTCACTGAAAGAATAAACATTTTGTTTTCAAAATGAGTTTCCGGATTTGACCATATTAATGACCAAAGACGCGTATTTCTGTGTGTTTATTATATTATAATTAAGTATATGATTTGATAGAGCAGTCTGAGCGGTGGTAGGCAGCAGCAGGCTTGTAAGCATTCCTTCAAACAGCAGCTCTTCGCAATGCTGGGATGCACAGCGCTATTTATGACTTCAAGCCTATCAACTCCTGAGATTAGGCTGGCAATACTAAAGTGCCTATAAGAACATCCAATAGTCAAAGGTATATGAAATACAAATGGTATAGAGAGAAATAGTCCTATAATAACTACAACCTAAAACTTCTTAACTGGGAATATTGAAGAGTCATGTAAAAGGAACCACCAGCTTTCATATGTTCTGAGCAAGGAACTTAAACGTTAGCTTTTTTTAGATGGCACATATTGCACTTTTACTTTCTTCTCCAACACTGTTTTTGCATTATTTAAACCAAATTGAACACGTTTCATTATTTATTTGAGACTAAATGAATTTTATGTATTATATTCAAATTAAAATAAGTGTTCATTGTTCATTCAGTATTGTTGTAATTATTATTTATGATATATATATATATATATACACACACAAATCGTCCGATTAATCAGCATCGGCTTTTTTTGGTCCTCTAATAATCGGTATCGCCGTTAAAATCATAATCGGTCAACCTCTAACACATACTACCTACTGTATGTGGTAGTGTGACAGCTCTTACATGCCTAACATTGTTTGGCACAGCTGCATGGTAGCTGTATGGCAACATCGGAGGTTAATGCAGTTTAAAGTTAACTGGCTGACAAAACAACATGAACTTTATTTAGATAGATGCACAGTGCGATAAAGTAGACAAAAGTAATGACAGACAAGTTTTTCTGTTCTGAAACCAGAGGAAATTATTTTGAAATAAAAGTGTGAAGTGTGTTACTTCCCCTGTGTTTTGAAATCGACATTGCTCAACATGATAATAGTTTTATGACTCCATGACCGGAGATGGAATTTCATACTTTATCCTTTTCAGGTACCAGTATTGTATGATGTAAATGTCCTTAGGTACATGACTTCATGATAATAAAGCATACATTACCATTTATTAAATCAACGCAAACATTTATTCATTTTATGTTTAAACATAAAACGATTTCTGTTAAGTAATATGTTTTCCATCTATTGTTTCACTGAAACAAAATAGAAAATCAAGCACTGTTGTTCTGGCTATATTAGTCAGCAACTAGGTACTGTGTCGGTCTTAGTCCCAGTTTCAGCTTTGTACTGACAGGTTTGTCTTCAGATCTCACATAATGTGATGCCACTGAGGTTCTGCTGTGTACTATTGGCCCACACTTATTGACACAGAAAGGAGTTAGGCCTGAACCAAGACCAAGTTGGGTCCAGTGTAGGTCAGTATCCCTCATCAGCCCAGGTGATCTCGTATTTAGGGTAGCGCACCTTCAGTTTCTCTGTGGAAACAGCGTGATTTGCTTTTCCGAAGCCCTGCAAAGAACAAGCAGGCAATTGAGATGATAACTTGGCTGCTAGGAAATAACAACACTTAAGAGATGCAATATCAGTCTTACAATATTAGAAAATGTATCAAAATGTTGGTATATAATATGTGGATGAATTGTTATGGTCACAAATGTACTAGAAGACCCAATCAATGGGTATACATGAGTTCCACTGAAATAACATTATTTTGCATTCTCTTACCATGGAGTAGCCATAGACGTGGATCTTCTTTGACTGGCAGTCATGCTTAATTCTTCCTCCTCCAATACATTCACAGTCTAGGTGCCCTCCTTTCTCAAGCTCCTCTGCTACCTTGTCATAGATATCCGCTGCAGTGACAAAAACACAAGATCAGTACTGTACTCAAAGTTTAAGAACAAGGCTCTTGAAAATACTCTCAAAATACAACATATTTCAAAAGCACTGTGACGTGCATAGAAAACTAGTCAAATTGTGTAATTATTTTGCTGTACAATGGAGGCAAACCAATACTGACCGACTGCTCTGGCATTTTTCAGTGACAAAGGCCCCACCTACTGGCTCGTAAGCATCAGTACAGCATGAGTAGCTACTAGGCTATGTAGAATTGGACAGTAACATGGACATGAATCATACAGCAGTTAGCTAGCCAACTCTGAAAGACAAAAACATGACAATATTGGACCTCTTACCATGATATTCGGCCCAGGCATATCCACGTACAATATCTACGCTCGAGTCGTCGCCGTCTTCTTTACTGTGTACTCGAATGAGAACGTATTTGAACACACCAGTCGGGTCGATTTCTGCCTCTGGAATGTTCGCAATAAGAGCAGCAGCCTTCGTTTGAGTACACATTTTTTCACGAAAATACTTTCACGAAATGGAACGTAGAGTTCTATCTCGCACAGCTGATAATTCTTCAATTTGAAATAGTAGATAATTCTTTCTGTGATGATCAATGTGGACAGTTATGGTAAATGATCTGTAACACACTTCCGGAAATAAAAGGGGGGATGGTATGATGGTACTTGTAGTTTTAGTCAGTTGTAGTCAATATGACGTATGAAACACATGAATACTAACATATCTTCTGGCCACTCCATGTACAAAACATAGTTGATTTTTTGTTATCACAATACAAAATACAGAATTAATATAAAGCACAAACAAATTATACTTAAATGTTGGGTAACATGTGAGAGTGATGTTGAACATTAATTATAGCCTACAATGCATACTTGTACAAAAAAATTAACTGTTTGTTAAAGTATACATAAAAAAAAGGATATATAAAATGTGTTGACAGCCGGGGAGAACTCACTTGTTATATCTCAAGGTAAAGATGATCAACACTTTATACAACATTATATCTTCTTCATGATACAGTTATCTACGCACTCTTGGGTCCAGGATTGTACCACCAGCACCCTTACAAAGAGTTTGCCGTCTTTCCTCCAAACAAAGTGAAAGCAGGTGTCAATGGAAGTCCCTTATGATGATTAGCTGGCAGTGTCACTGCTTCCTTTCTTCTTCCTGCGGCAGGCTTGGAGGGAAACATACATCAGGGCGGTGGCGGGGAGAAGGACGAAGAGGAAGAGCAGGGCAGCCCAAGCTCCAGGTTTCAGGGCCTTCCTCAGGCCCACACTCTCCCCCGGCAGCAGACTGCTCAGACTGAGCATGTAGCCCAGGGCCCAGCCCACAGAGGCATCCCCTGCCTGGTGACACCACAAACACACACCTCAGTCAGCTTGGGTACACTCAGAGCATTCTGATACGCACTTAATTAAGGACATTCAGAGGTTAAAGCTTCAATGGAGAGGCTGCAGCCTCAAAAACGATGCACGACAAAGACTGATATCATAGAGTTTCTAAACCCAGAGACGCAACATTGTGAGATTTCTGGGGACTCTTGCGAAACAGACCAAGCAGACCAGGTCGGGGTCTGGTGTTTGAGAAGTCAATGAGAGAAGTGAAAATGTCTTCCTTAAATTAAAATTTTCTCAAAATCTATAGGCACTACCTAGATTCAAGCCAATGTTTGACCTTTTTTTTAACTAGGCAAGTCAGTTAAGAACAAATTCTTATTTACAATGACAGCCTAGGAACAGTCGGTTAACTGCCTTGTTCAGGGCCAGAACGACAGATATTTACCTTGTCAGCTCAGGGATTCGATCTAGCAACCTTTCGGTTACTGTCCCAACGCTCTAACCACAAGGCTACCTGCTGTCCCTAAGTGGCTACCTGCCGCGCCGTCTTAAGTGGTTGAATATTTTATTACCCCAACCTTTTGAAAGTGACAAACTGACACGTTTTCATTTTCGTCAAAAACAACTTTATATCGAAGGAGTGCCTTTGATTTGATGGCCTGCACATGCGCAGTTTGGTGGGAGACAACCGTTAGACCTGTTCCTATGCATGAGCTTAGCTAGCCAACATCGCCTACAAGTGTGATCGGGCATTTCTATTGGAGAAGCAGTTTCTGCCTATCTTCATACTGTAATGTCTTTGCTGATATGACTTTGTGTAATGTCAAGGATTATGCTGATATCTGGAGTAAAAGAAGGAGATAGAGAAAAAAAAAAACATTCCCAACAAGCAAGCTCACCTTTTTCTGGAAGGAAATGTGGGGAAATGAGATCTCATCAAAGCCATAGCCTCTCGTGAAGAGCACCTTGGTGAATACAGAGGCAGCACAGAAGTCCTGCAGACGAGGCTTCTGATCTGGGGCCAGCACCAACATCTGAAACAGGATATAAAAATGGGGATGACATAGCCATGAAATACATGAAACACATACAAAACCATCATCCATTGAGACACATGCAAACAGAGACACTTTCTCTCACATGCATGGATGCTCTCTTCCCTTCACACACAAATGTTCTCACTCACACACACACACACACACACACACACACACACACACACACACACACAGACAGACAGACAGACAGACAGACAGACAGACAGACAGACAGACAGACAGACAGACAGACAGACAGACACAGACAGACAGACAGACAGACAGACAGACAGACAGACAGACAGACAGACAGACAGACAGACAGACAGACAGACAGACAGACAGAGAAACACACAATGCTGCTAACCTCATTGATGCTCATGTTACAGATAGAATGGGCTGCCTCTTCCAGTTGGGCAGGGGTGGTGACAGGAATTCCTGTAGTAGTCTGTAGGAACTGGTGAATGTAGAAGAAGGCAGAGAACGCCTGATGGACAAATGGACAGAGAGAGAGAAAAAAGGATTAGTTATGATTAGGGTCGGAGCTGGAGTTAGGGTTACGGCTGGAGCTAGGGTTAGGGTTAAGGTTGGTGCTGGAGCTAGGGTTGGGGTTAAGGTTGGTGCTGGAGATAGGGTTGGGGTTAAAGTTGGTGCTGGAGATTGGGTTGGGGTTAAAGTTGGTGCTGGAGATAGGGTTGGGGTTAAAGTTGGTGCTGGAGATAGGGTTGGGGTTAAAGTTGGTGCTGGAGATAGGGTTGGGGTTAAAGTTGGTGCTGGAGATAGGGTTGGGGTTAAAGTTGGTGCTGGAGATAGGGTTGGGGTTAAAGTTGGTGCTGGAGATAGGGTTGTGGTTAAAGTTGGTGCTGGAGTTAGGGTTGGGGTTAAAGTTGGTGCTGGAGATAGGGTTGGGGTTAAAGTTGGTGCTGGAGATAGGGTTGGGGTTAAAATTGGTGCTGGAGATTGGGTTGGGGTCAAGGTTGGAGCTAGGGTTAGGGTTAAAGTTGGTGCTGGAGCTAAGGTTAGAGCTGGAGATTGGGTTGGGGTCAAGGTTAGTGCTGGAGCTAGGGTTTGGGTTAAGGTTGGAGCTGGAGCTAGGGTTGGCGTTAAGGTTGGGCCGGAGCTAGGATTAGAGCTAGGGTTAGGTTTGTGGTAGAGGCTAGGATTAGGGTTAAACCGGGATGTGTGCATGAAGCTATGGTTGGGGTAAAGGTTAGGTTTGTGGTTGTGGTTGAAGCTAGGATTAAGGTTGAACCCAGATGTGGACATGAAGCTAAGGTTAGGGTTGATTTAACCACTGTAAACTGTCTCTCACCATGAAGCTGCCACTGACATTGGGCTGGAACACCTTGTCAAATGAGCACTGGGAGAAGGGGCAGCTGTGGAAGGAGAAGATCTCAGTAATGTTGCCCAGGCAGTGATCATAATCGCCAGTGCCCTTCACAGACAGGGCTGCCTGGGGATTGTAACTGTAGCTGGGTGTCTGGGCCACCGTGCAGGGAGAGTCAAACAATGTCCCCAGCTTCATGGTGACGCTGTAGCCTGCAGGGAAGCACGGATGGGCCACTGTCCCTGTGTGATCCTGAGCCTGAGAGAGAGAGGGTGAGGGAGAGGGATTGAGTGAGTGAGTGTGAGAAATTATTACAGTAACTTGACACATCAAGTAGAGAGCAAGCTACAGGCATGGAGTACTATGGTACTGAGTGCCAATATCTATTGTTGAAATTGTACTGGGATGACTTTCAAATACACACAGTGAATTAAATCTGTGGTAGAAAACAATTATATAAAACAGTGATATGTTAGTGGGTGGGTTTCCAATGATTAATAACAACGTTTCTTTATTTCAATGGTCCTGATTTACACTATGATAGTATCTTGTAACAGGAACCAAGAGATTTTCCTGAAAATGTGACATGACTGGGAAAGACTTTGGGCCCTTCCTGTACTGTATAAGGTTGTTGTTTTGTTGTTGTGGCCAAACAGAATGTTTCCTACCGTCACCAGGTGAGCCAGTAGGCGTTTGAGGACCTGGTCTCGTCCGTAGCACAGGAAGCTGTGTGTGTACAGGGAGTAGTCATGGCCATACAGACGTAGTTTCATCCTGTCCCTCTCGTCTTCCACCTCATCCTTGGTCACAAAGGTGATCTGGGTCGACGCCCCACCAAAGTCCAGCGCCCCCACCGTCTGTCTGCCCGGGCTCAGCCAACGGCCCACAAAGCCATACTACAGTGGGCACACAGGGACAAACAAAGTAACAGGAGAGGTGTGTGGGTAGTTTGTCTCCACAGGCAGATGCAGTAATCTATGTACAGTGCCTTCGGAAAGTATTCAGACCCCTTGATTTTTTCCACATTTTGTTACGTTACAGCCTTATTATAAAATGTATTAAATCGTTTTTTCCACCTCACCAATATACACACACTACCCCATAATGAAAAAGCAAAAACAGTTTTTTAGAATATTTGCTCATTTATAAAATTTAAAAAAATGAAATATCACATTTACATAAGTATTCAGACCCTTTACTCAGTACTTTGTTGAAGCACCTTTGGCACCGATTACAGCCTCGAGACTTCTTGGGTATGACGCTACAAGCTTGGCACGCCTGTATTTGGGGAGTTTCTCCCATTGTTCTCTGTAGATCATCTCAAGCTCTGTCAGGTTGGCTGCACAGCTATTTTCAGATCTCTCCAGAGATGTTAGATCGGGTTCAAGTCCGGGCTCTGGCTGGGCCACTCAAGGACATTCAGACTTGTCCCGAAGCCACTCCTGCGTTGGAAGATGAACCTTCACCCAGTCTGAGATCCTGAGCACTCTGGAGCAGGTTTTCATCAAGGGTCTCTCTGTACTTTGCTTTGTTCATCTTTGCCTCGATCCTGACTAGTCTCCCAGTCCCTGCTGCTGAAAAACATCCCCACAGCATGATGCTGCCACCACCATGCTTCACCGTAGGGATGCTACCAGTTTTTCTCCAGACGTGACGCTTGGCATTCAGGCCAAAGAGTTCAATCTTGGTTTCATCAGATCAGAGAATCTTGTTTCTCATGGTCTGAGAGTCTTTTTGGTGCCTTTTGGCAAACTCCAAGTTGGCTGTCATGTGCCTCTTACTAAGGAGTAGCTTCTGTCTGACCATAAACGCCTGATTAGTGGAGTGCTCTATTACGATTTCTTCAACAAATCTTATCTTTATCTTATCTTAAACAAAATATATTAACATTTCTTTAACACCTTTTTGGTTACTACATGATTCCATATATGTTATTTCATAGTTTTGATATCTTCACTATTATTCTACAATGTACAAAATAAACTTTAAAAAAAGAACTTGAATGTGCGTCCAAACTTTTGACTGGTACTGTACATTTTCAAAGGATGCCTACAAAAGCTTAGAATGAAACTAACACAGGATACTTACGTTTTTAAGTGCTTATGGTTGCGTGCAAAGAAATTAATAAGACAGGGATCGATTACAACCACCATAGATAGCAATGCTAATGCAGAATCTTTATATTCAAACAACCATATACTCTAGGGGTTCCCAAACTGTTTTTGCCTGCAACCTCATTTTGAGGTTGCACTTCCCAAACTGTTTTGACCCCTCCATGTAAAAAAAAAAAGGGTGATGTAATCAACGGCCAATGTTTTTTTTTTTTAATTGGGGCTATGACAATCTGTTACAAATCAGTCTGACAGTACTTCAGTATAAAGGAAGTATTGTTAGAAGTGACTGAAATGCATCAGAAATGTATTTGGAAATTCAGAAGACATTAGTCAATGTCTTCTGTGTAGAAAAGAACATAGTCACTAATCAGGTTTCCATCCAACCTTTTTAAGCCAGTAAAGTACATGTTGGATAAAAAATGTAATGACAGGCTTGATGGAGAAAAAACTATTTGTTGGTAAACTTTCTATATGTGGACAAAACAAAATACGCTAGACAAGGTGGGATCTTTTTGTCTGTAAAATTAATTGTGCAAGAAATGTCGGTGGCAACTCTTTTATGGGCAAATATTGATTTAATAACCATCATATCGAAGTAAATTTGGAGTCAGGCGATGACATGTTGTGTGGTCCTCCGACAACAACTCGTCAGGAAAGCATGCAGTTTACTAGCCTACAGATTAAATAAATTATCATGAACTTCACAGGGTGGTGAAAGTGCAAGGTGATGAGCTTGATGCTCCTTTCCAAAAAATATTGAGGGTCTTATTCTGGTGACATGCTCATCAATGCTAGGCTGCCGTTATCACTACGTCATCACCCACAACCTTTTATAACCAACAAGTCAATTTGATGGAAAAACATCTCTGGTGAGAAAATGCACATATTGTTTTCATGCAGATCTTTGAATATTCACATGAAAATCTGTCGCCAATTGGATGGAAACCCAGCTAATGATTGTTATTTTTCCCCCAGTCTGATTTAGTGCCTGGTCTTGTCCACTCAGTTCTAATGAGTCCTGCGTGGCTTGTGGGTATTCCTGAGATTTATCTTTTAGTGAAGGGGTGCAATTGTTGTTGTTGCTTAAACCATTCAAAAGATAAACATTTGTAGGAAGAAAACAGAAACCGCACAGTTTATTACAACCGCATCTAGCGGCTACCAGAGGTTACTGATGTAACCCCGGTTATATTAACCGAGAGCAATGTTTTTTAATTTTTATTTGAGTGTTTCTCGTTACCCCATTTTCTAATCAGGTGAAAGGTGAAAGCTGGACCATGGTACCTTGATGAAGTTCTCCAAGAGATAGTTGACAGTGACCCAGCCGTATGCTCCCTCCTCCTGGCCACTTAAGATGGCTGCCCCCTGGTAGTTAAATGGATAGGACTGGATTTTATGACCCACTTCCTGTAAAACCTGGGCTGACTGGATAGGGCTGGAGATACTGTTGACAAAGTGAAATGTACTACTTCAGATATAGTAGATTCAGGATCAACATGGGGAATGGAATGAAAAACATTACTCAGCATGACAACAATACCCTATCTACCAGACAAATGCAACATTTCTCAAGCTTGTTGTGGACTCATTTCCTATTAGATATCTCAGAACCACAATGACTCACATTTTACCCTGATAACACAAAGATGCAGAAATGTCCATATTTGCATGGGTTAGAAACTCTTATTGTGCCATTTGTGTGTATGTTTTTCTTTGACCTAAATTCTGTTAACATTGCATGTGTCTGAAACAGGTGTGAACAAGAGCATGAAACATGTCTATGTGTACGTCTGCATGGGTATGGGGGTCTTAGTATAACTTAGTGTGAACATGTGTCTTTAAAACAGACTGTAGGAATATGACCGTGTGTCTGAAACAGGTGTGATCGTGTTTCTAGGAGCTTGGCAGCTCCTGGGGGCCTGTTCTTGCCTGTCTGCCCTGGAGCGGGAAATCCTTACCAGTGGTGGAAAAAGTACCCAATTGTGATACACAAGTAAAAGTATAGATACCTTAATAGAAAGTTATTCAAGTAAAAGTTAGTCACCCAGTGAAATACTACTTGAGTAAAATTATTTGGTTCTAAATATACTTAAGTATCAAAAGTAAATGTAATTTCTAAAATATACATTAGTATCAAAGTATAAATAATTTCAAATTCCTTATATTAAGCAAATCAGACGGTATAAGGGCACAAGGCAAGAACCAAATGCAGACACAGGAGGCAGATGGTTGAGCTCCTGTCAGGATGGTGTATTGGAGGCAAAGTCAAGTGCAGGAGAGCAGATTATAATGAACAGGCGCACTTTTATTATAGTTCCAAAAAACGAGAGCACTACATGAATCAAACGCGCTCAAAAACCGGAACATAAAAGTAGAGCGCGTAAACTAACACCACCGAACAAGAAACCAATTACACACAAAACATGATGGGAAACAGAGAGTTAAATACAAGTAGCTTAATTGGGGAAATGAAAACCAGGTGTGTATGGAAACAAGACAAGACAAATGGATATACGAAAAATGGAGCGGCGATGGCTAGAAAGCCGGTGACGTCGATCGCCGAACGCCGCCCGAACAAGGAGAGGGGCCGACTTCGGCAGAAGTCGTGACAGCTCCGATATTTATTATGCCAAAAGGGGTAGGCAAAAAGCAGGTCGGGTACAGGCGAGAGTTCATAAACCAGGTCAGAGTCCTAATGGTACAAGACGATAGGCAGGCTCGAGGTCAGGCAGGCTCGAGGTCAGGCAGGCAGGCTCAGAGTCAGGACAGGCAAGGGTCAAAACCAGGAGGAGCTGAGAAACAAAAACGCTGGTTGACTTGACAAACAAGATGAACTGGCACAGAGAGACAGGAAACACAGGGATAAATAAACCGGGGAAAATAAGCGACACCTGGAGGGGGTGGAGACAAGCGAAACAGATCAGGGTCTGACAGTACCCCCACCCTCTAGGGGCGCCACCTGGCGTCCTACCTGGGCGCATACCTGGTTGATCCAGGATGTCTCTAGCGGGAACCCAGCACCTCTCCTCCGGGCCGCAACCTTCCCAGTCAACCAGGTACTGGAAACCCCTGCCCCGTGGTCGAACACCCAGGAGGCGTTTTACCGTGTATGCCGGATGGCCATCAATGACACGGGGAGGAGGGGTGGTGACAAAGTCCAGAGATATATGAGACCATGGACGATGAGGAACCGGTAGTGGCTGCAGGAGGCCAGCCGTGGGGTCTTGTTCTGAGCGGTGACAAAGGCAGAAACGTCAGGAACCATTGTGGGCCACCAGAAACATAGTCGGAGGAAGGCTAGGGTTCGACGGGAACCTGGATGACAGGTCAGCCTGGAGGAATGAGCCCATTCCAGGATTGGACTGAGTTTGGGACAAACAACCGGTCAGCAAGGTCCCCTTCAGGTCAGGCTGGGAACGTTATGCCTTGCGAACCAGGGTTTCAATACCCCAACCCACTAAAGCCTCAAAGCATGGTTTTGGAGACCAAGGGTCTGGCAGAGGAACTGTATAGGTGGGAGAGGGCATCAGGATTCACATTGTTTTGGACCCTGGGCGGTAGGAAATGGTGAAGTTGAATCTTGTGAATAACAAAGCCCACCACCTGCCTGGAGTTAAGGCGCTTGGCTGTATGGAGATATTCCACATTTTTATGGTCGGTCAAAACCAAAAATGGCTGTTCTGCTCCTTCCAGCCTGTGCCTGCACTCTTCCAGCGCCATCTTGACCGCCAGAAGTTCTCGGTTGCCTACGTCATAGTTCCTTTCTGCTGGATTGTAACGATTGGACAGGAAGGCACAGGGATGGTCCTGGGCAGATCGCTGGGACAGGATGGCCCCCACTCCAACATCAGAAGCATCAACCTACCACAAATTTACGAGACGGATCCGGATGGATGAGGATGGGTGCTGTGGTGAACTGATGCTTCAGGTGCACAATGGCTCTGTCAAGAGCTGGAGACCATGTGAACGGTACTTTGGGAGAGGTGAGTGCAGAGAGGGAGGCCGCCAGGGTGCTGTAGCCCCGAATGAAACGGCGGTAGAAGTTAGCGAACCCTAGGAAACGTTGTAACTGCACCCTGGACGTAGGTTGAGGTCAATCTACCACTGCTTTCACCTTTTCAGGATCTATTTGGACATTTCCATCAGCGATGACATATCCCAGAAAGGAGAATGTAGAGCGGTGGAACTCACACTTCTTGGCTTTCACAAACAACTGGTTCTCCAGGAGCCTCCGGCTCGATACTCATATTGTCTCCACCCCCTCCAGGTGTCGCTTATTTCCCCAGTGTATTTATCCCTGTGTTTCCTGTCTCTCTGTGCCAGTTCGTCTTGTATGTTTCCAAGTCAACCAGCGGTTTTCCCGTTCTCCTGCTTTTTGCATTCTCCTTTTTCTAGTCCTCCTGGTTTTGACCCTTGCCTGTTTCTGGACTTGCCTGTTTCTGGACCCGCCTGCCTGACCATTCTGCCTGCCTTGACCACAAGCCTTTCTGCCACTTTGTACCTCCTGGACTCTGATCTGGTTCTGACCTTTTAGCCTGTCCACGACCATTCTCTTGTCTACCACTTTGGAATAATAAACATTGTAAGACTCTGCCTCCGGTGTCTGCATCTGGGTCTCACCTTGTGCCTTGATACAGCCACATGCTTGTGCACTCACACTCATTAACACACTATAACTCACTTGAGGAGCCTCATGCCAGCGGTGGCTCCGAGGTAGACAGGTGTGAGGTGGTGCCTGGCTCGGGGGATATCTTGCATGGCCTGGTCCAGACAAACTTGGAGGCTTCTCCCTGCTGCTCCCTGCTGTCCCACGTAGCTAGAGATTCCTCCACCTGCATGGCGGGAACATGATACATTACTGTATGTAATATGTAATATAGTCAGACCACACATTATCACAATTTCACTAATTCCATCCACTTATTTGGTGGTCTAGTCATCTGAGTTTATGGAAATAACTCCTCTCCCTAGACAAACCTGTAGAAGTATATTTGTAACTATATTTCATTTAACATTAACATTGATCAAATCGACTAGTAATAGAAAACGATGGTGGGGAGACATGCACACATGCAGTAGCTACTGTACATAAAAAGAGAGCACTTGGAGATTATTGAGTCTTACTACCTGGAAAGTGTTGTTTACATGAACTTCAGGAAAGCTGGTGTATTTGCAAATACTTCACATTAATGAAAGCAGCCAACAACTGTGATCTATATGAACACGCAATTCATGTATGCAGGACAGGACTGGAAAAGCACACAGCACACTGAGTCACTGCAGAACTACTGACAAATCCACCATTGCTAGGCATCCATGTTTTTCTGCTTCTTTATGTCTAGCCTTGTGTGATGAGTTAGCCGAAAGGCCCGCACACAGCACACAATGGGAACTGTTCTTTGCCAACTGGAGTGCCAAAAAACTTCCACACCATTTAACTAAAACAATGTTTCTTTCCTACTCAGAGTACCCAACAAAAGTAGAATTGAGATTTTAGGGTTTAAGGCTTTGGGTAACACACTATTTTACTATAATTTTGTATCTGCCTGCAATTTTAAAATTTTAAAAATGTAAATCTGTACTTTCTGGTGATTACTTCAAATAATTGGTTACTAACAAATGGTAATATTGCTTGTTTTAATAAGTTTAAAGTAATTTATATGTAAACACTAGGTAAATAGCAGACAAACACCTGGAAGAATCCTTCTATTGGGACACTCTTACCCTTTGGATGGCATTCACTGTGCTGAGTGACCACACCCGTGCCGTTCTGCTTGTCTGCTGGCCACTTGTAGATGTACATAGCTGTGTGGGAGGAGCCTGCGTCCAAGACTATCCCATACTGGGGAGAGGGTTGGAGAGAACAGAGGAGAGGGAGGTTAAAGACAGAGGGAAAAATATTGACAAAAATTGCTGATACAGAATAATGTCAAAGGAAAGACAACCTAATTGGGTCTACTCTACTCCAAACAATAAAAGGCTACAAATGTTCAGGTGTTTGAAATCAATCTACGCAAAGACATTTAATAGGGATAGAGGCATCTGGAAGACATTTAACTTGATTGACTATAAACCTCTTCTTTCAAATGGTGGCCTCTGGCTTTCATGACATGTGTATATATTTTGGCAGCAAGAATGTTGGTTGCATGTTTACTTCAAGATAAGATAGATGGAAAGTTGTGGAGCAAGTGAGAGAGGATGAGAACAACCCATGTTTGCAGATCATGAACTGTTTGTAGTGTGTAAACTCCAATCCTGATTGTGCTATGAATCATCAACTCTAAACGTCCACTTTTGGACAACATAATTACATTTGAATTGCTCTCTTTTTCTGACAAGGCTGTTGAAACTTGTTTAATTCGCTGACTGTGTTTGGCAAGTTATTGTTGCCTTTCTCATTTGAACATTTACACACAATTCACCATGTTTAGAGTTGACGATTCATAGCACAATCAGGATTGGAGTTTACACACTCCAAACAGCTCCTTCATGATCTGCAAACATGGGTTGTTCTCAGACCAGACAAACATGGGTTGCTTTCAGACCAGAAGCCTCCTGTTTTTGTGACAGCGTGCACACACACACTACCCATATGACTAGAATAATTTAACTTAATCTACATTCTTTCCACTTCAATCCCCCCTTCAATCGACCTTTCCCGTCTCTGTATGTTTTGCCTCATGCTAAATGTGCATGTGTGTTTACATGGTAATATACAGTCATTACCATAATTATTGGCACCCTTGATAAAGCCGAATAAAAAAGACTGTATGAAATAAAACATACAATACTGAGCTACAGTGAGGTCCAAAAGTAGTGACAGATTTGTGTTGTTTTGGCTCTGTACTCCGGCACTTTAATGTGAGGGTATTTTCATCCATATCGGGTGAACGGTTTAGAAATCACAGCACTTGTTGTACATAGTCCCCCCATTTTAGGGAACCAAAAGTATTTGAACATATTCACTTATATGTGTATTAAAGTAGTCAAAACTTTAGTATTTGGTCCCATATTCCTAGCACCCAATGATTACATCAAGCTTGTGACTCCACAAACTTCTTGAATGCATTTGCAGTTTATTTTGGTTGCGTTTCAGATTATTTTGTACCAAATAGAAATGAATGATAAATAATGTAGTGCGTCATTTTAGGGTCACTTTTATTGAAAATAAGAATATAATATTTCTAAACACTATTTCTTCGTCATCCAACAAATGTAAACGCCTGGAGTTTGCTAAACGTCATTGACACTTGGATTGGAACTGTTGCTATGGTCAGATTACATGAAAATAGAGCTCTTTGGCCACACACACCAGTCGTAGGTTTTGCATCAAAAGAAAGATGCATTTGCAGAAAAGAACCCCATACCTACTTTAATAAACATTGGAGACTAAATATAGTTTACATGTTGTCAACAATCTATGCCAACCCTGTCTGTTTTGCTCCATAGTTGTGCACGTGTCGGTTTTGTTGCTATGTGGCTATTTGGTTCTGTTAAGTATCATGAACTTTACCCAGTACCAGGACATTTTAGTCAAAAACCTGGTTGCTTCTGCCATGCGGCTGAAACTTGGCTGCAAATGGATCCCCAAGACAATAACCTCAAGCAGACATCAGCATCCACAAAGAAATTGTTAATTGACCACAAAATCAACATTTTGCAATGGCCATCTCAGTCTCCAGGCTGTGTTTTAATTAAAGAGGGGGGTCCATAAGCACAGACGAAGGATGTCAAGGATCTGGAAAGACTCTACATGGAGGATTGGTCTAGAAGAATGGTCTAAGATTACTCCCAATGTGTTCTCCAATCACATATATATATATATATTTTTTTAAAGGCTCAGTGCCGTTATCCTCGCAAGGTGAGGTATTGAAAGGTAGTGAAAACAGGGGTACCAATAATTTTAAACCCTATCTTTTTGAGAAAAAAGTATTACTTGTTACTCTAAATCTCTTTCTCTGAGAAATTGTATTAGTATAAAATAATATAATTTCCCCATTGTTTTGGTCATACAATATAGCTCAGTATTTGTATTATTTATTTTATAGTCTTTTTTGCACATTTTTATCAAGGGTGCTAATCATTTTGGACCTAACTGTATATGTCTCTCACAGCATGCATGTGTGAAACTGCAAACAGGAAATAGGATAATACTACAGAAATGAGTAGCATACGGTGTACAGTAAGTAAGTATCCTGGAACGAGCTTTGTGGAAGCTGGAACAGCTCATAGGAGCAGTATCTCCTGTTTCTGTAGATTGAGGCAGCTTGATGTAAGCTTACAAGTACAGGAGACGAGTCTATTGCATGGCCTTTAACCCCTATCTATCTAAAAAGGTCCAATGCAGTAATTTTTTATCTCAATATCAAATCATTTCTAGGCAACAATTAAGTACCTTACTGTGATTGTTATCAGTGCAGTGAAACACATGCTTTTCCTATGTTTTATATATATTTACACAGTATGAGATTGGAATAATATTGTGAAATTGTGAAAATCCCCTGTTATTGTAAAAGCTGTTTGAAAAGACAGCCTGAAATTTAAGCCTGTTTTTGTGGGATGGAGTTTTGGCCTTCCATGGTGACACCATGCTCTAAATTATTTATTAGACCAAGAAGCTTTATTTATTTATTTTTTGGACCATTTTAATTGAAAACAATCATAGTAAGGTATTTAACTGTTATCAAGAAATTATTTGATATCGAGTTAAAAACGACTGCATTGGACCTTTAAAATGGTAATAAAATAAAATAAAAATAGCTTAATAGCAAAGAGAAATTTCTCAAGCAAGAATTTAGCTAGGACTTTCTTGGAGTGGTATAAGTGGGAAGAGGAAAATAGAAAATTTGCTGTTATTGTCAGAGAAGTTTGGAACTCTTTTTTATTGGTCTATTAACTAATTTACAGAAGTCACCATGGAAAGGCCAAAACTCCCACCAAAACAGGCTGAACTTTCAGGCGGTGTTTTCAAACAGCTCTTACACTAAAAGTGCATTATCATAATATTCACAATTTCACAATATTATTCCAACCTCATAGTGTCGACATATATATAAAACACAGGAAATCCCAGTTTTGACTGCACTGGGCCTTTTGCTGTGTTCAAAACAACTGGGAACTCTGAAAAATTATGACGGAGTGATCTTCAGGTCAGAGCTCTAGAAAGAGGCCAGTTTTTTTTCTGAGTTCCCAGTTGTTTCAAACGCACAGAAGTCTGAGATTTCCGAGCTCCCAGATGTTTTGAACGCTGAATTTAATACGGAATTCCAAGCATACCCGATCATCGGGTATAACTCTGCTGGGGATTGAATTCCCAACTTCCCAATATCAGGGTGGACACTCTAACCACAAGGCCACTGAGTTTGTCTACACAGCTGACATTAATAACTCAAGTGCGGTGACAATTTATCTGGCATTAAGTATAACTATCTGTATCTACTAAATGGCGAAACAGCTGATTGGCATGGCCTGTATGTTTCACCCAAGGAATACATCTTCCTGTTTCGACCTCCCAATAACCCCCCCAAAAACTCTTCTGCTGAAAACGAGCTCATCCACTGACATGATTGATGGGGCAGAGGGGTGGAAACAGGATGAGACCTTCAAACTTTTTCTAAACAGACTGACTGTTAACAATTTCACCAGCTAACAGGGAGGTGTGGTTGACGGCTTTGGTATGGGAAAATAATAAGAGAGAGGCAATAGGGGCTACACAAAGACGACCTGTAGTAATCCCCAGCTGTGATGATATAGGGGACTTCACATTTTTTTATTCGGTACATGAAAACTTGAGTGAAAAAGTACATTTTGTGTGCACTATGACATCACGCACTGATTTTTATCTGCAACAAGACCGTATGGTGGAAACACACCACTGGTGGGAAAATGTGCACATTTTCTTTATGCAGATTTTAGAACATTTGCATGAAAATCTTTCACCAATTGGATGGAAACCTAGCTAATGGGAGGTTAGAGGGAGAGTCTTCCAAAAACAGAACAACATGGATATGCACCAAAAAGAAAAATAATGGATATACACCACTGACAAAATATGCACTAGTAGTCATTCCCACGGTTCTAGGTTGTTAACGGACAGAACATCTGCAGGCCAGTCCTCCACAAAGAGCTGCTTTCCGTTTATTTATTTTTTAACTCAATGTATGGTATTCATACAACTTGAAGGGTATTCATAAGATTTATATGAAAACCAGTAGAGGTTTGATTCATATGCTTTACATAAACAGACTGTCAGTAACACATGTAAGAAGTACTAGTTATCATCTTTTATGGTTCAAGCTGCATTAAACTACTCTTTTCTTTGAGATTTTTGAATTCACCCAAACATACAGGGGGTTGAGCCATTGGCAATGTCTATTCAAGCGAGTGGAGGCTTCTTTCTACATAGCACAAAGACCCAGGCATGCATGAGGGTATGTGACATCACACCAGACCACACCAGACTACACCAGAACCAACACACATACACACCAAGTTGCCCATAATTGTGTTATTAGTTTACATGCCATCAATGTAAAAAGCATTCTGAAGAAGTCCAGGGGGCTGCTCCATGAGCACGCACGCACGCGCACACACACACACACACACACACACACACACACACACACACACACACACACACACACACACACACACACACACACACACACACACACAGAGACACAGAGACACAGTGAGAGAGACACACACACAGAGTGAAAGACAGAAAGAGGTGTGGGGGAAGGGGGGAGTTCCAAGGACCCTGTCTGCAATGTAATGCAGGTGTCAGGAGAAGCCCCTCGCCAACAATGCCTCATGGACTTGATGCTCTCGAACACGGTCATTGTCAGCAGGTTGCTTTGGACACCACAATGTAGTGTCACAGATAGAACAATGAGCCAGACATTTCACAGGATGTACAAATGTAAAGCCTTCAGTTGGCATATCCACTCACTACCAAATATGGTGATGAGAGGATGCCCAGTGGCCCGCAGTGGGAGAAGGTGGATTTTGGCCGACATACTGCTAATTTTGTCATGATGAAACATTTGATCTCCATACAGTTTTCTGTTTTCAAAACTAGACTTTAGCCGTTGCCAAAGTTTAAAAAATATTGCGTGGTTTAGAAAGAGTGCAAGGGAAAAGTGAGTTATAGCACAAGCGCACTTCACAGAGTAGGCATTCCCTAACGTAAATCTGCAAATAAATGCTAGAACGCGCCAATAGGATCTCATTAGCTAGTGCTTGGCTCTGCCCAAATCCTCGCCTGTTCTGCCCACTATGATTAATTTGCTCCCATTGGAAACGACAGGCTCTGGTCTATCTTGCATTAGTTATACAAATCTTTGGTAGTGTCACTAGGTTGTCAGCAGCTCACACCCATGTTGGAACAGTTCTCCGGGTGAATGGTGCTTTCAAGACAGCTGGGAACTAAAAGAAAACGAGGTCAAATCACGACGTCAGTGGTCTTCAGGTCAGAAAGTTGGAGCTCTAGAAAGATACCGGAGTTTCCAATTTGGAATTCCGAGTTGGATGACCGTTCAAATGTATTTTTCCCAGTCGGAGCTCGTTTTGTGGTTCCGAGTTCACAGTTGTCCTGAATGCACTGAAAACAAAAGTCGGAGATTTCTGAGTTCCCAGTTGTTTTGAATGCGGCAGAAAATAAGGCTATCATGACAATGGGACAGGCACATTAATGGCTAAACAGGTTTTATTACCTTTCAGTGACTGTCCTCTCATAACTGGTGTATTGTTTGATAGAAGCTAAGAAAGGTTGGCCATCAACCTTATTCAAGTGTATGGAAAGAGCATTTTAAGCCTATAAACCTAAGATGGTACTGTAGGCTAACTGAATTGCTACACGTTTCTTGTATTATTTTACGTATCAGGTGTATAGACTTACTCAATTGTTGACTGCTTGTCAACATAATTTTCTTATCAACAGTGTTATAGTGGACTTAAACTATGCAATTTATATTATGAATGCGTAGCAGTGTCGCAAGAGGACCGGACACCGCACTGCACTCTCCATTGCACCGTTGGAAATGGGTTCATCTTACATTTCACGACACCGCATAAAAGCTGTGAACACAGAAATAACCCAACGAATCTTACCATACATTCCGGAGGTTCGGTCAAGTCCTTGGTGGGAATAGTTAGAAGGAAAATGGCTACTATTCCAAACAGTACAAGCGCAACTGGGGCGAAAACATAACGGCGTTGCTTGGCCATGTGTTGAAACTGTAGTTATTCTTCTTGCAGATGAAATCTCCAGTGCGATGCCTGGCTTGGCAGTGAAGGCAAAGGAGAAGAGATAACAGCTTGAGTGAGGTAACTTCACAATGGGTTTGGCTTCATACAACTCACATCATTGCTACATCAATAAATTCATTATATGTAGCCATATCATTTATAAATGCCTCATGAGCTTAGTTCTGTCGTACCCCATCAGAACCCAAAATATAATATTGTTTTACTCCAATGTTTGTTAACAAAGTAAATTACTGAACAACATTTTTAAACCCACATTTTTTCATAATTATTTAAAAAAGATCTGTCAGAAATATTTTGCTGAGGGGGCACACTGACTGGACCAGGTAAAGCGTAGCCTATCTACTGAATGCCTGACTGGATCAGGCAACGGTTCTTTCCAAGGTGCATGGAGCAAAGAGATGACTAGCCAGAATGTATTTATTTTATTTAACTAGGCAAGTTAGTTAAGAACAAATTCTTATTTACAATGATGGCCTACCCCGGGCTAAACCCTAACCTGGACAGTGCTGGGCCAATTGTGCGCTGCCCTATGGGACTCCCAATCACGGCCGGTTGTAATAAAGCCTGGAACCGAACTGAGATGCAGTGCCTTAGACCGCTGTGCCACTCGGGAGCCCAAGGCTAGACACTCTAGTGTGTGCATTATCGTCAGTGGAGGAGGAGAGCGAGTGTAGAGTGACAAACACAGCGTTTGATTGGATTTTAGCTGCCGGTGATGGGCAGTAGGAATGTTTATAAATGAATTTGATCAATCTATGTGATGAATAAATAAAACTGACATGTTTTGTTGTTTTTCTGTAATACTAGCCTGTTCTTGCCATAATATGGACTTGGTCTTTTACCAAATAGGGCTATCTTCTGTATACCACCCCTACCTTGTCACAACACAACTGATTGTCTCAAACGCATTAAGGAAAGAAATTCCACAAATTAACTTTGTGGAATTAACAAGGCACACTTGTTAATTGAAATGCATTCCAGGTGACTACCTCATGAAGCTGGTTGAGAGAATGCCAAGAGTGTGCAAAGCACTCAAGTTGAAGGGTGGCTATATTGAAGAATCTCAAATATAAAATATATTTTGATTTGTTTAACACTTTTTTTTGATTACTACATGATTCCATATGTGTTATTTCATAGTTTGATGTCTTCACTATTATTCTACAATGTAGATAATAGTAAAAATTAAGAAAAACCCTGGAATGAGTAGGTGTAAAAACTTTTGAATGGTACTGTATATTATATCTTTTTTTGGTGTACAGTTTTTGTCGTTGTTGTTCTGAACCCTCTGCCCGCAAGTCATTGTGACGTCTTTTTAAGTAACTATCAGATTTACATCAATCATGAACATCAATGATCAGCTGATATCCCACCCTATTTTCCTGATGTCAATCATGTCTTTAGGAAGCATTGTAGCTAGCTTGCTTACAATATGTGATGAGTGTGTTGTTGCAGAAATGAATAGGCCTATGCTCAAGAATGTATTTTTTCCCCACTACATACAAAGTATTTTATGACTTTTGAGATATACATTTTTTAAGTTGTTTCACCCTTTTTTCATTTCACCTGCCCCCTGAAAGGTCCGTGCACAGCCCTACTAACCAGTCTAAATGGTGACATCTGTTATTGTCAGCTGCCTGTGAGCAAGGTTTCCATTTTATATTTGCATTTCAATGCTGTAAAAACATGACTTGCAGATTGTGCCCTTATTTGACTATACTAGCCTGTACAGAGCAACAACGCAAACATGAAACTAAACCATCTATTTGGGTAAGGTCCCCATGGTGGATTGAGTTATTGTATATTATGGTTGTCATTATAAACTAAGCCTACATGGCAACTTTATTCCACAACAAGTGCAATAATGACAATGTTTTCCTACTACACCGGCTCCGACGCTCATCAGATGTGTCAGGGCTTGCAAACTATTACGGACTACAAAGGTGACACAAGCCCACTAGATGAGCTAAATGACTTCTATGCGCGCTTCGAGGCAAGCAACATTGAAACATGCATGAGAGCACCAGCTGTTCCAGAAGACTGTGTGATCACGCTCGCCATAGCCGATGAGAGTAAGACCTTTAAACAGGTCAACATTCACAAGGCCGCAGGGCCAGACCGATTACCAGGACGTGTACTCCGAGCATGCGCTGACCAACTGGCAAGCGTCTTCACTGACATTTTCAACCTCTCCCTGGCCGTGTCTGTAATACCTACATGTTTCAAGCAGATCTCCCTGTGCCCAAAAACACCAAGGTAACCTGCCTAAATGGCTACCGACCCGTAGCACTCACGTTCTGTAGCCATGAAGTGCTATGAAAGGCTGGTCATGGCTCACATCAACACCTTGATCCCATAAACCCTAGACCCACTCCAATGTAGCATTATAAACTAAGCCTACATGGAAACTTTATTCCACAACAATTGCGATAATGACCATGTTTTGATTTGCCCTCACCTTGTTGGACAATAAGACACCATACAAGACAGTATGATAGTAGTCAAACAATCTTAATGACCTAAACAGGGATTGTCCTGTTTTGCCCATGATTTTAACATGATGTCATCTAATAATGCTAATGTTCTTTACGAGCCGTCTGATGTGTTTACATCCCCTCCATCCCTTGGGCTCATGCCTCCATGGGAACATCAGTGATTAATCCCCTGAAGAATGGCACAAGTACCGGTACTTAACAAGGTTCAGTAAGGTTGCTTCAGTCAGGTTGGTTTCTTAGCATTCATAGCCGTGGTTATCAACTGTACCGCAGAAATGGAATGTACATCACAGAAAATAGATGTTGTGGTGGCAGCTGCAGAGAAGTACTTGGTTGTATGAAAGTAAAGTAAAACTTCTTACCTTACAAACTCCAGAATTCAGGTGATGAGGTTCACCTGCAAACAGGTGTGGACGGTGGAATCTGGTGGTATCACATGTATTCGCTCTAAAATTGTGCCATATGCCTAACTAGAAACACAATTCATGACCCCTGTCTCTTCTGGGAAAAAAACAGGCACGAAACTTAAGCTACACCCACCCAAATATTCTACCTGAGCAGGCACGTCAGCCTTCTTCTGTCCTAGGCCCCAACTGCGGCCACTGAAAATGAGCTTGCCTGATTTAGCTTGCCCGCGCTCCGTTTGGATTGGGTTCACACTAAATGAACAGAACATAACATACTGTATCATGCCTCTACGCTCATCCGACGTGACAAGCGAACTAACCCAAGTGCACCCTTTGAGTGTCGGCAGACAATATAGATTGCAATGTGTATAGTAGGCTATGCTGCATAAACAAAAGCATCTCTGATTGAATTTGGCAATAGGTACATTTTATTTACAAGTGCATCTATACAAACACGATCATTTAATTGAAAATCTTTTTATATCATCTTCGTAATTGAGGAGGTAAAACTTCAAAATGTATACAGTGTTTGAGTGTGTGTTTGTGTGTGCGTGACATTGTATTGCACTTGTGGTACTAGAATGTCAATCTCCTCATCCTCATCAATAACAAACCAAATTCTATTTACATTGTACTCAAAGTATGCATTTCAGAAAACTAAACATAATCTGTATGGTCAATATCAATAAGCATTCAAGAACCAAAAAACAACACTGATAAAAACACTTAAGCATGCATTGGCCAGAATGAGAAAATGACTAGAAGCAACTATTTAAATAATAAAATTTCACATTCATAAACTAGATGCTGTTTTAGTGCTATATATTAACACGTGTTAACTGTTTCTCCTGTGAAGTACTACAATCTATGTGTTTCATCAAAAACTTTGTCACCAAACAAATTCATACAATTATTAATGACTTTTTTTCTGTTTGTATGAGACACTCCCCACTGGGCACACCACGTCATTTCAACGTGAACATTTGGGTAATATTTGGTTGAGAGCCACTCAAAAAGACAGCCAGAAATGTGTTGAATTCCCAACGTGTTATTACTATGCTTTCAACCATCTAAAAGCCCAACCAAATTTGAATGGAAAAACAATGTCAGATAATCTGTATTTATACAACAATATAATGTGTTATCACCGTGCTTCATGTAATAGCACAACCAAATGACCTGGATTGCAGTTGAGATTACATAAAAAATGGTGGAACTGATCAATGCTGTTCGAGATTCTGCACGTTATTAAAGCAATTGTGAAGCTCTCCACAGACCTGCGACCTTTGCATGCCATCATCTTGAACATGCACACTTTCTATGATGACATAAGACATTTAAAGTACAGTAACCTCAAAATGTGGCCATTGGTGTGTTACTAATTTTAACATTGAATAAATACTGTTATATTAGTTTGTAAGATTGCGTTAACTTTAGGCTATTTGCTGTATTGCTAAAGGGATATTGAATTGTGTTTGGTCAACACAACCAAATATCAACATTTGAAAAATATGTATCTTTTGTGCCAGTAGTCTGGCTTTAATTCCAGTTTGTCTCCATATAAAACAAAAATTGAAATTAAAGAACGGGACTAAATCAAATCAAACTTTATTTAAAGTTTGATTTGATTTAGTCTTATTCTTTAACTTAGATTTTTGGTTGAGAAGGGGACATGAATCCAACAAATGCTTTTTTTATTTGTAGGTAAACTGGAATTCAAGCCAAACTATGTCAGTGGCACAGATGGAAATACCAAAGCAGAAGCTACATCTCCTTCAAATGTTGATATTTGGTTGTGTTGACAACTAAACACAATTCAATACCCAGTTTGTCTAGTTTTCCCTGTTAACACTATCAACGTTTCCCTTTACTGTGGCAATTGTGGTCGAATCAACGCAATATTAGAAACAAAACAAACTATGCAAGAGATTTTGTTGAAGGCAGACCTCATCGGAGTAGGATTCTATTGCACACGACTCAGCCCGTACACTACACAGACCCATGCGGCATAACCAATCAGAGCTGTAGTAGGCCTATATACAAATAGACCATTGCCATATATGGATCTGTGCCGTTTACTTTGAACTGGACTGTGTTTACAGCTGTGGTCTTGAGGAGATGCACTTGTTTTGAGATCAAAGCAAGACCTGTATGTAGCCACGTGTGCACATTTTGTTCATATCGTTCGCTAGTTAGTGAGTTATTAGCCCAGTTATAGATCATTTGTAGTCAGCAATAGGGGAGTGATTGCTTCCTATAAGACCACAAAACGTGCACATTCCTAGACATCTTTGAAAAGCGAGTCAGGTAAAGAGCTTTTTTTTTGTCTTAAAGGGGCAGTTTTGTATATTGAGACAGGCTTGAATAAGCTAAGTAGCCAATAAGCAGAGGGTAGCATAATTTGTCTGATTCTCTGTAAAAAGGGTATGGAAATAATAATACATTTTCTTTTGTAAAGTGGTTTCTTACATCAAACAACACAAAAACATTTTCAGTCACCTCCTTTTATGAAAGACAAGAGGATAAACAGGTTAATGTCAAGCCCTGCATGGAATGTAGGCCTACATTGACCACCACATATTGGCTGCTACTGTAGGCTCCATGATAGAACAGCTATTTCCATGTTACAATGTTATGGGATGCATTTTCTCCATTGTTTTTGATAGTAGGCCACTCTGGTAGTCCTACATTATGACCAAATAGCCACAGTAGCCTACTTGGCCACTGTTAAAACTGTAACTTAAAGCAGTAAACACGCGCTGGAAGTTCCACAGAATTTTCACAACATTCAAGT
Source organism: Salvelinus alpinus (assembly GCF_045679555.1). Lineage (NCBI taxonomy): Eukaryota > Metazoa > Chordata > Actinopteri > Salmoniformes > Salmonidae > Salvelinus > Salvelinus alpinus. The sequence continues at coordinate 19,675,214 of NC_092103.1, read as the reverse complement.
TTGCGCTCAGCAGACCTGAAATTTGCTCAGTGCCGGATTTTTTGGGGGGGGGAACATTGCTTATATGACCTTTGGAATTACTTTGATAGCAACGGTGAATCTATTTAGCTATTAAGAGATCTCTCAATAATCATTCTCACGATAGCACATTGGTAGTAGTCAGTGGAAAATATCAAAGCTAAGCAGGGCTGGGCTTGGTTAAAACCCTGGACCAACGGGTAGCTGTAGATAGATCAACTCTCCAGTACCAGGTACAGCCCAGCCTGTTGTTTTTTTTCTGACGTGGATCTAACATTGAAGATCTGATGTTGTTTCAAAGGTACAAATTCAACATATTTTATTCAAGGTTGACTATGTTGAAAATTGGTTACAATGATGACATAATTCTGTGGTTGAAATGTCACCCTCAAAACAACAGTTGATAACTTTTTCAAATCCAATGTATTTTCCACATCTCAATACATTGAGAAATTACGTTAAAACAACGTTGATTTAACCATTTTGTGCTGTGGATCATACTATAACAATTAGACCATGATCTCTCTTGTGAGCTGTTTTCTACTCTTATTCATATACATTTGTATGTACTTGCATACTGAATACATAATCATATTTCAATTAGCCTTGTTGAAGAGAACAGTATGGGGAAGCCCTCATGGTTAAAGTGCTGTGCATTGCCGTGCCAGAATGGTACTGTAGTCTTTGTTTCAACATGCCACACTTTGTCTTTGTTTCTCAACATCAGAGCCTGGGAAATGGCCCGTTTTGCATTTAACCAAGATAACTGTACCTAACCTCACAGCAGCAAGACTGCAAGTTAAGCCGAGTTATCAATTCACATGGGTTCCTATCATGTAAAAGATCTCAGTGCAAATTGAAGATAGACTGCCATGCACAGGGAAGAGGTTTTGCATGAAAGACCAAGTGCTGGTTGGGTGAAAAACCTGGCCCTTTGATGCAACACCTTGACACTGGCGATGAGAAAGACTGAGGAAAGCGAGAGGGAGAGAGAGGGGGGTTTCCAAACATATGTCAGAAAACAATGACAGAGAATGTTTCTCTTCATCCTGGTCCTGGGGACCCAAAAGGATTCACATTTTTGCTTTTGCCCTAGGACTACACACATGATTCCACCAATCAAAGGCTTATGATGAGTTGGTTATTTGAATCAGGTGTGTAGTGCTAGGGCAAAAGCAAAAATGTGCACCCTTTTGAGAGTATTTCCTGTAGTTTTGATTAGATTCGTGACTAAAAATCCCTTTCAAATAAGAATAGAGCATTGCCACTTTCCTAATATCAAAGGTGTAAGGACCTCATTGGACCAAATACAGGTAAATGTGAACATTACGTTACAGGCAGAATGTTTTCAAGGGGCACCAAAGGATAATACTGGCTGGATATAATATATACAAGCATGCATTTGGCAGTTATAAAATTATTAAGGGGCAAAGAATACAATGTAAACAAAGTTCTCAATTTTTGTATCTCAGAAAACTGTGAGTGATTAGAAAATGGTTTTAAGTGTGTTGTAAAGTGCCACAGAGTATTCCAACAAACAGTAGCAGCAATATTAACACCATGGACATTAGTTACATAAATATTCAGTTGCATCTATGCATTTACAATACATGCATGCTTCCTTCTTTAGAATTGCTGCTTTAAAGGATCACATTGTCACAAAAGTTAATATTCTCACTATTAAAACGTGTCCAATTGAACAAAGACATATTTAAAATGTTTAAACATGGAGTTAAAATAAGAATTTCTTAATAAAATGCTGTAGTTGTTATCCAGCAAAGTGTACCTATTATGCTGTTCACATTTAGCAGAGGCTCTTATCCAGAGCAACTTACTGGAGCAATTAGGCTTAAGTGCCTTGCTCAAGGACCATCGACAGATTTTTCACCTAGTCAGCTTGAGGATTCAAACCAGCGACCTTTCGGTTACTGGCCTAACTAACCCTTAACCGTTAAACTACCTGCCACCTCCTGTTGTTAAATACTGTGAAATAATAATGTGTGTTATAGTCCCTCCTTATAAGTTAAATGATATGTACAGAACTGAACTTGTTTGTATACTTAAGTAATCTAAATAAACAAGATTTTTTAAAACAGTCAAATGTATCATGTAGATATATTAAATAGTAGTAGTATCCAGCATCACTATGTCTGCAGTAAGTAAATTAGACAAAGATTGGACTGTTTTAAGCATAAATTGAGCATGAATAGAGAAAACAGATAAAAACACAGTATGTGTCAGTAAGCTCAGAACCCTAGAGCTAACTAATGCCAGACAGCTGTAACAGGTGCCATGATCAGAGAATATGATCAGGGGAGTCCTTTCTTAGACGTAGGCTCCATCGCTCCACTGCAAAGCCAATGGGACAAAAAGCTTCAGCAGTGATGGATCCAACAATGCAGCGATCTGGGGGAAGGCTCTCCGTTCACCCACCCTCTCTCTTTCTCTCCGAGGAGAGAATCTCTCTCTCCTTCTGTCCCTCTCACACCACTGTGCTGACAGATGGGTCGGACAAGTTGAGCTGGCCCGTGATGTCGGTGGGTGGGTACTGCTGCAGAGATGGAGAGAACATGAGAAAAACAGAGCCATAGTCAATCCCCTACAAAATCCCTAAACAAAACTGCTATAGAAAATAACACCTCTGCTCCATTTCAGTCAAAATCATCAAAGCAGAGGTGTTTTATAACCCCCGAAAGGCAGTGTGGTTAGGAAAGGTGGAAACATTTTGGTTCCATTGTTGTGTCCTCAGATTAGTACAGTGCAGCCATGAGTCTACATGTGCTAGTTGCTTGCTCTGCCTGAGGAGGGTTATCATATGACTACAGTGGAGTGGAGGTAAGGCCCAGAGGGTAGAGCACATTTGAATCAGCCAAAGGTAATCTCAACCCTACATGACTGACTTGGCAATCATTTACCCCCTTGGATAAAATAAGACAGCTTGATTTACCCACAGTCATTTGCATGCAGACCGGGTTTTATTTTTAGCAGCTAAGCTGAGAGAAAAATATTCATTATGATTAAACCCCAGTGCAATCTTGGCTGGTTCACATCGCTATCCAGTTGGACTCTTACTTCCAGTCCATATTTCACTGTACTCCTCCTGAGAAGCAGAGTGGTTGGTTTTAATGGGCATCTACAGTGCTGGGTAGCAACATACCCAGCTCCATGCAGGTGCTCAGTTACTATGGCAACTGTGACTTTGGGATTGTGTAACCTAATGTCATTGATTGTGTAATTTGTCATGAGCTTCATGGCAGGTAACATACTTGAAAATGGTAAGGATGGTTCCTTTAGCAATTGACAAAGTAGCAGTATCACTAACCACTGCAATTGCTGTGGATTGTTCCTTATCCATTGCAAATATGGCCATTAACTGATCTTGCAAAATATAGGGATTGTTTTTTGTGAAGTTTGTTGCCTTCCTATAATTCCATACCATACCACTGTGCTGAATCATGCTCTCTACGAGACATGCTGTTTTCATCAGCGTTGTTTCCAGCATGTCAAATCAAAATCCAACTTACTTTGTCATGGATTCTGATTTATAGTATAAAAGTTGGAGAAACCTAATTCACAACACTTTTTCAAACTGTGATAAGACAAATGGCTTAAACATGTTTTTGTACTTTAAGAGGTCTTCCTTTTCAGAACAGAGACACTTCAGTACAAGCCAATCATAATCCACCGAGTACCTCCATCCATCCTCACAAAAATCCCAAATGTAATTTCTGATGCCTGTCAATTTCGCAAATCAGCAAATTCAAACGATTATTTTAGGTGTTGGTGATTGTGTCTCTCATTTGAATCGGTGTTGATGCTTTTCTTCAAGCATTCAAGCATATTGAGCTATATAAGTTGTTATGATGCAACTACCACGCTAAGTCAAGGATCAACATCATCATAGGGTAATACAAATAAAAATACTGATGACTTTTTACTAATAGTTACAAAGAACTTATCACTTAGATCTAAGAGTTGCATCATCACAAGGCTTACAGGCCCCTGTTAAGATGTCCACATGTGGACCTACTTTGGGGCCTGCTGTTAGTGGTATCATTTAGAGCACCCCCTACTGGCCGAAGGTGGACCAGCAAAAGCGAGACACTTCAATACATCAATATTATGGCCACTACCACAATGACTTTTGAACTACTACAATTACTACTACTAAAATAATATATCTTACTGCTACTACTACTATTTCTACTGCAACTACTACTTCTACTACTGACAACAACAACATTAATTCACATGCTTGTAGAGGGAGGGAGAGAGGAGCAGTGTGGCATGTGGGTGAGGGACACTGACACTCAAAAGTCCATTAATAACCATTAATATAAAAGAAGAACACTTATATAAAATCAAAATAATAGTCAAAGACTGAGGATGGTACATCTTTGGCTATAATCTTATTATAACCTATGTGGTCTCTCTTTTTCACCGTGGATGTGCGTAAGAGCATGATAACTCCCAAACCACCATCCCAACCCTCCCACAAACAGCAACAATGGTCATTCCATCTTCTCCATTCCAATAGTTGAGACCAAGCCTATAGAAAAACTCCAAGAGAGAGTAAGTATTGATTTGGATCAAAGAAGTAACATCAATATAAATGTCAGAGATACTAGATATAAGACCAAGGGGAAAAGAGAGAGAAATCAAACAGAAACACAGACAAAGAGAGACCTTTTCGACATGTTTGATTGGTCCAGTAAGTAGTCAAGGAAAAACAAAAGGCTTTGATATCTACTGTGGAACTCTAAGCTAAATCCGAATTGACCATAGCTGGTTAACTCAGATTTGGTCATCAGCCAGCTATGTCTGGGTGAACAACAGGACAGAGAATGTTGCAGGTCACTGGATTGTCAGGCCACTGTGGAGGAGCCTCCTCACCAGCAATGAGCAGGCCCTTCCAACTGGACTGTGGAGGAAATGAGAGAGCATCACACTCTTATTGTGGTGCAGCAAGGCCCCCATAGAAAGAGAGGTAGATAAGGCCTGTGTTCTTTTTACAGTGGGTCTAAGCTGCTTATACAATAAAAGCGTGATGTTTCAAAGAATCTCAACCCGAGAAAGGCGGCAAAGAGAGGAAGACACAATAGAACCACCTGCATTCACCACCTAGAAATAGACCCTAAAAAGCATGCAAAATGGACACCACAAGGACATTGAAATAAATCCTTTCGTCAGACAATATGGTTACAAACATGACAAATCAAAAGTAGACAGACTAGATCTAATAACATGACTCCATGAGGAAAACCCTGAAATAGATGGTCTGTTGGTAAAAATCGACATGTTAGTTTGTTTCCAGAACGGTTGACTGACTTTGGCAAATGGCAGGACGTTGGCGCATGCTTTGAAATCAAAACCAACAACGACTGAAACAAAACAAGAAGAAGTGCGGGATTTAAGTGTATAAAAGATGGATTGAACAGAAGGATCAGGCAATCAAAGGAACAAGAGACAAATACAATTACACACACACACACACTACAAAATCACCAAGAGACAAATTGGTCAAAACCACGTCCATATCATTGGCAGGAAGGAAGAGCAGCCCAAACAAGCAAGACAGACAGACTGCTGCGTTGCACCTCCTCCAGTACTACACCCACTAATCCCATGAAGCCAGCCCAGCCTGGCCCTGCATTTGCTCTCCCCACAGCCAGCACACCAGCTCCAACCCCTGACCTGCTCTGCATCCTGCACTGCTGCCTAGCATCCTGCATCCTGTCTGCCTACAGATGGCGTCTGGTTGGATGGCTGATCGATGGCAGACTGACAGACATGTGGCCATGGCTGCTGCTGAGCCATGTAGGATGGGTGAGAGGAATGGGGTTCTGGCAATTAAGAGATGGGAATGGTGATAGAAAAGACAGGAAAAAGAGGGAGAGATTGAGAGAGAAGAGGAGACAGATGTAGAGAAAAAGAGAGAGAAGAGAGGGAAGAGTAAGGGAAGATGATGTTCCCTTCTTCATCTCCTTACCGTGTCTTTGGACGACCTACGTCTCTTGATGCTGGAGGCCAGGGAGGTACTGATGGACCTAAAAGAGGCTTTCTTTTTGGGGTCGGGGGGCTCTGCTCTACCACTTTTCCTATCCTAAAATAAATATATGTAGAACAGTTATTCATATTCTTGGGGTGGAGTGATACCTTGGTCTCAGTCTCACCCATCCACCCACTCACCCTCTCTCCACACCCTCCCTCCTTCCCCTTCCCTTTCACTGTCTGAAGCAATATGAGGGTGAGTGTCCTGGCCCAAAGTAGTCTCTATTGGACATTGGAGGCAACAGGAGATTGGCGCCGCTTTCAAGGGTGGGACTGGGACTGTAGTCTGTCTAATCATGTAAGAATGCCTCTACACTGTCGGCTAGGCCATTTCACCATAGTGGGACTGGACATGATGGAAAATCCTTAGCCAAGCACTGACACATCCAAATACCCCCATGTCTTTAGAAATGCATTGGAATGGTTTGAGGAGCATGTGTTGACGATACCTGTGCTATGCTGCTTTGACCATCCACTACATCCTACTCACACACTCACTCCAACTTGCACACACCCGCACATCAAATAGTCACCTCCACCCCCTTCACCCAAGACACACACCCTTTCAAAGAGAAAATATACATTAGCCAGGTCCGAGGAACAACAAAATAGCCAGTATACCATGTCTATGATATGTCATAGTCAGCAGAATCAACTGTATTCATTGGATGTTCAAACCCCTGTCCAAGGTCTAGAAAAGCTTGTTATTCCCTCCCACTTATTCCCAAACCCATTTTAACCATATCCTTACATGATAGTCACACATCAGTTGTGTTACGTCCCTCCCTCATCCCATCAAAGTGCCCCACAGCTACTCTCAGTCCTCTATAGGTACATGGCAGAGAGAGTGTTTGTGTGCAAAAGCTCATATTAAGGTATTCTTACATCCTGAGTCTCTAGAGAGGAAGAGGGCTGCGTAGGGGGGAGAAAAGAAAAAATAAATAAACATCCGTCGTCTTGCTATTAGATCGTTATTACTTTAAGATCCATAAGCAAAGCCAAGGGAACCAAACGAGCGAGAAGAAAAGCTGGCAAAGGAAACAACCACATTGAAAGCCATGCAGTAAAAAGAAAAGGTGCTCTACAAGGCAGGGGAGCCGCTAAAATGCATACCAACATAAGATAAACAACAGATAGGTAATATATAATTTAAGCCCCTTGAGTCATTATACCGGTGGTCGGGTATAATGGAAATTCCCCCCACACCCTAGGGAGTGAAATAAATGGTTTAAAGAGTGGGGTAGTGGTATATGGAATAGTATATGTACTATATACAGTACATTAGTAAATGGAGGTAGAGCGGGGATTGGGCCTGGAATGGAGAAGTACGAGAGCTTTTGGTGAGGTAGGTAGGTAGTATGTGAGGTTTTGGCCATGTCGTTGTGAGGTCTGGATGGGGATGGTTAGCTAGGTGAATGGGTAAGAGATGTAGAGAGTAGGATGCATTAGTCGTAGGGGTTAGGGAAGCCCTAGGCCTAGATGAATTGGTAAGAGATGTAGAGAGTAGGATACATTAGTCATAGGGGTTAGGGAGGCCCTAGGCCTAGATGAATGGGTATGAGATGTAGAGTAAGGTGAATTAGTGGTAGGGTATGGGGAGGACCTTAGGGCAGGGCTGTGTGAATTTCAGCTGAGAGCATGCAGAAAGGGGCATGGGAGGATGGGAAGAGCTTGGCAGGGTTGGTAAGGGAAAGAGATAGAAGAGGAGACAAATAACATAAAGCATGACATTCAACCCAGGCCAGCACTGGACCAACACAGAACATCCCCTGTCATCAGGTTAAATGACTGGGTCTCTGTTTGAGCCATCCCCAGTCTCTTAATGCCACAGCATTAAGAGGTGCTGTTCTATTGGGTGGTGTGGAAGATTGATGGAGCTGACTGGCTGAGGAGTGATGGACAGGTCACCACTCCGCTCTGAGTGAGAAAAAAGTCAAATAAAATGGATTTCCTGTTGGAAGATGACATCTAGACGTTAGTCAATGGTCAAAGTCACCTCATGTTAAAACTCCATCAATGAGGTAATGATGAGGCATAGAGACATTTAGATATAAACAAGACAATGCTCATTGCCCAGGCAACTCAAAGCATTGATTTTTTCTAGTCTTTAGTATTTTTTATATTTTTGTCAAAATTGTTTCTTCTTCTTGTACTTTTCAGCGTAGACTATCCAGGTCTCACATGACATCAAGCGATACTGACCGCTGGTGAAGTGCTGCGTTTGCACAGTCCCGGTCATGCAAAGCATGCTGGTCCAACGGAGAAAGAGTCCTACTGGACGCATGTGCAGCGGCTGCCTGTCTCCAATAGGAAACAACAGCCACTGGAGTGCATTAGTTCTTGTTGACATTTCGTTGATCTCACTCCTAATATCTCCACTTTTAGGCAGTGCACTTCTGAATAAGACCTGCTACAACAGAAAAAGCTAACGGCTACAGTAGATACTGCAGCTGCTTTTAAACTAGGGATGAGGACAGATTCAGTTCATGGTGCTTTTTCAGTAGATACAAGCAAACAAAGGTGGTGAGGTTTTGGGTAAATTCCAATTCAATTCAATCAATTCAGGAAGTGACTTGAAATTCCTAATGGAATTTAGCCCAACCCTGGAATGGTTGGTTAGTTGTTGGAGATGAGACTAAGGCGTAATCAATTCAGAGCAGAAACAGTGTGAAGGATATGACAGACTCAAACAGGTTATTCAGAAGTGCACACTCTGGAGGTACCTGTGTTGGAAAGCGGGCATATACAAACACTTTGCATATGCACAGAAGAATAAAAACACACAAATATAAACATACAAACACACAAACCAACAAACACACAAGCAGTCAAAATGACATCTGGACACCTAGTTGGAGATACCTACAGAGAAAGGAAAGTACACATAAATTGTCACCCAACCCTGCTATTATGCTAGTGTGTACTGAATAGTGTGAAATATGTATTTTACTGTACTTCCTCTGTTGAAGCTCAGTAAGTCATCACATTGATGGCCTCCAGAGACATGAGGACAAGATGAATAATGTTCATAACATACTGTATTAGCTTCAATGATTTGCTCGCATCTACTACTCCAAGCATGACCTCACCTCTACTACTCCAAGCATGACCTCACCTCTACTACTCCAAGCATGACCTCACCTCTACTACTCCAAGCATGACCTCACCTCTACTACTCCAAGCATGACCTCACCTCTACTACTCCAAGCATGACCTCACCTCTACTACTCCAAGCATGACCTCACCTCTACTACTCCAAGCATGACCTCACCTCTACTACTCCAAGCATGACCTCACCTCTACTACTCCAAGCATGACCTCACCTCTACTACTCCAAGCATGACCTCACCTCTACTACCCCAAGCATGACCTCACCTCTACTACTCCAAGCATGACTTTACCTCTACTACTCCAAGCATGACTTTACCTCTACTACTCCAAGCATGACTTTACCTCTACTGCTCCAAGCATGACCTCACTTCTACTACTCTAAGCATGATCTCACGTATAGTACTCCAAGCATGACCTCATTTCCACTACTCCAAGCACAATCTAATTTCTAGTACTTCAAGCATAATGCCCCATTTGAGGAATAAGAGCAGAAAACTGTCATTTGTGAACCCCACATTAGCTCCAGGCCCTATTGAGAAGGATGCTGTGTATGATTTACATGGATGTAGCCATCTTTGTTCACCAGTGCAAAAATTATTCATAAACTGTATCAATAAAACCTTGTCTAAAACACAGATGTTATGCAGACCAACAGTTTGTGTGTCCTTTTCCTTTCTCAGCGGGCGCCTGCATGCATTTGTCTGCTGTATGTGCCTATACATGTACACAGACATGAAGACAACAGTTACATCCAGTAGTAAGATAGATGACAGACAGTCTCGGAAGGACATTGATTTGCTGACACACACTGGAGACTGTGATCTTACCGTACCTTCTTCCAGCCCTGCTGTCAATACAACAGGTGTACCACTGACCTTTTGTGAGTGCTTAACAAAGAGCCAGCATGGGGAGGCTGGCTGCCAGAGCCACATCACAGGCTCACAGTGTCCACTGCCGCCTCGTCTGCTCCCGTCAACCCCCTCCCCTGTACCCCCACGCTGCGCTCCTCCTGCTGCTGGAAAGCCAGCGCAGTGAGGGTGGGGGCGGGGGGGGGGGGGGGGGCAGGATGATGCGAAGTAAGGGCGAAATAGGAAGTTGGAAGGCCACCAATGCTTCACAGCGGAAGATATTGGAGTTAAGGGCAAATCATGTTCTTCAGCAACGAGACGGACTGAGGAGCGAGCGCATAACTCAACTGTAGCTGGAATGGTTTTTGCCTGATTAGCTTTAGACAGCCACTGTTTTGAAACGAGTGACTGACCCGAAGGCTTTTCCTCAGAGGACTCTCATGTTCTGTGTCCATAAACAGTGTAGGGGAGCGGGGGTTCTGGGGGATGGAGTGATGTAAATACTGGAGAAGTATAAACATCAAGCGTAGGAGAGTCGGGGTCAGAAATGATAGCACACTGTTACAGCTATCAAAAAGCATGAGATTTATCTCATAGTTATGTGAGTATCTCATAGTTATGTGAGAATCTCTTTATTACCTTATTCCCCTGCATGTCCTCATCATCTGACCTTACAAAGCTTAAAAGTGTTATAGCAGCAGTGCATAAAGCCTAATTTATACCCTACACAGGCATGCAATGCAACAACGCAATTAGCTACGCAAAATGGCCGTTCTGCGTAGTTGCGTTGCATTATACATTTTGGGCTGCACACTTTTCCATATTTTTGCAACGCAAGTACGCAGAAGGGCCATTTTGCGTAGCTAATTGCGTTCTTGCGTTGCATACGTGCTAAGGTAAGTGTAAGGCTTAACCGGCTCATGCCATGAACGTGGAATGCATATTTTTGTTTCAGATTTTCTCATGTTAAAGCTACTTTTGATTTTAGCTGAACTTTTATTCTAAAAGCGAAAGGGTGACGTGGGGTGGAGATGGCTCTTGTCTATGTTACGTACTAACGATGGAGTCATCGATGCGCCCACAGCTTGGCTCCCAGAGGCCTCCTTACTGTCCTGCAGCACAGAAAGGAGACATGGGGGCTGTTGGTCTAAGGGACTGGAAGACGGACCCACGGTGGCCCATGGTAATGCCTTTAGGAACAGCTTCATCACTGAATGTGACACAGCAATCCATGAGTGACTATCACCAGTAGGCAATATCGTCAGACAGGATGCTAACAGTGACGGAAAAAAATGATTGGTCGTACACCTGTATTGGAGGAACCTGCAGGAAGGGCTATACTGGGCGTGTCTCAGCCCATCTCTGCCCTTCCCCCCCCGGGTGCCAGTGCTTACGGGGGGAAAGAGATGCCATACCTGCAGGTTCTTCCTCCAGACGTTGACGGCCGCAAAGGCCAGCTGCATCTGCTTCCTGCGGGCGTCTTTGTGCCGCTTGTAGGCGATCTCAATAAAGATGAGGAAGATCCCTGCTGCTATGCCTCCAGCCACCAGCATGAACACTCCTGTCAGACAGAGACAGACAGACACAGGGATGGGTGGTGAGTCGCCACTCTGACACTCAGCCGCAACCCACTGACCATGACTGTGTCTGTGTGAATCTAGTCTATACGTCAACGGTTGCCCGTCTTTTCCTCAACCTGCTTCCACTTCACGCCGTCCGCTGCAAACCTTGCAAGTTTATATTAGGATCACAGCTATAACAACGAAACTGAGTGTACAAAACATTAGGAACACCTTCCTAATATTGAGTTGCACCCCCCAACTCTTTTGCCCTAGGAACAGCCTCAATTCGCCGGGGCATTAACTCTACAAGGTGTCGAAAGCGTTCCACAGTGATGCAGGTCCATGTTGACTCCAATGCTTCCCACAGTTGTGTCAAGTTGGCTGGATATCCTTTGGGTGGTGGACCATTCTTGATACACACAGGAAACTGTTGAGCATAAAAAACCCAGCAGAGTTGCAGTTCTTGACACAAACTGGTGCGCCTAGCACCTACTATCATACCCTGTTCAAAGGCACTTAAATCTTTTGTCTTGCCAATTCACCCTCTGAATGGCACACATACACAATCCATGCATCAATTGTCTCAAGGCTTAAAAATCCTTCTTTAACCTCTCCTCCCCTTCATCTACACTGATTGAAGTGGATTTAACAAGTGACATCAATAAGGGATCATAGCGTTTACCTGGATTCACCTGGTCAGTCTATGTCATGGAAAGAGCAGGTGTCCTTAATGTGTTGTACACTCAGTGTATAACAACAGTAAACCACAACAAACAACTTTAACACACTTCACGTAACAAAAAAAATACAGGAAAAAAAGGTATTGGACAAAAAAAGGCTACAGTACCTTACCACTGCAGTTTTTGTCCAATCACTTTTAGGTTTCTCAAAACCCAAAAGGGAAACCCTACCTGCCATGTTCTCAAAGGTGAGTGTGGCTGGGGCATTGCTCCGTGAGTCACACTCCTGGTATCTCACCCAGGTTTTATCTAGATCTTCCATGAAGCCATTCTCATGGGAACTGCAGGGGTGGGGGGAGTGGGCAAAGAGGTAAGACAGTTAACAAAAAGCCAAGCCATACACTCCAGAAGAGAAATCCCAGAATGCTAGTAACACAGAAGACACAAACACAGACTGACTGATAGACTAACAGACAGACAAAGGGCAGGAATGGGGAGATACAGAGAGAGAAGAGAGCTGACACAGCGGTGTCGGATGGTCAAAAAAGGAAAATAAAAAGAGAGAAAAAAAAGAACAACATAAAAACAATGCTGCTTGGGCTGGGACAGACCTGAGAATGGCCAGGGACACATTCTGTTTCCAGGGGCTGTCCTTGCGCATGCCTATGCCAAAGCCCGAACGGAAAAACAGCTCTCCCGTGGTCACCAGGTCGCACTTCTGCGAGGCTTCAAACTCCAGCACCGCAGAGTCCCAGATGAAAGCATGCAGCTTGCTGTTGGGGGGAGGGAGGCAGGGGGAGGAGGGGTTACGGTGCAACAGTACAGTGATTGTCACAACACACATTTACGGCTCCCCTTTGGCCACACAAAGCGTGTGAGTCAGCATTACCATCCATGTCTACCGCCGCTTGAAAAATGAAATCCAATGCCGGACGGACGACGGCGCGTCCCCCATTGGATTCCCCACCTCAAAGACACTCGTCTTGGATAAAGCCTGAAAAAAGGTGCTCCTCAGCTCAACATTAGCTCAACTTTAGAACGCTTTTGACACAGTGCATGCGGCCCTGCTCTGAGTCTGAGCCTGGTTCTGTCTTGGCTGGATGATGGGCCTGGACCAGAGGGAACGCTGCAGTAAGACCCTCTGTGTCTCGCTGATCCAGAGGTCCAGAACCCCCAGGTCTGACTGACTGGCCCTATCTCTTTCTCTCTGACCTGACTGACTATCTGACCAGTTCCGGCCGACACGCCCAGGCCAGGCCGGCCCGGCCAGGACTCACTTGTCGCGCACGGCCTGGATAGCCTCAGCGGCACTCTCGTAGTTGTGCTTCTCCATGTGGCGGTACATGGTGCTAAGCTCCACCTGCCGCCGGAAGTAGATGTCCACAGAGCTCTGCTTCACAGTGGCGTAGATGAACTTGTCTGATGGGTTCCTCAGCTGTTGAAGGATAGGGAGGGTTGGAAGGAACATTACATTCAACACTCACATACACTTTACCAATTCTGTAAGTCTGGAAAAATTCAACATTTGACACTGCACAACCACTTACTTTACAGTTTTTTCACCCCCAATAACTTGCGCACCTCGCTAAACTTCCACACATTTACAGTATGCCACCTAATATCCACAGGTTATGGAGGTGGAGATGTACTGAAAGAGTATCTATATTTATTTAAAGCATGACTACTTCTTGATGCCCACCCTCGGGTCGTTGATGCCGGTGATGCGCTCCTCAGGCCGGTCCAGCACCAGGAAGGCAGCCAGGTTGGCAGTATACGATGCCACTATGATCATGGCAAAGCCGGCCCACACCATGCCCAAGATTCTCGCTGAGAAGCTGCGCGGCGCGCCTGGATAAGCAAAGCCCATAAAAAGTTATAACACGTTCACTCTATGAGACAATATATTGAATGTACAGTACAGGTCAAAAGTTTGGACACACCTACTCATTCAAGGTATTTTTTATTTATTTTGACTATTTTCTACATTGTAGATTAATAGTGAAGACATCAAAGCTATGAAATAACACATACGTAACTATGTAGTAACCAAAAAAGTGTTAAACAATTCAAAATACAGTTAAAAAAGATTTACTTTTTTTATTTCACCTTTATTTAATCAGGTAGGCCAGTTGAGAACAAGTTCTCAATTACAACTGCGAAAAATCTGTACACAGTGTGCGCAAATGAAGTAAGGAGGTAAGGCAATAAATAGGCCAATAGTGGCAAGGTAATTACAATTTAGCAATTTACAATGGAGTGATATGTGCAGATGAGGATGTGCAAGTAGAAACACTGGTGTGCAAAATAGCAGAAAAACAAAATATGGGGATGAGGTAGGTAGTTGGTTGGATGGGATATTTACAGATGGGCTGTGTACAGCTGCAGCGATCGGTAAGCTGCTCTGACAGCTGACACTTAATGTTAGTGTAACGGAAGTCTTCGTCCTCCTCTGCCGAGGAGTAAGAAATGTCGGACCAAGATGCAGCGTGGTGAGTATCCATTTTAATAGGAATACTTGAAACAAACAAAATAACGAATAGACGAACGAAGACGAAACAGTCCCGTAAAGTGACAACACAAACACAGGAACACAGTAACAGGAACAATCACCCACAACCCACAATACAAAACAGGCTACCTAAATATGGCTCCCAATCAGAGACAATGACAAACACCTGCCTCTGATTGAGAACCATATCAGGCCAAACACATAGAAATAGACAAACTAGACAAACAACATAGAATGCCCACTCAGATCACACCCTGACCAAACAAAACATAGAAACATACACAGCAAACTATGGTCAGGGCGTGACAGTTAGTGAAGGAGATATACAGTTAAAGTCAGAAGTTTACACACACCTTAGGCAAATACATTTAAACTCAGTTTTTCACAATTCCTGACATTTAATCCTAGTAAACATTCCCTGTTTTAGGTCAGTTAGGATCACCACTTTCTTTTAAGAATGTGAAATGTCAGAATAATAGTAGAGATAATTATTTCTTTCAGCTTTAATTTCTTTCATCACATTCCCAGTGGGTCAAAAGTTTACATACACTCAATTAGTATTTGGTAGCATTGCCTTTAAATTCTTTAACTTGGGTCAAACGTTACAGGTAGCCTTCAACAAGCCTCCCACAATAAGTTGGGTGAATTCTGGCCCATTCCTCCGGACAGAGCTGGTGTAACTGAGTCAGGTTTGTAGGCCTCCATGCCAGCACACACGTTTTAGGTTCTGCCAACAAACTTTCTATAGGATTGAGGTCAGGGTTTTGTGATGGCCACTCCAATACCTTGACTGTGTTGTCCTTAAGCCATTTTGCCACAACTTTGGAAGTATGCTTGGGGTCATTGTCCATTTGGAAGACCCATTTGCGATCAAGATTTAACATCCTGACTGATGTCTTGAGCTGTTGCTTCAATATATCCACATCATTTTCCTACCTCATGATGCCATCTATTTTGTGAAGTGCACCAGTCCCTCCTGCAGCAAAGCACCCCCACAACATGATGCTGCCACCCCCATGCTTCACGGTTGGGATGATGTTCTTCGGCTTGCAAGCTTCGCCCTTTTTCCTTCAAACATAACGATGGTCATTATAGCTAAACAGTTTTTTTGTTCCATCAGACCAGAGGACATTTCTCCAAAAAGTACGATCTTTGTCCCCATGTGCAGTTGCAAACCGTAGTCTGGCTTTTTTATGGCGGTTTTGGAGCAGTGGCTTCTTCCTTGCTGAGCGGCCTTTCAGGTTATGTCGATATAGGACTCGTTTTACTGTGGATATAGATACCTTTGTACCTCTTTCCTCCAGCATCTTCACACGGTCCTTTGCTGTTGTTCTGGGATTGATTTGCACTTTTCGCACCAAAGTACGTTCATCTCTAGGAGACAGAACAAGTCTCCTTCCTGAGCGGTATGACGGCTGTGTAGTCCCATGGTGTTTATACTTGTGTACTATTGTTTGTACAATTGTGGGATTGTGATACAGTGAATTATTAGTGAAATAATCTGTCTGTAAACAATTGTTGGAAAAATTACTTGTGTCATTTACAAAGTAGATGTCCTAACCGACTTGCCAAAACTATAGTTTGTTAACAAGACATTTGTGGAGGGGTTGAAAAACTAGTTTTAATGACTCCAACCTAAGTGTTTGTAAACTTCCGACTTCAACTGTAAGTCTCCAACTTCAGTGATTTTTGCAATTCGTTCCAGTCATTGGCAGCAGAGAACTGGAAGGAAAGGCGGCCAAAAGAGGTGTTGGCTTCTGGGATGACCAGTGAAATATACCTGCTGGAGCGTGTGCTACGGGTGGATGTTGCTATGGTGACCAGTGAGCTGAGAAGGCGGAGCTATACCTAGCAAAGACTTATAGATGACCTGGAGCCAGTGGGTTTGGCGATGAATATGTAGCGAGGACCAGCCAACGAGAGCATACAGGTCACAGTGGTGGGTAGTATATGGGGCTTTGGTGACAAAACGGATGGCACTGTGATCGAATGCATCGAATTTGCTGAGTAGAGTGTTGGAGGCTATTTTGCAAGTGACATCGCGGAAGTCAAGGATCAGTAGGATAGTCAGTTTTACAAGGGTAAGTTTGGCAGCATGAGTGAAGGAGGATTTGTTGTGAAATAGGAAATTAACTTTGGATTGGAGATGCTTAATATGAGTCTGGAAGCAGAGTTTACAGTCTAGCCAGACATCCAGGTATTTGTAGTTGTCCACATATTCTAAGTCAGAACCGTCCAGAGTAGTGATGCTAGTCGGGCAGGCGGGTGCGGGCAGCGATCGGTTGAAGAGCATGCATTTTGTTTTACTAGCATTTAAGAGCAGTTGGAGGCCACAGAAGAAGTGTTGTATGGTGTTGAAGCTCGTTTGGAGGGTTGTTAACACAGTGTCTAAAGAAGGGCCAGATGTATACAGAATGGTTTCATCTGCGTAGAGGTTGATCAAAGAATCACCCGCAGCAAGAGTGACATCATTGATATATACAGAGAAAAGAGTCGGCCTGAGAATTGAACCCTGTGGCACCCTCATAGAAACTGCCAGAGGCCCGGACAACAGGACCTCTGAACACTGGTCAGACACACTGAACTCTGTCTGAGAAGTAGTTAGTGAACCAGGCGAGGCAGTCATTTGAGAAACCAAGGCTGTTGAGTCTGCCGATAAGAATACAGTGATTGACAGAGTCGAAAGCCTTGGCCAGGTCGATGAAGACGGCGGCACAGTACAGTCTTTTATCAATGGCAGTTATGATATCGTTTAGGACCTTGAGCGAGGCTGAGGTGTACCCGTGACAAGCTCGGAAACCAGATTGCATAGCGGACCTGGCCTCCACAATCACCCAACCTCAACCCAACTGAGATGGTTTGGGATGAGTTGGACCGCAGAGTAAAGGAAAAGCAGCCAACAAGTGCTCAGCATATGTGGGAACTCCTTCAAGACTGTTGGTAAAGCATTCCAGGTGAAGCTGGTTGAGAGAATGCCAAGAGTGTGCAAAGCTGTCATCAAGGCAAAGGGTGGCTACTTTGAAGCATCTCAAATATAAAATGTATTTTGATTTGTTTAACACTTTTTTGGTTACTACATGATTCCATATGTGTTATTTCATAGCTTTGGTGTCTTCACTATTATTCTACAATGTAGAAAATAGTCAAAATAAAGAATGGGTAGATGTATCCAAACTTTTGACTGGTACTGTATGGCGGAGGGTCTCTCAAATATTACATTATTTATCGACGTGCAACACTAATATTTATACTGTTAATACCCACTGGGCACAGACGTCAGTCTAGTTTTGTTGTACATTTGGTTGAGTTGTCAACTAACGTAAATTCAATAGGCAATCAACAAAACATTTCATCATGTCATTGGATTTAGGTATGAAATGTCCTTACGTTGATGACTTTTTGCAAATCCAATTCGATTGCCACGTTGATTCAACGTCAACACTTTGATTTTTGGGGTAGAAATGATGTGGGAACAACATTGACTCAACCAGTTTATGCCCAGTGAGTATCAATATCACAAACTGATCTGTATAGTATTTGTAGAAATAGTACACTAAGTAGCTAGATAAGTAACTATTGTATTAGTAAATCTGCCCTTTAGTGATAGTATTCTCCTACCTTCCCCAATACCGGAGTTAAGCAAAACTCCCCAGGAGAACCACATGGCTGACGACAAGGTGAGGGCGTCTTCTTCTTCTTCTTCACTGTTTACTTTAAACCTCCCAAACGGGCTAGAGAGAGAGCAGGATATGAAGTGAGACATACACAAGCAGACAGAGGCGAAAACCCTGGCAACCCCAGACAGGGAGGGAGTCTGTGAGTGGCAAAGCAAGATAGAGCACAGAAAGAGAAGGCCAGATGAACAGAGCAGTGGAATGACTGGAGCCAGTCTTCACCTCTGTCCCCTCGTCCCCAGTGAGAGAAGATCTGGAGAGGTCTGGAGCATAAGCAGAGGTAGAGTATGTCACACACACACACACACACACACACACACACACACACACACACACACACACACACACGGACACACACGGACACACACGGACACACACACATGGATCCCCTTGTACCTGAACCGGTCTAGTAGGTAAAGCATCACCGCCACCACATGCACCGAAAGACCCACCAGCAGCCACAGTGTGCTCTGAAACGGCTGCATGAACGAGTCCAGTGTACTGCGAGGGATTTCCTGTAACACACAGCACAGACAGTCATTCACTAACCACTTGCAGTCTACTACCACCCCATCTGCAATGAGGACTATATCAGGTGTAGTCTGGATGAACTTTCAATTCACACTCTTCATACATTTTGAGGGGAATTTGGGGACATACCTTTTTAACGAGGATGGTTAGGCCTTGGTACTTAAAAGGTTTGGAGAATTCGATGTACTGGGCTCGTTCGTTGTTTATCGTCAGCGGGGCAACGATCATATCTGCCAGACCCCCCAGGAGCTCTCCCATCATGCCATTCCACTCTTTCTTGTTGCTGTTGTTCACCTGTGGTAAGTGGACGTAAAGGGTTAACAACCAACCCAACATGACAATGAATTTCAGAATGAAGTGTCATTATCAGAAACAGAAACAACAAGTGAGCCCTCTCTTAAAACCCTTTGTGCCTTTAACCTAAATTAATATCAGCAGAAATGATCTGAATGGTATTTTCTGGCTCAGACGTGGTAACTGAGCTTGGCTCTCCAGAGAAGCTCCATTCAGCTCATCTTGCTTGTTCGGTAGATCCTGACAGGTCAGCGTGGGTCTCACTCTCACCACCTACTTGTCCCTCTAACACGGAGCTAAAGTCCCCAATGTAGTCGGACTCTAGGTTTCCATGGCTCTCTCGGACTGCTTTTAGTTAGTGATTTAGGGAAAGTTAGTGATTATGTCAAACAACAATTTTTGTGAGTGCAGTAACATACTGTAAGATGATTTTGTGTCATTTTCTAAACGTTACAAATGCATGAACTTAATTCAAAAAGCACATCTTCGAGAAAGGAGATATGATTTGCTTCATAACTTAACATAATAAAATCTAATATAAATGTATGTAAATAGACAATCGTTGGTCAATACATTTTGGGCCAGTGAGGTTTCTATCTAGAGTGAACTCTGAGTATCTATAGGAACTGACCCGCTCCTGTGTTCCAAATTTCCCATCAGCCACCAGGTGCACCTCATAGGTAAAGTTCATGGTTCCGGCCAACTTGATAAGTAGATCAATACAGAATCCATAACAACATTGAGGTACAATTGGACGTCCTGTAACCAACCAGCAGAGGGTTGCAAGTTACAATCAATCTGGAGGAAATCCCTCTCTTTCTTTTTTAATATTTTTTAATAACACCAGACATGCCCAAACAGTACACACACACACTGTTCAACCAAAATCACACATACAATAATATAGCTACACACATGTTCACTGCAAACAGACTTCACACACTAAACACAGGCTGGCACATGCCCACACTGTTTGCAAACATTAAAGCAAACACTCAAGCATATTCACGGTACATACTCACACCCGCGAGCGTGCGCACACACACACACACACACACACACAAATATGCCAACAATCACACAAAGGCACACTCAGCTACATGCATACATATATAGATACCTACTGTATATATATGTATGCATTTCCAGTTGGTACTTAGCGGGCGTAGTAAAAGCACAGTGATATCTTAAACGTCCCTGTTGTGTTACCTGGGATGGTCTCATTTGGTCCAGTGCAGATCACCTTTTTAATATCTGCCACTCCATTTAATGTTTTTTCCTCCTTGCAGGTTCCATCCTGCTCAGTGGGCTTCACATACACAAAGGGCTCCTGGTGTATGGTCACTATCTATAACAGACGGGAGAGCACACTGTTTATCACACAGTGGGCGTTTAGCTCACACTGACCCTGAGGGACCTTTAAATCACCAACCCTCCGGACAACAACCCCTCTTCAAGGAACACACAAAACACACACACACCCATGGTAGAAATGATGGCGAGAGAGAAAACGAGATTGAAGGATAGAGAAAGAATCCTGCGCAGACCCATTACATTGAAGATTCTGTAAGATATAAAGCGTTGCTTTACTTTATATATACAGTGCATTCGGAAAGTATTCAGACCCCTTGACTTTTTCCACATATCCTTATTCTAAAATTATTATTAAAAAAAATCCTCATCAATCTACACACAATAACCCTATAATGGCAAATGTATAAAAACTAAAAACTGAAATACCTTATTTGCATAAGTATTCAGACTCTTTTATGAGACTCAAAATTGAGCTCAGGTGAATCCTGTTCCCATTGATCATCCTTGAGATGTTTCTACAACTTGATTGCAGTCCACCTGGGGTAAATTCAATTGATTGGACATGATTTGGAGAGGCACACACTTGTCTATATTAGGTCCCCCAGTTTACAGTGCATGTCTGAGCAAAATACATGAGGTCGGAGGAATTGTCCGTAGAGCGCCGAGACAGGATTGTGTTGAGGCACAGATCTGGGGAAGGGTACCAAAAAAATTCTGCTGCATTGAAGGTCCCCAAGAACACAGTGGCCTCCATCATTCTTAAATGGAAGAAGTTTGGAACCACCAAGACTCTTCCTAGAGCTAGCCGCCCGGCCAAACTGAGCAATCGGGGGAGAAGGGCGTTGGTCAGAGAGGTGAACAAGAACCCGATGGTCACTCTGACAGAGCTCTAGAGTTCCTCTGTGGAGATGGGAGAACCTTCCAGAAGGACAACCATCTCTGCAGTACTCCACCAATCAGGACCTCAGACTGGGGCGACGGTTCACCTTCCAACAGGACAACGACCCTAAGCACGCAGCCAAGACAATGCAGGAGTGGCTTTGGGACAAGCCTCTGAATGTCCTTGGGTGGCCCAGCCAGAGCCCGGACTTGAACCTGATCTGGCATGGGAGAAACTCCCCAAATACAGGTGTGCCATGCTTGTAGCGTCATACCCAAGAGGACTCAAGGCTGTAACCACTGCCAAAGGTGCTTCAACAAAGTACTGAGTAAAGGGTCTGAATACTTATGTAAATGTGATACTTTAGACATTTTCAAACATTTCTAAAAACCGATTTTTTCTTTGTCATTTGTCATTGTGTATAGATTGATTTGGGGGGAAAAACTATTGAATAAATTTTTGAATAAGGCTGTAACGTAACAAAATGTGGAAAAAGTCAAGGGGTCTGAATAGTTTCCGAAAGCACTGTATATCGGGAACATCATTGTTTAAGGAGGGTGAAATGCGGTACCTTTAGTCTTGTGGACATCTGAAAGCCCCGCGGTTTCTCTGTCTCTCCCCCCGGCCAGATGATCTTCCTCTGATTATTCATCACCACCTACAGGGTCATGACACCACGATTAGAGGAGTGTTGACATAATGTGTGGAGCTGATGAGGGCCAAACACAAGGGAGTCCAATACGAAAGAGTCAGCTGCTTTAGCTACAGCTTAGCATTTAGCTAATAAAACCACTGCTTTCTAATTACCATATGTACTGCTTAATAGAGAGCTGTAATAGCAATAGACGGGAAGATCACAGTAGAAACAGCGAGAATGACTTTTGCAATAAAGTTACCTGTGTTCCATTGTAAATCCCGACTTGAATGAGTCGACTCTTCTGGTAGTTGAGAATGCTGTAGTGAGCGTACTTCCTGTCGCCATCGTCATTGAACTCCACACGTCCAGTGAGGCCCTCTGGGTACTTTGATGACATCAGAACCCTGAGACAGAGAAATTAAAGTAGATGTGAGTGTGAGAGTGTAGGGAAATAGACAGAGTGAGAACGTGTGTGTGTGTGTGTGTATGTCTTCCTGAATTACAATATATCATGACTTTATAAATGTACCTTTTGAAGAGGGGCCCGGTCTTCCAGATGTTGGTGTTTCCCACACAGCCTCTCGGCGGCTCCGTGATGTTCTCCTTCTCAAAGAGCTCCTGGATGGACTGAGCCACCACTGCCACTGCGTCGTTGATGTGGGCC
Source organism: Salvelinus alpinus (assembly GCF_045679555.1). NCBI lineage: Eukaryota > Metazoa > Chordata > Actinopteri > Salmoniformes > Salmonidae > Salvelinus > Salvelinus alpinus. The sequence continues at coordinate 19,652,441 of NC_092103.1, read as the reverse complement.
GACTCGTTCTTGCCGTTGATGAGTTGGAGGCCGATGAGACCTGCTCACATCACGCCAACAGCAGCACAAAGCCAATCAGTGACCTGCTAGACTACCAACCATCAGGATCCGTTTGCAATACACACAATAAAAACTTATAGGAACCTCTTGTTCAGCCATCCTGAGAAAAGGTCCAACCGCAAGTTTTGATCCAGCACCATGCTCTCTGTTGCTCTATTTGTAAAAGCAATTTTAATCATCCAGTACTGGAACAAACAATGTCTTTGAACCATGACCTTCATCGTGATCAAAATAGATTTTAGCTGATTTTCTTTTTATTCCTTTCTGAGAAGAGGCAACATCATCAGAGAGGAATGGATTCATATTTTGAGGTTGTTATTGAACTTTTCCCAGCATGAAAAAAAGAGTCCCTTGAAGTTGGATCGATTCAATTCTATCACCCATTTTATAGGGGTTAGGTTGGAAAATACCACAAGCAGAAAGCTATAGTGTATGTGTGGGACCAAACAAATTTACATCAACTATATTAGAGAATTGATATAAACAAATCACATTAACAATCCAACTTCAGCTAAGTTTTTTCATTGCAATTGCTCCGGTAGTCTTGCAGACTCTTGAAAGAAGCCACAGAGGTGAGTTTAAGACAGCAACAGGTGCTGGAGACATGGACACAACTAGGGTTGCAATGGGGGGGTGGGGGGTGGGGTATATTACTGGTATATTACTAGTTCACCAGTAAACTACCAGAATTGCAGTATCTTTCAAGGATTTTATGTAATCTATCAGAAAACATCTAGTGGCCCTCTTAGTTACTTCCGATTACCACAATCGTCTGTAATTATCTCTGGCCCTCTCTCTCTGGCCTTATCACATGTAAAATACACTATATGACCAAAAGTATATGGACACCTGCGCGTCAAACATTTCATTCCAAAATCATGGGTATTAATATGGAGTTGGTCCCCCCCTTTGCTACTATAACATAATCCACTCTTCTTGGGTTGCTTTCCACTAGATGTTGGAACATTGCTGCGGGGACTTGCTTTTATTCAGCCACAAGAGCATTAGTGAGGTCGGGCACTGATGTTGGGCGATTAGGCCTTGCTCGCAGTCGGAGTTCCAATTCATTCCAATGGTGTTCGATGGGGTTGAGGTCAGGGCTCTGTGCAGGCCAGTCAAGTTCTTTCACGCCGAGCTCAACAAACTATTTCTGTATGGACCTCGCTTTGTGCACAGGGGCATTGTCATGAAACAGGAAAGGGCCTTCCTCAAACTGTTGCTGCAAACCATTATTCCTCCTCCACCAAGCTTTACAGTTGGCACTGTGCATTGGGGCAGGTAGCATTCTCCTGGTATTCGCCACACCCAGATTCGTCCGTCGAACGGCTAGATGGTGAAGCGTGATTCATCACTCCAGAGAACGCATTTCTACTGCTCCAGAGTCCAATGGCAGCGAGCTTTACATCACTCCAGCTGGCACTTGGCTTTGTGCATAGTGATCTTAGGCCTGTGTGCGGCATCTCGGCCATGGAAACAAATTTTGTGAAGCTCCCAACGAACAGGTCTTGTGCTGACATTGCTCCCAGATGCAGTTTGGAACTCGGTAGTGAGTGTTGCATCCGAGGAAAGACGATTTTTACGCGGTACTTGCTTCAGGACTCGGCGGTGCAGTTCTGTGAGCTTGTGTGGCTTAACATTTCGAGGTTGAGCCATTGTTGTTCCTAGACATTTCCACTTCACATTAACAACGTTTACAGTTGACCGGGCAGCTCTATCAGGGCAGAAATTTGACGAACTGACTTGTTGGAAAGGTGGCATCCTATGATGAAGCTCTTCAGTAAGGCCATTCTACTGCCAATGTTTTCCTATGGAGATTGCATGGATGTGTGCTCGATTTTATACACCTGTCAGCAACAGGTGTGGCTGAAATAACCGAATCCACTCATTTGAAGGGGTGACCACATACTTTTGTATATATACTGTTTATGAAATAATTAAAATTGATGATAAAAAAAAAATAGAATGACAAAGCTGTAAAGCATCTTAAATATAAACCATCAACTTAGTGAATACCATTGGTGTATAATATGAAGGTTTCAGCATGAAATATTCTTTATACACTTATTTTACTATGTCAATATGTATTTATTGTCAATGTTTTGGCGTCAAACTGGTGGCAGTCAATAGTTGGAAGAGTTGCACAGATAATTAATGCCATTGTTGATTCGATGATTTTTTTGTTATTTAGGCTATTTTCTCTTGAACCATATGGTCTATCTAATAGAAAGTAATGGAGAAATTACCAAAGTTATGATATATTGCCATAGATTTTCTGTTAATTACAAAAATTACTGAAGATTCCTGTAACTTTGGTAAATTACGGGTAGCTTTGCAACCCTAGACATTACTGGCGAAGAATTTTCTGCAGAGGTCTGAGCATTGTCTTACGTCAGATAGCGCTACTTACTGCATCTCTGCACAGCGTGACGAGCGTTATGTAGGAGTGATACCACCTAACGTAAGACAATGGGGGTAGGGGGTGTTGGAGTGCCTGGGTTTGACGCTTACGTTTGTGACCACAAAGTGACATATTACGTGAGACTTGTGCAGACTCTGGGACATAAGGAAGACCGTTGTAGCTTACCATTCAATTTCAGTTACACTTCAATGTGGAGGTTGCAAAACTCCCTTTATAAACTCATGAGAACCAAGCTATTAATATGTCAGGATAGTACAATAAAGGCAGCGGGAAGCGTTGGATAACCCAACATATATTTTTAAGAAACACACTGTATGTGCGGGTTAACCTATCAATAGTTATGACTATAGATAAAGAAATAAGTTCAGAGATACAGGACCTAAAACTGTATCTTAAGAGCTTATAGTGTAAACTACTGTGACTCATTTAAAACCTTTAAACATATCAAATGCTTAAACGTTTAAATGCTTAACGCTCAACAAATGATCACACATGATACATTGTTAAACAATGAATCCTTCATCTATGGTTGTCTCCCTAATCATAGAGGTTAAATTAAAGGTGACTCCAGAAAAAAGCCAGCGTTATTAAGTGTTTTCCGAGTAGCTGTTGGGTAGCAGCGTATGGTACGTACCATCTGGTGCCTCACTCAGGGCTTTACCCGACATCTCCCGCTCTCCGACCAGCCACACGTAACCCGAGCCCGTCATGTTGAGGAAACGGGCAGCCTTGTAAACTGCAGCAGCGTCCTCTTCACTGAAAACAGAGATGTTAAATGACACAGGCATGGTTACTTATCTTTAATCTAAACGCAAATCATTGCAGTAAATCACTACGGTGTGATATCATGCCAGCATTTAGCAGTAAAAGTATGTAAAAAGTGTAAAATATAAGTCATTGTAAATCCAGTTGCGGTCTAATTAGGAGCCGGGAAAATTACTTATGATAATTTTAGGTTAAGGATCGTGATCAGAATGAACTAGATTCAGTAGTAGAGGCAGGTCAGCTATGATGGGAGGGGACTGATGGGACAAATGGGAGCTGCTGCAGTCTCACCTGGCGGAGAGGATGATGACACGAGCCTCCAGCTCTTTGGCCTCCAGAAGCAGAGCAGTTAAGTTAGTCTCCTGGCTGAACTGGAGGACTTTCTCTGCCTGTGATCGGGGCACAAAATAAGTCAAGCCAGCTACTTACCCCCACCTCAGAAACCATGCTGTCTCTTTACCTGTTTTGTTCGGTTTTGTTGATTTTTGTTGAAAAAGAGAGAGAGGAAAAAAAGGAAAGCGATCCATGGAAATCGGCTCAACTAAAAAAAAGCTTGGAGGGGAAAAAACGTTTGCATTTTTCGCATGCAAACTGAGGGTTATCAAGGCTCCAAAGAAGGACGTGCATGTTAGATAGGGGGGATAAGAAGGTCAATGGAACCAGTAACTAAAAACAGGTGAAGGGGAGTGAGGGGAACCTTTCCCCCAACCAAAAACGGTTGAAACTAGAGGTGCTACAAAACAGGAGGGAGTAGTAATCTGGGAAAGTGTTTTGTCCCACACTACCGGATCTCCACAAAGGAATAAACTTGCAATCCTTTTTTTGTTTAGAACATGCATTCCTTTAGTTGAAGGAAAAAAGGTAATATGATAGAAGCGGAGCGCTGTTCATTTGTTTATTTTTTTACGGAAAATTATAGTCTTTCCATTAACAAAACCATTCTTCTGTGAAATCATAGGAATAATGTCTCAAAGTAAAAAGAAACACGTGCTTCCAAGATAGGGGCATTTCTGGGTCGGCTGGTGACTGGTTGGGCTGGTTTCTAGTTGCTACGTTTGAAAAGTTGGTGGGCGGCGTGCATTGACCATGCAAATATACCTTAGGTCCTCGCTTGTTGTCATAGGACAGTTGGTCGAGGTTTTCATAGTTCCTTTTTTTATTCTGATGAGTAATGTGCACAGAGAAAATATGCAGACACAGAAGAATATTATAAACAGTTGAAAATGGATCGCAGTAAAGCATTCCAACAAATCTCCAACTTTTCTGCTTCAAATGGGGATCCCTTGGGGCTTGCAAAAAACATCAATGACAGCCACTGACCACTAGCAATCCTATTTACTGCTATGTCATATGCCCTTATTCACCACCTTTCAAATACAACTCATGACCCTTAAACCATCGTCCAGCATTGGTCCAGAAACAGTCATACTCTATGTACAACAATTAGGTTGAGATAAGTTCCAGATCAAAGCAATCCCAACACGTAAAAAGTCTGATTTTGCAAACTAATTCCACTAAGGTTGTTTCCATTTTGAAATCCACTCTGCTCCTGTATATTGTGAAAGGAGTCGCAAGGCAGTCTCTTTGCCTTAGGGAGCCATTTTGCAGTGAAACATAGCATCTTCTGCTTGATAGACCTGCCTCCCCTGATGCCTGAACTCTCAGCTCAGACCGTTGGGAGGCAGAGCGCTCTGGGTCTACGTCCTCCGCTACCCAAATGCTACAGTGACTCTGACGCATTGGTTCATTAATCTGCCTGACAAGCAAACCTGAAGTAAATCCCATTTTCCTCCATTGTATTCACACTTCTTTGAAAGGAATAAAGAACCGTTCTGCCTCAAATGTAATCTGAGGTTGTTGTGGTCAGCGCTGCTCTGTAAAACACTGCTCCCCTTTCCAAATGTTGCATGATAATGTCTTGAAGTGTGTCAAGGTCGGTGCACACTCATGAATTATGACTTTGCAAAACAAGCATTAATCAAACTGGGACTACGGTCCTTATTTAGAATATAAATCAACTCATCTTGTAGGTAGCCTAGCGGTTAAGAGTGTTGGGCCAGTAACCAAAGGGTTGCTGGTTTGAATCCCTGAGCCGACTAGGTGAAAACTCTGTCTGTGCCCTTGAGCAAGGCACTTATGCCTAATTGATCAGGTAAGTGGCTCTGGATAAGCGTGTCTGCTAAATGACTTAAAAACTTCTTGTCAATAGGGGGGCGCTGTTTTCACTTTGGAAAAAATCGTGCCCAAATTAAACTGCCTCGTACTCTATTCTAGATCGTACAATATGCATATTATTATTACTATTGGATAGAAAACACTCTCAAGTTTCTAAAACTGTTTGAATTATATCTGTGAGTAAAACAGAACTAATTTTGCAGCAAACTTCCATACAGGAAGTGAAAAATCTGAAAACGATGCTCTGTTCCAGGGCCTGCCTATTCAATTGCCTAATATTTATCGATATGCATGCACTTCATACGCCTTCCACTAGATATCAACGGGCAGTGGAAGGTGGAATGGGGTGTCTAGCTTGATCTGAGGCCGAACAAGAGCTTTTGGAGTGATAGGTCTGGAAATGTATTTGTCTTCTCTGGCGCGCGAAGTACGTCGACATTGGCTTCTGAAAAGCGTTCGGTATACACGGCGGATATCTCCGGCTCTGATTTTATTTGATACATGTGATAATAACATCATGAAGTAGTTTTTTTCAACCGAGTTGTATCAGTTTATTCAACGTTTATTGGGACTTTTGGAATTTTCCAAAGATGTTCGCGCCACATGGCTAGCTAAGGTTGCTAATTCGACAGGAGAAAAGGACATTCTAAAACCAAACAACGATTTATTCTGGACCTAGGACTCCTTGTACAAGATTCTGATGGAAGCTCAGCAAAAGTAAGAACAATTTATGATGTTATTTCATATTTCTGTGGAAAATGTTGATTCCTATTCTCTGCCGTTTTGGCGGACGCTGTCTCGCAATAACGCAAGCTGTTTGTTATGGTAAAGTTATTTTTAAAATCTAACACGGCGGTTGCATTAAGAACCAGTGTATCTTTCATTTGCCATACAACAAGTATTTTTATGTAAAGTTTATGATGAGTTCTTTGGTCAGATTAGGTGAGTGTCCAAAATAGCTCCGGACATTCTGGGGAATCGATGCTACATATTCACAATGTATAACCACGGTTTGCAGCTCTAAATATGCACATTTTCGAACAAAACATAAGTGTATTGTATAACCTGATGTTATAAGACTGTCATCTGATGAAGTTGGTCAAGGTTAGTGATTAATTTTATATCTTTTGCTGGTTTTTACGAATGCTATCTATGCGGTGAATAAATGCGGTTGTGTGTTTGGCTATTATGGTAAGCTAATATAATGCTATATTGTGTTTCGCTGTAAAACACTTTAAAAAAAATCTGAAATATTGGCTGGATTCACAAGATGTCTATCTTTCATTTGCTGTACACCATGTATTTTTCATAAATGTTTTATGATGAGTATTTAGGTATTTCACGTTGCTCTCTGTAATTATTCTGGCTGCTTTGGTGATATTTTTGATGGTAGCTGCAATGTAAAACTATGATTTATACCTCAAATATGCACATTTTCGAACAAAACATACATGTATTGTATAACATGTTATAAGACTGTCATCTGATGAAATTGTTTCTTGGTTAGTGACTAATTATATCTCTATTTGGTCGGTTTTGTGATAGCTACCTATGCGGTAGAAACATGGTGAAAATATGCGGTTGAGTCTTTGGCTATTGTGGTTAGCTAATAGAAATACATAGTGTTTTCGCTGTAAAACATTTTAAAAATCGGAAATGATGGCTGGATTCACAAGATGTTTATCTTTCATTTGCTGTATTGGACTTGTGACTTCATGATATTTATATGCTATTATTTACTTGTGGCGCTATGCTAGGCTATGCTAGTCAGCTTTTACTGATGAGGATGCTCCCGGATCCGGGATGGGTGTTAAGTAAAGGTTAAATGTTAAACACAAATAGATTTTTCTCTAGCCCTCCACCATCTTGCAACTATCTCTGTGTGGCATTATAATGCCTTGGCAAAAAAAGAACTGTCTAGATGACTGCCATTGTTTTCACCAAGGAGTTCCTCTCTGACTGCCCTATTTTTGCTTATTCAGTCTAGTATGATATTGTATGTTGTGTCACTAATGTTAGTATTCTAACTGAATCCATTACAGCTAGAAGAGTCTCTCTACCGGCTGTGCTAGAGAACCCCATCAAATTGTCCCTGTGGTTTGTCACAGCAGCACAGCATATAAATCTGCAAATACAGTGTGAATAATCTGCACGATACAGAATATTAAATGTGAATAACTAGAATATTTCTCATTAAGGAGGAAATGACACAAACTCCCCAAATGTGACAAACATTCTGCCAACCTGGCTAGCTGAGTAATTTCTTACAACCACTGATAAAATCACAGTCCAAGCTTTTAACTGTGGGAACACAGATACTTCCTTACATCGTCATATCGTAGTGTCTACCATATCAAGGATTCTGTGACATTGATAGATTCCTTCAATCTGGTAACTGTAAATCTATCCAATCTCTGCTTATGGCAGTATATAAGAGAGAGAGATAGTCAAGGGCGGACAAGATGGATTCCAGGAAGGAAGGAACAAGTAGCTATCAGTTAACCAACTATTCTTTCATCTACAGTAATGTAGGTCTTTACCATAGACAATACCACTCCACGGGTAAAGTCATACATACGATCCAATTAAGTCATAATCCTTAATAACAAGATGATTTATCGACATAAACTATACTTAGTAACTCCTAATCAATCTTGATCATGTGTGAGTAACTGATTAACCACAATGTGTTTAAAATGTCCCATCTCCCTTCGGTGTGGATTATCATGAGCATGTGTCAAATGAACCATTTCATCAGCCTCTGATTAAATTACTCTTCAAATCAGGACTCATTTCACTCCGTCACACAATTACAGGAAGGAGTCCCTGAAGAGAACAAGCATTACAAAAAGCCTTAACTACATCTTGAGGTGAAACATACTAAATGTATGTTCAACGATGTGTTAATTGTTCCATCTCTTTTCCTTTAGGGAACATGATCACCGGTCTGTTTTAGGCTTTAGGTGGATCAGCACATTTATTAATGAGCTAGCTACATTCCAAGTAACACAGCCTTGTGTGAAAAATTATGCTCATGGTTACAACATTTATATGTGTCATTTCACTTGCATGGTCTCACAGTCCATTATCTGACAAGGACAAGGACCTTGCCGGCCGGCAAAACTAATGGTTGCTGGTTTGAATCCCTGAGCCGACTAGGTGAAAAATATGTTGATGTGCCCTTGAGCAGTTAACCTTAGTTGCTCCTGTACGTTGCTCCTATACATTTCTCCTGTAAGTGTCTGCTAAAGCACGTACATGTAGTAAAACCAAAGATATGTCTTTCAGACAGTGTCTCAGGACAATCTGATATACTGCATGTCAACCATCCATCACTTTACAAGCCTCCAAGTGAGCATAACACTGGGTAGATTAGCTCCTTTCCTTACACACATAATATCACAACACAAATATACATGAAGGATCTGTGGACCATCATTATGTTTGGGAGTCATTGATGTTTTGCAAAGCCCCAGGTTAAAGTGTGCTATTTGGCTCCCGTTGTGGATTGACACAGGAGAATTTGACTATGGTGAAAAGCAACATGAGATGAGTAAAAGATGTACTCAGATCAGACCACATTAGACGCTGTAGATGTCTCTAGCATATTGATGTTAGCCAATGTTTACACAATGGTCAGTGAGAGATGTGTTCACACAAAATAAAGGAAAACAGTTACATATAGTACATAGAAGACCTTTGAGAGTTAAACAAAGACTACACACACACACGCACGGTCACACACACTAGGGGTCCTGCGAGCCCGAGCATCTCACCTTTGTTTCCCTCTCCTCCAGTAGGGTCTCCAGTCTCTTCTGCGCGGCCCGCCCCTCGTGGTCATCGCTGACAATCAGGATGATGTGGTTCCATCGAAACTCTCGCATCATGTCGAACCACACGTGAGCCTGGTGGGAGTACGGGGGGACAGTCCGCAGAAAGGACAAGTGGATACTCTGAAGAGAAAGAAGAAATGAAGAAGAATGAGTGAGAGGAAGTTACTTGCTAGTCATCCACGGTTTTGGTGACATTTCTAACATATTCATAAGGCCTTACATTAGCTATTTTGGCAGCTAGCCAAGTAGTGGAGTAGAATTTGTCTCTCTTATCAGTTTCAATTCCCAGGGACCTCTCCATAATTTCCCCCTCCCCCTTCTCTCTCTCTCCCCTTCTCACTCTCTCTCTTTCTCTGTCTATCCCATCTCTCTCTTCTTCCCCTCTCTCTCTTCTCACTCCCTACCTCCCTCCCTCTTTTTAATTTCTCACCTTGTCGGAGTAGATGGACATGCGTGTGGTGAGGCCCACCACAGGGATGCGGTAGAAGCCTGCGGTGTAGGACACAGGCGTGGGGGTGAGGTGGTCATTGGACTGGGGAGGATGACTCACCAGGATGGCATACACCTGCAGACACAAGCATGGGAATGAAAGATAACCACACTTCCTGTACAGAGTTGAAAGGATAAAAAAGTGTATGGAATATTGATTCATCACTGCGACATGGAAATGTCACATCAGCTTTCTCCTCTTAAACCATCCTCATTTAGCAATATGACTGCTTAGTAGATAGATATTTATTTGGCTCAAAGCTGAATGGCACTCTACTAACAGCTTTTTACTGCGCAACTGTATATCAATTCTTAGATGAATAGGATTCTTGAGAAATGGAACATTGATCCAACTGAAGCGGGAAAAAAACATGCAGGCATGATGGTTTAGTGCGTGCAGCCCGTATGGTTGGGCCTCAAATGAGGTCTTCCACCCAGAGAGCGCTTCCAGGCATCTAGCATCTGTCGTAGACCCTCTCATTAAGTCTCTCACATGGTTAGATCTCCATCTATGCAGTTACCAGACACTGTTACCTGCATTTGACATGTAGAATACTGACAGCTTCCTCATCCCTGCAGCCCTCTGTGATGATGAATGGAACTCAGATGTCGTGGAACGAAGGGAGATATGTTTGTAACGTAACCATTTCTATCAATTACAATCATTACAATGAAGAGGAGCAGGGACATGGTCTGCGTGTGTGTGAAAGAGAGTGTGAGAATTTGAAAGAGGGATGGGGGAGGGGTGTTTCACACCTCAGCTCTCTTCACTACATGATATTGCTGCTTTCCAAAGCAACGTAACGCGTAATGTGTTTCAGTGTTGGAACAACTCTCAAAGGGATAACATCACAATACATAACTTATGAATGTTGTTTTCATTGTTAGGATTAAATTGCAATAGTTGTATTCACATGTCCTGAGCAATAGCTATAATGACCTAAAGAAGAATCGCACTTCAAGTGAAAAAGCCAGTTATTCTTTCCAGTCTAGAGGCAAAAACAATTGCATACCATAATTCGTGTGTCTAACCAATACAACATCAGTCTGCATTAGTTATTGATCTAGCAATGAACATGAACAAACCGTTAAAACTACAAATGATCAAATCATAATTTGACATAATACAAACTAAACGCTAACCCCCTAATAAGACCGGTGACATAACGTCAGACCAGCGAGACATGCACCACAACTGCTACCCCCCCAAATGCTTTGATGCAGTGGGCCGTTACGCATGCTGCAATGTCAGCAGTGAATATAAAAACAGTTTTAAAAATGTCATTGTTAAAGGGATACTTGCAAGATTCTGGCATTTAATCCCTTGTTGTCAGATGAACTCGTGAATACAATGTTTTATTTATTTATTAGCTGTAGTTTAACCTAGCAGTAGCTCGTGAAAGTACTGCTAATTTCCTTCATACTGCACACAGAGAAATAAAAATGGTATCCACGAGTCCACCTGACTCTGGGTAAATTGAACAAGGGCCTAAATGCCAGAATCTCGCAGTATACCTTTAATGATGAGTCACTGATTTCACTCTTGGTTAGTTAGTTCATTTCAGTGGATTTGCAGCTGTGCACACTGAAGTGGTTGGCCTCTCATCCCCCACAAATCTGTGTTTTTGGCCCTTAGCTTTTAGCTAAAAGCTAAGTAGATTTTCCATTTCTAACTGATATCATAAAATAATAACTTTTGGATGAGATTTAGACCTGGATTCAATCACATCAAGCGTTAATCGGCAATAGCAGACACCCCCATAGCTGTCAAAATGGTGAACAGCTGCTCTTGCAATCATTGTCGTGAAGCCACACCCGCCCCACTCATGTTAGAAGTTCAGAATGAGAAAGTGTAGGCAATATAGAAATAATTACGCTCAAATTTAAAAATCATTAAACTAAATTTGGAGAACTTCTATCATTCTAATCAGTGTAATCCAGTGTTCGAACATGTAAACAAGACTGCATGGGATTTCTGTTAATGCAACTTTGTGCAGCCAATGGCAATGTCTGCTTTAGGTGTAATTATACCCTGATGCAGACAGCTTGGCTGTCGAAACGTTGGATATTACATTTTTGCATCTGAGCTCCTAGTGTGCGGCTCTCCTTAAATGGGTGTGCGTTTCTTTTTCTTCTAGATTGCTTTAGGTGTAATGCCAGGAGCTGCTTGTGGATTTGACAATGCAATTCCACCTCTTAACACCGCCAAAACAACTGCTATGCTGATGTCATTAAAGCGTATCTGATTGAATAGGTTATATTAACCCTTGAATACATTGCTTTGTCTGACTAATAAGATACAGATATGGGGATAGAGATTTGGCCACTTCAAACAGACCATTTTCAGGCCATTTACTTTTCATGTTAGGCCACAAGTTCAGGTTTGGTAGTTACTCATTACATAGTCTACTGTTTATGTAACAACGTCATATGCATATCTGACATATAATTTCATTTCAGCTTCCATTTTCTTTCGGAAGCTCGATGGTATTACCAGAGGTGACGGATCTCTGAAAAGGACGCAGTTTCATAGTATTGTTATCATAGCCTAAAGGGCTAGGCTCTAAGAGATATTGTGAGAGTAACGACATTGCTGTATTGATTATAAAAATTGTGTAACAAATTACACGTTTTTTTTGTTGCAAATAAACAGTTTCGTTTAGGAAAATATATCAAATGCAGTCAGCTCAATCTGCTTGAAATATGCAATAGAAGCAGGTGGCACTGGCACAGTGTTTCACAGGCAGGCATTGAGTTTACAGTCTAGGCAGATGGCATTGTCTGTATATTGCAAATGAAGTGGTCACTGATCACAATATATCGACCTCATCTGCCCTATTACTCACGTCAGCCAGTTCACTTGAAACAGACACAGGATGATGCAGCATCACACTAAATAGGACGATTAATTTCCCTCCCAATAGTGGGCATAGGCCTCATACTAATTTGCACAGCTTAAATATAGTAGGCTTCATAATCATTTTAGTCTTATAAATGGTTCTGATTGATATGATGGACATTTTGCACCAATGAATAGATGGCTAAATGTCCTGGCTAAATGACTCATCTAATTAGGCAATTAATCATTTAACACCCATGCAGGGACATGCAGGGACAACGGATCCCTCCTGAGATACCTGGTTAGAGATGAGGTCCTCGCAGACGGAGAGAGCCATCTGGATAGCGTTGGGTTTGTGCGTTACGGAGATGGCGGTCAACTTGAATTTATCTCTCCCGTAGATCTGATTCGCCTGGGTCACCGCATCCTTAAAGACTTGCTCGTACCTCTTCTGACTCAGGACTGCTCCGATGTTCACTATCTTCGGCTCGCAGCCGCCTCGCGCACAGGAGCACGAGAGGAACACCGCCAGCAGAAACAGACGCATCGTGTGAACGATCAAACCGCACAGAGGACCCCGGTTGCGTCTCTCCCTCGTGTTGGCGGGTCGGCTTGCCCGGCTTCTGGACTGCACGGTTCACCCGGTTAAAAAGACTGGAACCACCGTCCCCCTGGACAGTGGGGAAAATCTGGACAGCTGATTTATGGGAAATGCGGAGGAATGTTCATGGTCAGGACCTCAACCGCTGTTGGATTATCTTCGTAATTGTCAGCAGCCTTTCTTCAAACATTTTGATTTTCTTTGTCAATTTCCACCATTTTCTTTTTTCCAATGTCGATAGAAACGAGTCAGAGCATATTTTGCGGTGTATGCGTTTTCCTTTAAGTGCTGTGTTTCGCTCTCCCGGTCCTCCGTGGGCTCTGTGCGGGGCTTTGCTGTGAAGTGATTATTAGACTGATGCGACGCTTGGGGCTGCGGCTGTCCTTGGTGCTGACAGCTGTGCCCGCGCAGTGGTGCGCGCTTCCGCAGTCTACCTTTTGATTTTGCGTTGACCTTATGCTGCTAGAATGAAAAGTAAATAAAATAAATTCAGCTAATCACAGAACATAAATGTATCTTGTTTTCAACATCTCATCAATTATGTTATTCATTATAGGACACGCATCTTAGATTATGAATAGGGGATCAATGACAATCAAGAAAACATTTGTGTGTCAGAACAAAAATAATTGAGGTATCCATGAAAATTGACACCTCAATAATCCAGTGATCCAGACGATTCCAATGTGTGATTTTTTTTCTCCAACGGCATTGCTACAGCGCACGGAGCAGATGGACCCGAGCCTGCATGCTCATTACGCTGAAATGGGTCGCCGGTCTCAGTTGAACTGGCTCACACTGTAAATCAACATAATTCCACATACCCAGGTGGACCAGGACCACCCATTTTAGGTTACACCTCCCCCTCTTTACATCCAAACATCCAATCAATTATGTAGCCATGTTATCCATATTTCAACCTCGTAAATCTTGCAAACCTCCAACATAACCACAGTACTTTTATGACGCTTGTCTACTGCAAGCCCCTGACATGGGGATATATATAGATAAAAATGCCAGAATAATTTATTGAGTTGTATCTAAAATTTGTGTCTAATAAACTATTTTATTTAGACTAATTCCCAAAGTGTGACATGAATGTGTCGTTTTATCTCATTTGTATTGACAGATGTGTATACTTGCTAGATGTTTTGTCCGATTGTGGGGTCGGGTAATGTCATTTGAAATGTCTGAATGGAGAGAGGGAACCAAGTGTCCAAGTAACCATGTGAGGCACAAGAATATCCGTCTTGGTAAGCACATTTTCAACCATCCTGGTAACCTAGGAAACAAGCCTCTCTCTCCACAGTGTTACATTTCAGAAAATTCATATTACCTAACACATTTATTGAACATAAAAGACATTATGGCACAGCTATTACTTTTATGCACATCACACTGGAAAACTGATAAAGCATAGCAGCCTAGCCTAGGTTCATTTAGACAAAATGCCATTGCAATTGGAATGTAGGCCTGCCAATAGCCTATCCTATTTCTGCCCACATTAAACCCCACATGTTTCTCAGTCAAATCTGATGTTTCTGGGTTAACTAGCCTATAAGGTCAACCAGGGTTGTAAAAGGGATGGGCTGTTTATAAACCAGATGATTAGTGGTTAAATCTAATTAGTTTTATCTCCTTTAATAAATAGTCAATTCATTTTCATTTAGCAGGAAATAATCTGTGAGCCCTGTTGTGTGTTTAGCAAATGTAAATGGCATGTGCACATATATTTTCAAATGAAAGAGACATTTTGGAAATGAGGTCACAATTGATCTGTCTACTGAATTATACATTACGAACGCAGAGATGGCCCTCTATGAGAGGCACACAAATAGGCTAGAGATGATATACAGTGCCTTCGGAAAGTATTCAAACTCCTTGACTTTTTCCACATTTTGTTAGGTCACAGCCTTATTCTATTAAATTGTTTTTTCCCTCATCAATCTACACACAATACCCAATAATGACAAAGCAAAAACTTTTTTTTTTGTGCTAATTTATAAAAAATAAAAAAACGTAAATATCACATTAACATAAGTATTCAGACCCTTTACTCAGTACTTTGTTGAAGCACCTTTGGCAGCGATTACTGCCTCGAGTCTTCTTGGGTATGATGCTACAAGCATGACACACCTGTATTTGGGGAGTTTCTCTCATTCTTCTCTGCAGATCCTCTCAAGCTCTGTCAGGATGGATGGGGAGCTTTGCTGCACAGCTATTTTCAGGTCTATCCAGAGATGTTCGATGGCGTTTAAGTCCGGGCTCTGGCTGGGCCACTCAAGGACATTCAGAGACGAAGCCACTCCTGTGTTGTCTTGGCTGTGTGCTTAGGGTTGTTGTCCTGTTGGAAGGATACTCTTTGCCCCAGTCTGAGGTCCTGAGGTCTAGGGAGCAGATTTTCATCAAAGATGTCTCTGTACTTTGCTCCGTTCATCTTTCCCTCGATCCTGACTAGTCTCCCAGTAACTGTCGCTGAAAAAAATTCCCACAGCATGATGCTGCCACCACCATGCTTCACCGTAGGGATGGTGCTAGGTTTCCTCCAGACATGACACTTGGCATTCAGGCCAAAGAGTTCAATCTTGGTTTCATCAGACCAGAGAATTTTGTTTCTCATTGTCTGAGAGTCTTTAGGTGCCTTTTGGCAAACTCCAAGTGGGTTATCATGTGCCTTTTACTGAGGAGTGGCTTCCGTCTGGCCACTCTACCATAAAGGCCTGATTGGCGGAGTGCTGCAGAGATGGTTGTCCTTCTGGAAGGTTCTCCCATCTCCGCAGAGGAACTCTGGAGCTCTTTCAGAGTGACCATCGGGTTCTTGGTCACCTCCCTGACCAAGGCCCTTCTCCCCTGATTGCTCAGTTTGGCCGGGTGGCCAGCTCTAGGAAGAGTATTGGTGATTCCAAACTTCTTCCATTTCAGAATGATGGAGGCCACTGTGTTCTTGGGGACCTTCAATGCTGCAGAAATGTTTTGGTACCCTTCCCCAGATCTGTGCCTCAAAAAAATCCTGTTTCCGAGCTCTTTACGGACAATTCCTTCGACCTCATGGCTTTGTTTTTGCTCTGACATGCACTATCAACTGTGTGACCTTAAATAGGCAGGTGTGTGCCTTTCCAGATCATGTCCAATCAATTGACTTTACCACAGGTGGACTCGAATCAAGTTGAAGAAACATCTCAAGGATGATCAACGGAAACAGGTTTCACCTGAGCTCAACTTCGAGTCTCATAGCAAAGGGTCTGAATACCTATGTAAATAAGGTATTTCTGTTTTTTATTTTTACTGTTTTTACTGTTTTTTTTTTACTGTTTTCGCTTTGCCATTATGGGGTATTTTGTGTAGATTCATGAGGAAAATTTTTCATTTAATACATTTTAGAATAAGGATGTAAAGTAACAAAATGTGGAAAAAGTCAGTGGGCCTGAATACTTTCCGAATGCACTGTATCATAATTAGGCATAGGAAACACATCGCCCTCTTATGAAGTGTGTGGTTTCCGCAGGAATGGAAACAAAACTATTAGTATAGATGTATTCAATAGATTTATTAAGTATGACATTGTATTTAGAGCAATGACAACATCTTAAAGGGGGAGGGACATTACCTCTGCCTCAGGCTTCTCGATTGGTTTAAATAACTACATCACTGTCAACTACATCAACTGTCAACTACATCACTGTCATATCACCGTCATATAAAGTAACCTTTCATAACACGGGTGTCAAGAATAGAACAATTTAACAGCCCGACTGGTTTTCAGATAGCTCAGAGCCATATAGATATACAGTATGATTATCCATGGCTGTGGCTCTGGGATAGCTGTTAGACTGTGGCACTGTGGGTGTGTGTTAAACGCTGCCTAATGAGAGCCACTCAGAGGGAAGGCCAACAGCAACAAGGACTCTTGTTTGCTGGATTCCTGCAGTAGCCCTTAGTGTCTCCCCTCCCTCCCTCCCTCCACCCACCCACCACTCACACATCAATACAGCAGGGCCAGCCTGCAATGCAGCCGTTATATAACGATGTGCACTGGAGGAGAACAGACGTATACAAGCAAATAGACTCAAGAGTCTCATTCCACTCCAATGAGACACACACACACTCTCTAGAGTTCTCACATGCACACACACGATCATCCACCCACACAGAGACAAGTACATACATACACATACCACCTACACAGTGGAAGGTCTCTCTCTCTCTCTCTCTCACACACATACTTCCCTCCTACACACTAACACATAGCCTGGCAGCACTCTATTTGTATGCCAGCCATAACCTTTAGTTACATGTTGCAATGTGAATCAGTAGTAGCAAAACACAGGTACTCCTTTCAGGTGGGGAACCAATAATGAACAGTATACCTTTAAGAGAGCATTCTGAAAAGTATTGCACCAGCGTCCCTTTGCATTGCTAAGTTCATCTACATGTGTGTGTGTTCATCAAGTTCTGTGACCGTTTAGCCACATTAGTTGATTGAGAGGTGGGAGTAAAGCATTCTTCTGCTGTCAATATGTTAGCATTAATAGAGTACTGTAATTCATAAAAGCGGGTTGCCTAAGCGTGCCTTCTGAAGATGCATGTCTGATGTGTTTCCTGCATAAATTACTGATGAGCAGCTCTCTGTTGTTTTCTTTGGCCCTGCCCCAATGGCCAGCGGCAGTATTCCTGTTCTGTTTGTCAGAGAACATTAATTTAGTAGATGTATACTTTAATGGAAAAGAGGTGGCTTACTTACTGATTGTTTGGTGCGGGGTTGAACTAAAAAAATCAAAAATCAAAAGGTGACATGTAGTGTAATTGAGGCAATTTACATGTCAGAACAATCAAGCATCTAAAACCAGGATTTCTTACTAACTCAGTCTTATTGAAAACGTACTAGTACATATCATGAAAATACAAGCTGGACTACAGTGGCTAGGAATAAACAGGAGGAACACACAGCAGAAGATATCCAAACTGCTAAAGTAGGCCAGAGGGAAAACAGAAGGCCCAGACACTGCAAGAGATGCACTGAAATATTTCAGGCTATTTTTAAGCCACTCTGACCTTGTTCATCCTTAGATGGAGGCAGTTTCACCATGTTTCCAAGAAGTGTGTACCACAGTTCATTTGTATCCATTATGTAAAATCACTCAATCCCAATATTATGCCAAGGTCCATGGAGGATTCCTCCTTTATTGAGAAATTTGAGAGAAACACATGGTTCATTGATGATTGTAAAACTAAAGGCCCATTGGTAAGACAGACAACACTGTTATAAATAATGAAATACAATGGATGTTAAAGGAGATTAATGTGTATAGATTAACCAACTATCTACTTCACTAGAGTGAATAACAACACTAGCACAATAACAGGAAGGAAGACAACCAGCAGACAGCTCATCTCCATCAGGAAGAGAAGCACCAGGAATATCAGGTAGCAGCATCGACAGTGTTGTTGCATCTGCCTCATCATCTGCATCAGACAAGAAGGGTACAGGCAGCATCCACACAGCAATATTGACTCCATGCGAGTCTGCAGCCTCTGTTCCATGGCGAAGCAGAGTCGTGGGGCTGGAATGGTCTCAGGCAGAGTGTCTGTGATGATAAGTACACGTTCAGAGCTACTGACCTGGTGGTACATCATATCCTCCTGCATCCTCTGGATCTCCCAGTGAAGGAGAGGAGTTTTCTGTCGACATAAGGGGCACTGCACCCGGCTAGGATCTGCTGCACGCTTAAGGATGGTTGCCAGACAGCAATGGCACAACGTGTGGTCACAGTTCAACAATGCCATCCGATGGTCTCCCTGAGAGTCGTACAGTTCACTGCAGATGGGGCACTCATTGTCCCCTAGGTTGTCACTATTTCTTTGACTCCCGACACTTGTCCCTTTCCTTTGAGGCTGCTCTGTGTTGTCAGAATGGAGCTCTTGTTGAACAGATGTATTTTGGTCAGCCCCATCCGCTGGCCCTGTTTGGGTGACTGGTCTGTGAATTTGCTTGACCTCTCCCAGGACATGCGGTTGTAGAAGAAGGGGCTTTTTCACTGAGCCATCCTCTCCCTGGTCCCTCTCCTTCTCTACCTCCTTGGTTTCCTCAACAATACTTAACACTGCAGGACACCTTGCTCCAACAACAGAACAAATAATTTCCTCATGTGTCACGTCGTTCCCTGCTTGCCCCGGTTCAAGGTCACCCGCTATTCCATCCATATTTTGTTAGATAAAACTAAACAGTATTCTGTGTCAAGTTTCAGATTAGGCTGAGCAGAATTCCAGTGGCATGTACAACCCAGATCATTTAGCTAAGAAAGTTCCGTCACAAAACTCTACCTGGACAAAGCTTGACTCAATGTGAAAGTGGGCAGTAGTGTTGACGTAATGCTAGCCTCTCCGTCAGTGAAACCAACCTCGATAAGCACTTTCACAGTGATAAGCCCAAGTGTCCAGAAGTGCTAGTGGCCAAGCAGTACACTGAGCATTCCACTCAGTTCAACACATTAAAGCTTGCTTTGGAAGAGTCTGTCTACAACTGCAATAATGCAAGAGCAAACACAATGATTTGAGTATGTTTATTCTGCTGATTTACATAAATGCTGCATTTCTAGACAATGCATTTACAAAAATAATATTTCCAATCTGCTGTGTCATATGAAGAAAGGTGGGTTAAACACAAATTATTGTGCTATTCTACCTTTGCTAATCATTTTTCTAAACCAACCTCCCCACTTTGGGGTAACTGTGAGTATTGGCCATAAAGGGCCAACTGGGATCAGTTAGAACAGTCACACTAACCCTGACCCCTGACCCAGAACATCAATGCAGTCACAAAGCACATTCAGCGCTATCAGTACACTTATTCACGGGTCATTATGCTCACACTTCCATCAGAGCAGACAGACATGTACAGTATTTGGTACAACCTAACGGCATCATTGTTGTCACAGAGTGCAGACAGAATCTGGCTCTTTGGAGCAATCTCAGAGTACAGCCAGTAACACAGCATCATATAATGCAAGTACATACCAATGGTCTGTATAGACCTGCACAGTCACAAAGCACTAATATGGTAATAATGTACTGTATCATTAGCACAGTAACACCATGTTAGCACTCTCACAGCTTTTCTCATTAGGGAGCATGTTTTAAGTCTGGCGCGAAGCAACTCAATCAAACAATTTTGCCACATGATATTTGCTACATTTGAGTGCATATATAGTGCACAACTGCGGTATGAAGCCATGAAACTCCTTGGATAACCCCGCCTTTCCTCATCACAAACGGGACTCAGAGCTATGTAATAGAGAAAGAACAAGCTACAAACAACAACACTGAGTTTCTTATAGGACATCTCTGCTAAATACTTTGTCAAAATGGCTTTGTCAATAAGCGATCCACATGTAAATATATTCTGCATACTGTCTTGAGTAATGACCTTTGACTATAATTGTTATCCTCATGTCTACACAGTGTGCGGTAGTACTTCATTTTACTGTTTCCACCTGGTTTTGATACTTTCTAATACTTATTTCAAACTATTCAAATTCAGCATATTGGTAACTACCTGGTACCAAAATTCCAATACTGTCATCATACTGGTGCATAGTACAAAGGAACTGCATAATCTATTCAGGGGTAATGTGAGGGAACCACTATCAGTTGGCAGGGTCAATCAGCAACTGAGCTTTAAGATATTCTCCAGGGGACACAAACACTCCTGAAAGGGCCTGAAGCTGGGGCTGGGTGCCAGCTTTCATTAAACATTAATGCTTTAAGCACTCATTTTGGAACACAGTGATGTCCTCACAAGTCTTGATTGCCTGATTTGGAGTTTCCTTGAGAGCTTAGGCTGAAAATAAATGTAATCTTTTAAGTTATAGCGAGTTATGTTTTTTACACTGACCTATTTTGTATGGTAGTCACAGGTCTATAATGCCAGGAGGTACAGAGATCAAACTGAAGCCTGCTGGAATCATGTAACAATGTACAGACAGCACACCGGTTTCCAATACATTCCTGTTCATTCACACAGTATAGACTCTTACTATCAGCTACAATAAAGGCTAGGCATTTCTGGCATATCTATTCATATTGGTTGGTTCTGGTGGGTCTTCACAGGAATATGGGCTGAATCCAGTACGATTGAGATGTGGATAAACTGGATTGTGAAAAGGGAGCAGTCCTCAGGTCCCATCAATCTTATAGGATCACAGAGTAGCTATAGCTAGGCACTTAAACGAGGCCAGAGCGAATCTCATCAAGTTCCCACAGGAGTGTTCATTTGGCCAAAGATAGTCTGGTCTCTTTTTACACCTGTACAACTCTGATGGGAGATGTGAGGGCATTCAGTTTCTTTGCTTTGAATCCTCCCACCAGCATTTTTTCTTGCTACGGAAGTCCAATTCAGTGAAAATGTGCAGCACGACTTCGGGGCTTTGGTAGAATAAGAGTCCCTTTGGGCACTTGGTTGCAGCTCAGTTATCAAAACAATAACAAATACTGCTTTTACTACAGCTGGTTTGCATCACAAGACCCCACAATCCATTAACCATGAAAGAGCTGACTGCATTGACATTATGGCTGCTACAAAAGACTAACAATTTTCTGGTGTTAAATTTATCCCCATTCAGAGTCCAAGGGTGTCCTCTTCTCTTTTATATTTGAATACCTTTTGGACATTGAACGTGTTTTTGGACCAGTACCTCCTTTTGGCATTCCTGTGCTTCTTTCAGTGTGTGAGAGGTCAGAAGTCCAGCGTGTTGTGCTGGTAGCGCAGGCGAGGGCTGTTGTCGCTGTAGAACTGACTGAACCAGCGCCGGTGTTTCTGGATGGCAGAGTCCTCCTTCACCAGCAGGGGCTTAGAGATGTACTTCTTATTGTTCCAGATCATCACGTCCCGCTCAAACTGGGACACAAACAGTCAGAACAACAAGGGGTCACTTATAGCAAAACCTGAAATAAGTAGTGATCAATCTGACAAGAATGTTCACATAAAAAGAAAAAAACTGCTAATTAGTGACTTTTTAAAAGTCAAATTTCAAAGTCTACCATGTATTCTACCATACTGTATATTCACCAGATTATGATGAATTGAATATTATTAAGGATACTAATAATCTGTATGAATTGACATGCATGATATTCATGGTTTGGAATATGATGTACCACATTGAGAACAGTTTGATCATTGGCTGTACAGTACAGTTCCCGTGTGTTAAAACGTGTGTACGAGTCTGAGGGCAGGAGTAAGATGGGCAACATGGTGGGGATACATGGTACCTGGATGCACTCTGCCCTCAGGATGAACTTGGGCACCAGTGGGGGGATGTTGCTCTGGTAGAAGATGGTGTGGGACACACACTGCAATAGAGGCTCCACGGGCGTCACACAGTGCATGATCACACCCCGACCCAGGAAACTGTGGTCGAACAGCAGGAACACCACCCCTGGACCAACCTGGAACACACAGACATATATTACTGACACATACACATCATGTCCATGTACTAAACATAGTGTAGACACAATTCTGGACAGAGCTAAATGGACCATTCATAAAAAACGGAGTTGATTTATGGTGCTGGACACATCAGACTGAAACACTGTTATTGATACAATACTAAGGTGAATGTTAATTGCTTTCTATGATGAGAGTTTTGATACTATTCTATGTTCTGCCTCTACAGCAGCCAGGCACCACACTGTCCAACAGCAGTTGACCTAAGACAGAGTTATAGGTCGTCTCCACACAGCCAAAGGTCTTGTTCAACGTCACCATAGTGACTGAGGCAGCTCGTTTGGAAGCAGCCATGTATACACAAATCCAAAAGCACAGTGAAGCGAAAACAAGAGGTGACAAAGCTGTCTGAATGGTCAGTTTATTCCTTTGAGATGGTGATATATATCTAAGCTGACGGAGA
Organism: Salvelinus alpinus; assembly: GCF_045679555.1. Taxonomy (NCBI): domain Eukaryota; kingdom Metazoa; phylum Chordata; class Actinopteri; order Salmoniformes; family Salmonidae; genus Salvelinus; species Salvelinus alpinus. The sequence goes on along the minus strand of NC_092103.1, from coordinate 19,629,352 downwards.
GGCTAAAACCAAGAGCAGTCTTGGCACTGGGTGGTCTTGGCCGACACACTTGTTGACAATGATGACTTCAGCTGTGTTTTATGTCTGAATTCAGCACCTCAGGGTCACAATTTTCTAAACACTATCTAGTCTGTCTGTGATTATCTGTACCTGTCGAGCCACTACATCCATGTCCAGCAAAGGCCAGTGGCGACCAAACACAGTCAGGGCATGTTTCACCAGCATCTGGGAGCAGTGTTTAGTGGGCTCAGACTCAGCTTCCCATTGCACCTGGGAAAAACACACACACACACACACACACACACACACACACACACACACACACACACACACACACACACACACACACACACACACACACACACACACACACACACACACACACACACACACACAAGTATTTGTAGGGACACACCATTGAGGCACCATTTAAAGAAGTTCTAAACGTATATATAAGTAGGGCCCAGAGTGGTAAGGTCACATGGACAGGAAGCCCTTACCTTCCAGTCGTGCCTCACAAACTCCCAGGTCTTGCTGTTGGTGTAGCGCAGGTCAACCCCACTCACAATGCCTGGTGTGTGCAAGTGGGCCAGGTGGGCAATATCTGCTGCATTCTCAGGGATCTCCTACAGGTGGCAGTCACAGAGAGGAAAAGGCACAGTTGACTTTCTCTTTATAAAACAAAGTCTTCAGGATTTACTAAAGAACACATTGACCTAAAGTTATCATATGGTAAAAAAAAATATATACCAGTATAAAAGTAAGACTTTTTCTTATCACACACACACATCTACAACAGACAACAGACCTCTATGTGTGCGTTGATGAAGTGCTCTGTGCGGCCCCGGTAGACCCATTCCCCTCGTGTGATCTCCCCCTGCTCTGGTACTGTCCAGCCAGGTTCCTCTCCGTCACAGTGGAACCACACCAGAACCTGACCATTGGTCTCCATACTGCGCCAGCAGCGCACCTTAGCAAACTCTGGCACTAACGATCCACAGAGGGAAAATAAACAAAATCATTATATTGCTCTAAATGACAAATCAATCTGTTTTTAAAATGTAAGACATTACACTGTTTACAATCTCGGCACCCAGAATCAAATCAGCTACTAATTTTCAGGCTGTCACGAAAGACTGCAGTTGACAGAAGTAAAATCCCACATTATTTTAGCTGGATACATTATAAACATGGTTAAATTACATTACATTGAGTTGGTCGTGGCTTCTCACCTTTCTCTGCATAGGGGATCCTCACACACTTTCCGTCTTCCCCCCGGAACTGCCAGCCGTGGAATGGGCACTCTATGCTCTGCCCCACCACACGCCCCCCCACTGCCAGGTTGGCCCCCAGGTGTGGGCAGTAGGCATCCACCACGTAGGCTTTGCCCTCTGTGCCCCGGAACACTGCCACCTGCTCACCTGGGAGGAAAACAGATTTGGGAAAGAAGGTCAAAAGTAAGCTGTGAGGAGCTGGGTCTTAAAATTAGATGACTACTATAATAAAATACTTGAAATATCTACTTAAAGTCAATTAAGACACACAAATGTGAAAAGACCTAATTTATTGAATGAGCATTTTACTCTTTGAAGGCCCTAAAAAATAGACTCTTTTACTCTAAAGAAATCTCTGAAAAGACTGCATTTCTCTTTAAATCCACAGGGTGTCCCCAGTAAACAATGTATTCAGGGCAACAACAACCGTATCCATAGGGTTGCCAACCCACCTGGCTTGGCCTGAACTCTTCTGTAACCAACCTGTACCTCCTGGCAAGCACTGAAACTATTCTAGGAGATTAAATAAATAGCTACATAAATACCTAGAAACAATTGGAAACAGCTGCGTTTGGTACACTTTCTTTCAATTGTAAACAATGTTGAAGGCCCTATTTCATTTCCTGGAATGAGCTCGGTCTGAGTTGGCAAGCTTAACAGTACAGTAAATTAAAAGAATGGACTGGGTGTGAGTCAGTGCCATTTATGTCATATTCTCACAATCATATTTTCAACAAAGTCAGTGTTAAATGCTCATCTGAGGTATGACCCCTGTCTCCTGAACTGTGTCACTGCATCAGAGAAGGGCGGGTGTGTTGTATGTGGGACCTACAGTATATATAGTTAAGTTGGACAGGACCGATCAGGAAGCTACAGGCACGTATACCACAAGCACGTATACCACACTAAGCCACGGCCCACTGCATAGTGAGCCATCAGATTGAGACAGTGTGGGATTGGATACGGGACCAGAGGCCAAGCAGCAAACTAGCTGGTTTAGCTCCTGACTGTGACCCCACGGAGCTAAGATTACCTTCAGATTAAAGCCGCCCAACTGTCACTAAGGATAGGATTCAGCGGCCCTGGCAACGCTAGGCAATGAGTAGGCCCTCCCGGTTAAACCCTCGGAAACCGGGATAACGCCCTGCCGCCCAAATGACAGCAGATAAGTAGAGCAGGCCGTGACTGCAACCACACTGTCTGCAGGCCGGGACAGAATTAGAGAGTGTGCAAATGTTGACTGAGATATCTTGAGAAGAGGTTCCTAGACTGACTGTGTACTGCATAAAATAGTGAAACTGACTAGACTGACAGATTTCAGGAACAGGTGTGGCTATTTACAAAAAAAAAAAAAAAAAATGAACAGACCGGAGCTGACAAATGTTCATTTTAGTCAGCAGAATCTGGGACAGGCTCTTACTGGTGGCTGGAAAACTGGCACAGAGAAAGGGGAAGAGAAAAAGAGAGGAGGATCTCGGTAAATCCATGTGGGGAAGTAGAGAAACTAGAGAGGCTCCAAAAGAGAGGATAGCATCAATCCAATAGGCCTTATGTGTTTGACTAATGATATGCTTACTGAGTCTAGTAAAGGCCATGTTTCACTTAAAAAAACAACAACAATAATGAGTAGTGTATGAATCTGATGTGTCACTTATTTTTTTCTCCATCCAACATTGTAAATTGGAGATATAAATTGGAGATATAAACTGGGTGGGTCGAGCCCTGAATGCTGATTGGCTGACAGCTGTGGTATATCAGACCGTATACCACAGGTATGACAAAACATTTATTTTTACTGCTCTAATTACACTGGTAACCAGTTTATAATAGCAATAAGGAACCTTGGGGGTTTGTGGTATATGTCCAATAGGGCTGTATCCAGGCACTCTGCGTTGTGTCGTGGGTAAGAACAGCCCATTGCTGTGGTATATAGGCCATATACCACACCCCCTCGTACCTTATTGCTTAAATATACTTCTGGGCTGCACGCACACCATAACAATATGAAATAGAATGTTGTCCAGGCTTGACGTAGATTCAGGTGAATACTTTTGGAACATTGAGCCATTGACTGCCTGGCTGCACCAGAACGCAGTATGCGGATGGTTTATTTTGACAATGAAGCACCGGACTACAGCCACAGAGCTTATTTGATATTGTTTTGAACCTAGTAGGAGACCTATAGACGGGAGTAGGCCGAGATTGGCTAAAGTAATGTCCAGTTGGTCAGAAAAGTATTGTAAGTTACTGACTGAGTGTCTTTGATAACTGCCTAGTTGGTTAGCTAGCTAACATACTACACTGAACCAAAAATATAAACGCAACATGTAACGTGTTGGTCCCATGTTTCATGAGCTGAAATAAAAGATCCCAGAAATGTTCCATACGCACAAAAACATTATTTGTCTCAAATTCAAATCAAATCAAATTAGTCACATGTGCCGTATACAACAGGTGTAGACCTTTTGGGCACAAATTTGTTTACATCCCTGTTAGTGAGCATTTCTCCTTTGCCAAGATAATCAATCCACCTGACAGGTGTGGCATATCAAGAAGCTGATTAAACAGCATGATCATTACACAGCTGCATCTTGTGCTGGGGACAGTAAAAGGCCACTCTAAAATGTTCAGTTTTGTCACATAGCCATAGATGTCTCAAGTTTTTATAGAGCTTGCTATTGGGATGCTGACTGCAGGAATGTTTACCAAAGCTGTTGCCAGAGAATTTAATGTGGAATAAGCCGCCTCCAACATCGTTTTGGAGAATTTGGCAGTATGTCCAACCCGCCTTACAACCGCAGACCACGTGAATGGCGTTGTGTGAGCAAGCGGTTTTCTGACGTCAACGTTGTGAACAGAGTGCCCCATGGTGGCGGTGGGGTTATGGTATAGGCAGGCATATGCTATGGAAAACAAACACAATTGCATTTCATCAATGGCAATTCGAATGCACAGAAATACCGTGATGAGATCCTGAGGCCCATTTGTTTTTTAAAGGTATCTGACAGATGTATATCTGTATTCCCAGTCATGTGAAATCCATAGATTAGGACCTAATGAATTTATTTCATTTGACTGTTGAGTTTATATTTTTGTTCTGCAGTCAGCAACAGGATATAAGATAAACAGATTAGCAGCAGCTTGTATGTGAGTGGGTGTGCGTAGAGTCAGTGTAAACCATCATTATCTAGCTACAGTAGCTAGATATCTGTCAGATGTAAAGTAATCAGAATCGTGGCATGTCAGAAACAATGCATGTTGGCTAGCTAGTTCATGCTAGCTAGTTAGCGAGCAAATGCCTATAGATGTAACGCGGAGGTGAAGTCTACTTTCTGAATTAAGCAATAGAGTCGTTCCTTCTAGAATTAATAGTGTTGTCATTTAGCTAGCTAGCTAGCTACCTAGGCTAATCACCCTATTTGAAGCAGTTTGGCTGCAACATTTGCCCGGACTCAACAATCATAGGCTGCATCTGTCTAAGATTGCAGCTAACTACAGTCAAATAAGGAGCATGTTGACGTCATGATGGAATAAGTCGAGGTAGCGTGAAATGATACGTGGTGCCATAATATAAATAATAGCTTAGCTATAAATTCACACGGATGCCATGTAATTTGTCGTAACCATTATCACAAAATGGTATGCATATTTTTGGGGGGAAGTGTGATACAGACATGGCAGCACTGTAACGTTACTCTGAATCACCAGGTGTCACCTGGTCATCAGCAGTTGTCAAGTTTCTCCTCCATCAGTCCAATATCCCTTTTCCCTAACATTTCCATGTGCATACCTGTCATGGTTTGTGACCATAGAAATTGTGATGCTTTTAGGGATTGATTCCGATTTAGGAATTTACGCCTTTCCTATGCACTTGTCAGTATCTGGTATTCAGACTTACCTCATTCAGTAGCGTAATGCGCTCTACAGGTGTGGCTACCTTGCACGCTCTGAATAAACTTCATTCAACCGCTGAAATCCCTTCCACTTGCTGGCCAACATATTTTCTAGTGGAGTTTTCAGGTTTTCAGTACATTTATCTTAAGCCATCCCTTTAAATACGGTGTACCTTTTTAGTTAAAATGTTGTCGACAGACTTGAGAGACCATACATGTGTAACAGTATAGCTTCCGTCCCTCTCCTCGCCTCGAACTAGAGACCCTCCGCACACATCGACAACAGCCACCCTCGAAGCATCGTTACCCATCGCTCCACAAAAGCCGCGGCCCTTGCAGAGCAAGGGGAACAACTACTTCAAGGTCTCAGAGCGAGTGACGTCACCGATTGAAACGCTATGAGCTCGCACCCCGCTAACTAACTAGCCATTTCACATCGGTTACATATGCATATTCGTCCGTTTCAGTTGGTAGTTTTAAAATACTCTGATCTTGTAGATTATTTAGGTTTAGGAAAGTATTTACAGTATAAATCATTAAAAAATGGTTTGGAGAGCCTTTACGCAAGAAAGAAAGAAAATGGTGGATTGATTCATTCTGACAATTGCCACATTCAGTTCTTCAACCCAGGTTAATGTTGGAAGAATAGTGTACATAGAATTATAATAGGGAGAATAGTGTACAATAGTAGGCTATACCCTCGCCTATTCACTGCACTAACTATGGAACTGTGTGAAGACATGGCCAAGTATTGCGCCATGCGGAAAGTTCAAACTATTACAGCTTGGTCTGCGCTCCGCTCCACAACGATTTAATTAACTTACTTGCCTTCTTTTTTTCTTCTTTTTTTTACATGATCAACTTTTACTAATGATCCTCAGCAATAACCACATGGCCACGACAGCGTTTACAGAGGAAGTAAATGAAGGTTAACAAAACAATGTAATTAAATGGAATGATAATATAGGTGTAACAGTATAACTTTAGTCCGTTCCCTCGCCCCGACCCGGGCGCGAACCAGGGACCCTCTGCACACATCAACAACAGTCACCCACGAAGCATCGTTACCCATCGCTCCACAAAAGCTGCGGCCCTTGCAGAGCAAGGGGAACCACTACTTCAAGGTCTCAAAGCGAGTGACGTAACCGATTGAAACGCTATTAGCGCGCACCACCGCTAACTAGCTAGCCATTTCACACCCGTTACATAGGCTATACCAACTGAAGGGAACTAACAGTAAATTGGCAGTTGAATATGTGTGGTTATTAAGCCAACTGACAGTCGATACTGATAGTGGCTAATATTTAACATGATAGAAAATAGGAGACCAAAAAAGTCCTGGTAGCCTATAATCATGACATTTGAGTGCCCATTCCTGCAAGTTAAAAGGCAGTACAATTTAAATTCTCTATAATGGCACAGCATTTCATAAACTCTACTAAAAGTTGCTATGTTGACATGCTTCAGTTTGCTGCCATATGATTGGTTTCACATTTGTCTCCAGTGATTATAAGGTCAAATAGATCTAAAACAAGTGTCACATAAAATGCACTATTATTTTATCCAAACAGATTACTCATTTACCAAGCTCTTATCAATAGCTCTTAACAATTTGTATATCACAGTGCATAGAGAATGGTGTTATTTCTATCGGATGCTTTTTACAGTTGGAACCAGTAGTTTTGCTATAGCTTATTCATGGTTTCCTCATGCGTAAAAGTGGTGAAATTATTAGGGAATTAAGTCAAGGTCAGAATACGGCATATCTGTAGACACACCTCCGCCACACCTTAATTTATTCAATCTCCACCCCAAACAAATAGCAGGCGAACAGCATGCTATTCTTATTCTTAAATTCAAGGTCAGAATACCATAGAGAGAAGAGTGGATAAAAAGGGAATTGCATTCCATTTACGTGCGCTTAACTCGGGTCAGAATCAGGCCCTTACAGCATATTCCTCCAGTTACTCTCATGAGACTGTGTTTGGAGGGGAATGTAGAATAATGTGCCTGGGGAGAATTGGAGAATAATTAATCCCATAACAGGGGGAGATTTATCAACTCTTGCTGACAGATAATTAAAGATAAATCATTCCTAAACCAGCACTTTTCCCCAGTATGGCAGTATACACTGTCAAAAGGGAATGTGGAGAGATGGAAGAATATCCAATGTAAAAATAAAATTCTGGGTGGTCAAAACTTTAACAGTACTGGTCTCACATGAATCTTAATTTATAGTCCGTACTGTACATGTGAATGAATACAAATAGCACTGAATTGGAGGGCCAAGAGTTTAATTTGAGGTTTGACACAACAAGACTTTCCCAACTCTTGTGTCTGCAGAAAAAAAACATTGCAGGATAACTAAAACATTTGATTTAGTGAATCCGTGGGTCTCACCCAAGAACTTGTTTTTATTTGACAGGTTGTGTGACTTTAATTCATGTCACCCACTCGACGAGCATTCTTAAATAGCCTAATCTCGGGCCTTGGATAGAAGTAGTCAGCCTCACAATGCATTGGTGTGTGAAGAGCATTAGTTTTGGAGGTCGGGGCAGCTAAGGTGTGTTGTCAGGCCTGACACACAGCAGAGGCTTGTGCAACAAAACCAACACTTGGGCCTTCTGCTTTATTTATTGAAAATGGTTGCATCACCCTTAAGTAAGCATTTATTGATTTAATGACTGAGTCGCTGTTGTCACAGGTCAGCACAGACCACAGAGACACACAGCAGAGTTTCAGATGAAAGAATGGAGTAACTAAAATAAACATTAGTGGCCATAGCATCCACCTCCAGGATGCTGAAGCAAACACACATTGATGGTGATCAGGTCCCAGTAAACAATAAGGAGGTTGGCTTTTCAGATTAAATGTTTCCTAGCAGCCAAGTCATCAACTGTTCAACGGCCCTTGGTTAACAAAGGAAGGCAGGCAGGCAGATTATTTGAAACTTTCAACACAAAACCAAAATGGGCATTCCAACAATATAGGGTTTCTCCTGGCAAATTGGCTTGGCTACATCTAACTGCACATGAAGAACAATGGACAGGTGAGGCATTGCATTGACAAGGCAAAGGCAACGACCATTGAAATGTCAACAGTGAGCGCATATCAAACAATCTTCAATGATATGTATCTATGTTGGATTGTTGAGACCTGCCTTGGCAGGTTCTAAAGATATCACATATTCAAAGTTGAAACCAGTTCAAGATGATGGCAGAGAAATGGCAGACAAAATGTGCAGAGTGCAATCAGCTAAAAGAGGTTATGTAATTATTTTTATAATTATTCAGTAGAACCTAATTCTTGAGTAATGATAAGAAATCCAATCACAATAGGCGTCGAACCCTGTTTGTCCCAATATGTCCAAATAGTTCTGCATTAATGTACTTCTGTGACTAATTAGAGAGTAGAATCTATTATATAACTGTCTGGAGACACTGATGACACATTCCTTTCTCTCATATCACACAGGGTTACAAATATGCTGACTGGATCATGCAATACAGATGTCACTGGAGTCAGAATAATACATGGCATTCCTTTCAGAAGTTATTTTAGTCCTTCGGGCCTAAATATTATTTGCCTAAGAGACTGTTTTTTACAGCTTTTTCTGTGTAAAGGACAGTGAATCTCAATGCATCTAATTACTGTTACAATGCTATTCATGATCTTTTTTGTAGCTAAAGTAGGTTACTGATTAGATCCTATGATAGAGCTATGAGTAGCAGGCAGCCAGAGAAAGAGGGCATCCCAAAGAAGAACAAGAATATGAAGAGAATGTCAATGGCATATCATCATAGTGTTCTCTACATGGTAATAGATGATCAGTATAATGTCTTCCTCATGGGGATTAGTATTTTTTATACAGTTTTGTGACTGCATCTTTTCTGAGGACATGCAAATATGTTCAGTAGGCTACATACAAAACCACATGTACTGATTAGTGCATGTCAAATGTGACTGATTTCATATACAAATTCATCTTCAGTGTTCCACACATTCTCCAGCTGACTATTTGGTGTCAGGCACTCAGCACGAGGCAACAAACTATCCATACTTGAGTGTACAAAAAAGTCCTTCGTTTGTGTGGATCTTGGAACCCCAGGTTGTCCATGCAAAAGAGGGCGCTTCTATTGTTTCCCTATTCCAACCACCACCACTCAGCAAGCGGATATAGAGCTGAGACAAGGAAATGTACTGTAATACAAAATCAGGTGTTCAGTCAATAGAATTGAACTGCATGTGTTATTACACCTAAGGAAATGAGCCAAAGCTGAACTTTAGAGAATAAGACCAAATGTGGTCCCTTTCTTTTACACAGTAGGGTTTCCATCATTTCAAATAGGCCCAATCGAAATACTTGAATTGAAAGAATGACTTTTAAACATCATCTGACTTACCTGATTATAACTAGGCTACTATAAGCACCTACACTGTTTATGTTGTCATATGAGACTTGTATACAAATGGTGTAAGCTTAAATCATGCTTCAAAATTTGCCTAATCATGTTGGTAGGACACTCTTTGGTAGGCCTATGCACAATCGTAGTGTGGCTTTTTGATGTGACAATGTTAACACAGGAAATGTGAGTCAGAGGAGTCTTGGACTGTTAATTGCAGGTAGGGTACATATATTTGATTTAACATCAACTGGATATGATGTTTTTTTACTCATGAGTGGATATACATTACACAGCGAGAGAAAGTGAGAGAGAAGGGAGACCTAAACAAGGACAGGTGCATTGTCAGCATCTCCACCTGGATTCGTTATTGGACTGTCCTGCCTGACGTGACAACCACATGTATTACAATCTGGAGTGAGACAGGCTATTTTTATCCTATGATGCGTAGCCTTAAATTCAACTGTGAGGTGCACTACTGAGACACTGTGTGTGTTGCAAAAAAAACATGTAGTGCACAAATTATTTGCTGATCTCAGAGACTGACATATTGTCGTCTAATCGAATGTGTTGTTGGTTTGTCTGTATTGTAGTGGGTGGCGCTGTGAATACCTAAAACAGTTACGTTTTTGACATCCCCTCGCTCCAGCATGTGAGAATCCAATACTCGATACCAGCCGTTGGGATAAACGGGTGGCAGTTCGCCAGTTTTTCGTCTCCGACGCACTTCGTTTGCCGCTTGGGCGCGGGAGCGACCGTCTTCGGCAATGTATCCAACCTCGTCGGGAGTTCTGAGCAGTTCCAGCGGGGCAAACAGCAGTCTATATAGCCAGCCCATAGCAAGAAGGGAAACCCCGGCGAAGATGCAAGCCACGGCCCGGGCTGGGGCACCTACAAGTCCCGCTTTCCTCCACAGCTCCGGGTATCCACCTCCTAAAATTGAGTCCAACGGGTCTCGCACGTGCACGATGAGACCTGCTACCACGCTTATCCCTATAACTGCCATCATCTTGCCGAGTATAGACATGCTTTGACCCTCCATCCTCTCGTGTTATTTAGCCTATAAGGAGATCTCCAGACAGAGTACTCGGGTGTTTGTCCCTGGCTGCCACCCTCTAGCGGCCTGTCACAGCCGCGTCACCATGAAAACCTCTCCTCATGTTCGGGCCACTGCAGCGCTGTCGCACTGATTCCTGTGCCAGATCGGCAGTGTGGCTTCACAAAAAGACTGACTTAATAGTTTGTCGTACTGTAGTCTTGTCAGGTGTGGCATAAATGTTCTATAGGCTATTGTCGTGATGCAGAGCACCTTGGAAAAGAGATGCGACACTTGGGTAATAGGCCACGCCTCCGACAGATGAGAAGTCAAGCTTGGGATAAGTGTTACACAACAGTCTTTATACCCAGGCATTAGCCAATGGAACATTTTATCGAATTGCAGAAAACATGCTTTAAACCTGCAACACTATCTAAGCCCCATGACAAAATGTGTAGAATTGCAGGAAACTAACCTTAAAGCTGCAATATGTAACTTTTTGGGCAACCAACCAAATTCACATTAAAATGTGAGTTACATATCTGTCATTGTAATTGAAAGTCTAAGACGCAGTAGATCTGGTTTATGTGCACTATTTCTATGCTTCCTATTCTTAAGTTTTATTTTTGCATCTTTTACTTTTGGTTTTGTACACCAGCTTCAAACAGCTTAAAATGCAATATTTTGGATGATTAAAAATATATTTCATGGTACAAGGATTCTCTATACTATACTGGCTTATTTTGTCACAATTTTTAGCATCTAGGAAATGGAGCAATTTCTGCATAGTGTACCTTTAAAAGTTCAATTTTTCTCCCTGCTGTCATAAGGCCAATAAAATGTTTTGCAACAAGGTTGTGGGGCCCCCAACCAAATGTTGCTTAGGGCCCCCAAAAGGCTAGTGCCAGCTATATTTTTACACCACTGCTTTTACTATATACCTTCATCTTCCCTTTCTAGACATACCCACCAGCAAATATTACATGTATAGGCATTGTTGGGTGTTCATCACTGACAAAACATTATTCTAAACTGTGACATGTGGGTGGTTGTTTGATTTGATTTTGTGGATTTTATATGGCAGTTGGCAACCACCTTTAAGGTGCATTACCTCCACAAACTGGACTGGAGTGTGGACCTTGTTCATCTTTCAATCACCCACATGGGTATACGCTGTCATTAGGGCAAAGAGTGGCTACTTACTTTTTTGGTTACTACATTATTCCATATGTGTTATTTCATAGTTTCAATGTCTTCACCATTACTCTAGAATCTAGAAAATAGTAAAAATAAAGAAAAACCCTGGAATGAGTAGGTGTGTCCAAACTTTTGACTGGCACTGTATGTGTACATTTATTTTGGAACGCTCGCACACACATGGTCTTGTCTATATGTCAGCCATGTAGCTGTCACAATAGGACACTGGACTATCTCCTAGAATCTGAGGACTAGGATTTATGCTTACACCTGTCCATGTCCCGTAAATAAATATCGGATGATTTATGCAAAAACGGAGTGCACGCCTCCTTTTTCTTTATTTGCCATGATAGTCAATTGTTGAAGTGTCCTGTGGTAAAGTATATTTGTATTTATTTTCAAGTCCCTCAGCTAAGCACCTGATTCCCTTTTTGTTTCAAGCTGCAAGCTGGGCTGAAGCTGGGTACGCGTTCATGCCACTGGTCAAGATTCTGTAATAGGGTTTTTCAGTTTATAGGCTCTGGTTCTAACTGCACCTTCTTCCCAAAAAAATGTCAAACCACTAGTGACTGTGAGCAACTCATCTAATCTCGGATTGAACTAAATTCCTTCAGTAAATTGTCAGTGATCTATGGTGGCAAAAATAAGTACTGCAACTAATCAGAGAAAAACAACTCCACTGTAAATTCTGATGCAACTTGGGTGAATAGGTCTACCTGCTACTATTTCTATCACCATCGGTCTTTGATATACAAAATAAATAAATAAATAAATATATATATATATATATAGTAAGGAGTTTATAATGTACATATACAACCATTTCTTGATAAATACAAACAAAAACACCTTTCACTGGTGACTGTACAGTACTAAAAACAGACAACAGGGTAGACTTCTTAATTGCATTAATTTATTTATGAAGAAAAAATGGTTACAATCAGAAATCCATCTGGTGGTACTAGTAGCCTTGCATTTATTTGTGACATAATAAGACCAATCTGTATAGCTGTGAATGTAGCATGATGTCAATTATGCATCAGGGAGCCTGTGCTCAGTGAGAACTACCTCAGATGGAGGGAAGGGTGTTAGACCACCAGTTCACAAAGCGCACCCTCATCTTCTCATGGACGGAGTTCCTGTTCATTTTGGCGTTGATCTCCAGGTACTTTTGCCCAGAGGTGGTGTATGCAGGCCAGGTCACAGGCACATTGGACTCCCCCTTGTTGGGGTCTCTGTGGTGGGAAAGGGGTTGAGGATGGTAAGAAAAACATAATGGTGGGAAACTTCGATTTATTATCGTTTTCGTGAGGATAATATCACTTTAGAATTTGAAATGGTATTTTCTTTTAAATTGCCACACACACTCAAAAGTTTGGACACACCTACTCATTCAAGAGTTTTTCTTTATTTTGACTGTTTCTACATTGTAGAATAATAGTGAAGACATCAAAACTATGAAATAACACATATGGAGTCATGCAGTAAACAAAAAAGAGTTAAACAAATGTAATATTCTTCAAAAAAAATCAAGCGCTATGATGAAACTAGCTCTCATGAGGACCGCTACAGGAAAGGAAGACCCAGAGTTACCTCTGCTGCAGAGGATAAGTTCATTAGAGTTACCAGCCTCAGAAATTACAGCCCAAATAAATGCTTCAGAGTAACAGACACATCTCAACATCAACTGTTCAGAGGAGACCGCGTGAATATGGCCTTAACGGTCAAATTGCTGCAAAGAAACCACTACCAAAGAACACCAATAATAAGAAGAGACTTGCCTGGGCCAAGAAACACGACCAATGGACATCAGACCAGTCGAAATCTGTGCTTTGGTCTGATCAGTCCAAATTTGCGATTTTTGGTTCCAACCGCCGTGTGTTTGTGAGACGCAGAGTAGGTGAACAGATGATCTCTGCATGTGTGGTTCCCACCGTGAACCACGGAGGAGGAGGTGTGACGTGTGGGGGTGCTTTGCTGGTGACACTGTCAGTGATTTATTTAGAATTCAAGACACACTTAACCAGCATGGCTACCACAGCATTCTGCAGCGATACGCCATCCCATCTGGTTTGCGCTTAGTGGCACTATCATGTGTAAGGGCTATTTGACGAAGGAGAGGGATGGAGTGCTGCATCAGATGACCTGGCCTCCACAATCACCCAACCTCAACCCAACTGAGATTGTTTGGGATGAGTTGGACCGCAGAGTAAAGGAAAAGCAGCCAACAAGTGCTCAGCATATGTGGGAACTCCTTCAAGACTGTTGGAAAAGCATTCCAGGTGAAGCTGGTTGAGAGAATGCCAAGAGTGTGCAAAGCTGTCATCAAGGCAAAGGGTGCTACTTTGAAGAATCTAAAATCTATTTTGATTTGTTTAACACTTTTTTGGTTACAACATGATTCCATATGTGTTAATACATACTTTTGATGTCTTCACTATTATTCTACAATGTATATGAGTAGGTGTGCCCACAGGTTGGCTGATACTGTGTGTATATATATATATATATATATATATATACATATATCCCCCACAGGGTGTGATTACTGTATATGATTGCTTTGCAGCTCTTTCTTACCCGGTCCTGGCGAAGTTGGTCCAGTAGGCGATAAAGTATTTGGAGACATTGCGGTGCTTGGGCCAGTATGCCAGGGGCGTGGTGAAGGGCTTGCCGAACACAAACTGCAGGTCCTCAGCGTGGTCAGCCTCCATCCAGCTGGGGAAAGGTAGGACTATCCCGGACATGCGGCTGGGCTCTGAGAACAGGTAGGAGTAGGTGCGTGCAGATCTGGGATAGGGCAAGGAGAGGGGGAATGATTAGATATCCGATATGTGACACTGGGATAGGAAACAGCACATACTGGGGGAGAAAGGCTGTGCTAGAGTAACAAGGAGGTAGACTCACTGGGCATTGGAGGCGTGCAGATAGAGAGCAGCCTGGGTAGGAACCAGAAAGACGTAGTCAGTCTCGATCATAACAACAGTCTTCTTGATGGTCTCCTGACTGGGCTTATCTCCCCAGTCTGCCGTGTACTCTGCGAAAGCGCTATTGATAGAGGCCTCTCCCTTCTTAGTCAAAGAACCCAGGAGCAGTTTCACATCTGACCTTCAGTGAGGAAGCGAGAGATTAGTCTCAAGAGATCTAACAACCCCTTCTTAAGCCAACTGTGTTAGGGACCTGCCCAAACTGATAACCCTATTCTTTTTAATACATGTTTTATTCTACTCCTACTTGTTAGTTAGACTTGGTTGCTTCTATAAAATGCTTTGTGGGTTTTTAATACATGTTTTATTCTACTCCTACTTGTTAGTTAGACTTGGTTGCTTCTATAAAATGCTTTGTGGGTACATCTGCTGTCCCATTTAAGCTACACAATGCACATGGCCAACACTGAACAGACTACCCTCCTCCTCCCAGGTAACCAATCAGCCCAAAGTCACTCACAGAGGGAGGCTAGCGATTGGCTTGTTGACGGCGGGTAAATCTAGTCCAGTGAATAGGTGGGCATCCATGCTGTTGACCCCTGCAAGGTAGTCAATGTCAGCAGCGTTGTGGAACAGTTTCCCTGGGTGATCAGGCAGGAAGTCCCCATCGATCACTGGGGAGAGGGCCAGGTTGCTCACTATGGGGGCTAGAGGAGGCAGGCAGAGAAAGACATACCTTTTAACGCTATGGGTAGGACATGGCCATCACCAAATTCCTGTGTAAAATGGTGGGCTGAGGAGATATGTGAGCGTCAGGCTAATGCTCATCTATACAGGCATCAATGCATGCAAATCACAACCTCCTTAGCATCTTTCTCAAAGTGTGCCACAGCCCCTTATATTAACCTCAGTGAATACTCACTGGAGGGAGAACCAGCCAGGGACAGGGTACCAGCAAGGGTGAGCTCCTTAGCGTCAATGAGCTTCAGGCAGGCCATCATCTGATCATCAATGGGGCAGCCCACCTTCCCAGCAACCTAAAGAGAGGAGGATGAGACCACCCTTTAACAACCAACATGCATCTCTGTCAGTTTCATACCCCCCCAATGTTACTGAAGTACACATACCATCTCTGCAAAGGTACGAGGGTTGTTGTTGATGGCCCAGGGGCAGAGAGCAACGCCACTCTGGGAGATGGCCCTGCGGATCAGCCCTTTGTTATGGGGAGAAAGCGTCTGTGTGGCGTAAAGTACATTCAAACTCAAATTAGTACATTGCATTTTCTGCATTTGCTAATCTGTTAATACTGTGGACGGAGGACCCAAGCCGAAAGCCATATCCTTACCTACAGTATCTTTACTTACAATCATAACAGGAACCTTGCTTAATGCTTACATATACTGTATCTAACAATCGAAAAAGGTACAACTTAAAATGGTCTAAAGTACAAGTGTTTTCCATCACCCTGTTTATTAGATCACAGAGGTCTCAGGAACTCGGCTGACCATCACTCTGTACAGGACATCGTGGTTCAGAATAAGGTATCAGAAGTCTCCCTGTTCTCATTGTTAAATGTATCAAATGTAATAAACTAATGTCATAGACACGAGTTACCAGAAACTACACACTGTGACAGTAAACTTATGTTTTATGACAGGAAGACACTGATTAATAATGATATTATAATGAAGAGTATATAACATTGAGACTGAAGAAACATCATTGTAATGTCCTTTTTTGTACTTCGACATGACTACCTTTGCCCTGAAAGCTTTGTATTAAAACTGTTAGTTCTCTTTTTAGTCCCACACCTGGAAGCTGACGCTAGCAGCGCCGGCAGACTCTCCGAAGACGGTGATGTTGTTGGGGTCTCCTCCGAAGGCGCGGATATTCCTGTTCACCCAGGCAATGGCAGCATGCTGGTCCCACAAACCATAGTTACCTGACATGGAAGATCGCTCTGTGAGCCAGCAGCAGTACTCTCCCTACTAACATACTGTACATCTGGCTCCCACAGAATGGCAAAAGTTTCTGACAGCCAGTTGATGATTAAAGGTCAGATGAACACCGTATTCTTAATCAGTATTATCATATAGTGGATTCAGTCACCTGAGAATCACTACATGAAGAAAAGGTCAATGTCATACATCAGCTGATGCGGCACAGATCATACCAAAGCCACCCGCCCACCCACCACCCACCTAGCCAGCCAGGCAAAGCCTCGGTTGATACCTACCAGGTCCGCTGGCATCTCCAGAGCTGAGGAAGCCCAGGGTGCCCACACGGTAACCCAGAGTCACCACAATGACTTTGCCCCTATTTGCAATCTCCTCCCCGTCGTACAGATAGTTATCCAAGAAGTTAGCGCCCATAGAGCCTCCAACCAGGTAACCACCTCCAAAGATCCAAACCATGACTGGCAGCCCAGTGGAAACTAGGAAGGGAGGAGATATATTTCAATACATTTGCAGAATTACACCATAGTTATATTATTATTAAACATCAGCAGACCATACTGTATGATGTTTTGATATGTGGATAAAGACATCCTACTCTTGTGACAGGTACGGGTGAAAGACACAGGTGAATGTTACATACCACTGAGGCCCTGAGGGACCCAGATGTTCAGGTAAAGGCAGTCCTCTTGGCCACGGGTGTCAGACTGGAGCAAGTTCAGCTGCATGCACCTCGGCTTGAACTCTGTAGCCTTAAGAACACCTGGAAGGAGACACAAGGAGAATCAGTCAGTCAACTGAGATG
Source organism: Salvelinus alpinus (assembly GCF_045679555.1). Taxonomy (NCBI): domain Eukaryota; kingdom Metazoa; phylum Chordata; class Actinopteri; order Salmoniformes; family Salmonidae; genus Salvelinus; species Salvelinus alpinus. The sequence continues at coordinate 19,611,862 of NC_092103.1, read as the reverse complement.
AGTGTTAGGAAGGCTAAGGTCTGATATGGTCCAATATGGATGTCCAATATTTATTTTACAATCTGCTTCTGTATTACTAAATTGTTTTCCTTGCTTTATGGATGGACATCGGAGGCATTTAGTTTTTTACCCACCATCCCATCCAGGGTGACGCTTGGGCTTCTCAAAAACGCCGGGCTTGTCAGCGTAGGGGATTCCTTTGAAGACATCCATGGTGCGTAAGAGTCCATCAGAATTGACCTTTTTCCCTTTCACCATGCCTCCCTCAGTGTACACCACTCCAAGCTACACATGCACACGCCAAAAGGGCAGATACCAACTCATTACACATTCAGTAATATATGCAAGTGTGAAACTGTTTTTATTATGCACAAATGTATTCAGTGTTGTTGTTTTATGCATGTAGTGGTGTCATTGTTTTGAGTTTTTCTATTAGTGAACTGTTGCAAAAAAGGTGTTCAGCTGTTGAATTCACATTGCTTATCAACCTGTTAATGATAAAGATGTCAAAAACCTGCAGTGCGAGTACAAATGCAGGTGAAGTTCTTAACCCTTTGTGTTTCACTATTGGTTACTTTATCAGTATAAACAATTTCATATTTAGCCTATTTTATTTGTGAAACTACAGTGATCTCCAAAAGTATTGGGAAATGTACAATTTTTTAAATATTTTGGCTCTATGTTACACCACTTTGAATTTGAAATAATGCCCATGAGGTTAAAGTGCAGACTGTCAGCTTTAATTTGAGTGTTTTTTCATCCATATCGGGAGAACTGTTTACAAATTACAGCACTTTTTGTACACCGTCCCCCCATTTTAGGGGACCAAAGGTATTACGACAAATTCACTTATTTGTGTATTAAAGTATTTGGTCCCATATTCATAGCACACAATGACTAAATCAAGCCTGTGACACTACAAATTTGTGGGATGCATTTGCTGTTTGTTTTGGTTGTGTTTCAGATTATTTTGTGACCCATAGAAATGTATGGTTAATAATGTATTGTCATTTGAGTCACTTTTATTGTAAATAAGAATATATAATAACAGATACACCCCCCTGCTAACCTCCCCTGTTATTGTAAAATGAGAGGTTAGCATGTCTTGGGGGTATGACATGTGAGTCTAACTTTCTCGCTCCTTATTTACGACTCATTCAGGATGATCTGTAATCATGGTAGCATACATATCAATGTAGAAGTTTTTAGAAACATATTCTATTCTTATTTTCGATAAAAGTGACAAAAAAATGACAGTACATTATTTACCACAAAATAATCTGAAACACAATCAAAACAGCAAATGCATCCAACAAATTCGTAGTCACAAGCTTGATGTAGTCATTGCGTGCTATGAATTTGGGACCAAATAATGAACTTTTTATTACTTGAACACACAAGTGAATTTGTCCCAATACCTTTGGTCCCCTAAAATGGGGGGACTCTGTATTTCTAAACGGTTCACCCGTTGGATGAAAATATGGATGAAAATACCCTCAAATTAAAGCTGACAGTCTGCACTTTTACCTAATAGTCATTGTATCACTTCCAAAGCGCTGGAGTAGAGCCAATACAAAACATTTGTGACTGTTCCAATACTTTAAGCTCACTGTATATTTCTACTGTATCATTTTTACCTCTATAAGGTGATCAAAACCACAGATAGTTCTAAAAACACATTATAGCTACATTAAAACACCTACATTATTAACAAATATCATATCTGGAAATGGGTTTCAGAATAAATAAATAAAAATCTTTAATTACACCAAATAAACTAAAATGGACTTACAGTGGCGGCCGAGGCGGACCCCAGGAACAGGGCAGAGGCAACCAAAATACCCAGTGTCTTCATCATGCTGATCCAGAGACACCTGTAAGCACAACTTTTATACAGGAGACCCCTCCCATCTGTTCTGTTCCAGCTAGGGTTTCACAATGTCCATTACCCTGAGTCATAGTTACCGCCACGTATCTTCCCCTCTACCCAGACAGATGGTAACAGAGAAAAATAAAGTTGGGAGGGCTCCCATGGTGGGCTCTGGTACAGTACATGAAATGTTTATTTTTCAACTGATATATATATATATATATATATAGTTGACGTCGGAAGTTTACATACACTTAGGTTGAAGTCATTAAAACTAGTTATTCAACCACTCGACACATTTCTTGTTAACAAACTATAGTTTTGGCAAGTCAGTTAGGACATCTACTTTGTGCATGACACAAGTACTTTTTCCAACAATTGTTTACAGACAGATTATTTCACTTATAATTCACTGTATCACAATTCCAGTGGGTCAGAAGTTTACATACACTAAGTTGACTGTGCCTTTAAACAGCTTGGAAAAATCCAGAAAATTATGTCATGGCTTTAGAAGCTTCTGAGAGGCTAATTGACATAATTTGAGTCAATTGGAGTTGTACCTGTGGATGTATTTCAAGGCCTACCTTCAAACTCAGTGCCTCTTTGCTTGACATCATGGGAAAATCAAAAGAAATCAGCCAAGACCTCAGAAAAAAAATTGTAGACCTCCACGAGTCTGGTTCATCCTTGGGAGCAATTTCCAAAATCCTGAAGGTACCACGTTCATCTGTACAAACAATAGTACGCAAGTATAACACCAGGGGACCACGCAGCCGTCATACCGCTCAGGAAGGAGACGCGTTCTGTCTCCTAGAGATGAACTTACTTTGGTGCAAAAAGTGCAAATCAATCCCAGAACAGCAAAAGACCTTGTGAAGATGCTGGAGGAAACAGGTACAAAAGTATCTATGTCTCCAGTAAAACGAGTCCTATATCGACATAACCTGAAAGGCCGCTCAGCAAGGAAGAAACCACTGCTCCAAAACCACCATAAAAAAGCCAGACTACGGTTTGCAACTGCACAAGGGGTCAAATATCATACTTTTTGGAGAAATGTCCTCTGGTCTGATGAAACAAAAATAGAACTGTTTGGCCATAATGACCATTGTTATGTTCGGAGGAAAAGGGGGGATGCTTGTGTAACGGATGTGAAATGGCTAGCTAGTTAGCGGGTATGCGCTACTAGCATTTCAATCAGTTACGTCACTTGCTCTGAGACTTAAGTAGGGTTTCCCCTTGCTCTGCAAGGGCCGCGGCCTTTGTGGCGCGATGGGTAACGATGCTTCGTGGGCGACCGTTGTTGATGTGTGCAGAAGGTCCCTGGTTCGCGCCCGTGGCGAGGGGACGGTTTAAAGTTATACTGTTACATTGATGCTGTTGCCCCGCTTTACTGGTTGCTGCGGAAAAGGAGGAGGTTGAAAGGGGGGTGAGTGTAACGGATGTGAAATGGCTAGCTAGTTAGCGGGTATGCGCTACTAGCATTTCAATCAGTTACGTCACTTGCTCTGAGACTTAAGTAGGGTTTCCCCTTGCTCTGCAAGGGCCGCGGCCTTTGTGGAGTGATGGGTAACGATGCTTCGTGGGCGACCGTTGATGTGTGCAGAAGGTCCCTGGTTCGCGCCCGTGTCGGGGCGAGGGGACCGTTTAAAGTTATACTGTTACACTTGCAAGCTGAAGAATACCATCCCAACCGTGAAGCACGGGGGTGGCAGCATCATGTTGTGGGGGTGCTTTGCTGCAGGAGGGACTGATGCACTTCACAAAATAGATGGCATCATGAAGATGAAAAATGTGGATATATTGAAGCAACAGTTCAAGACATCAGTCAGGAAGTTAAAGCTTGGTCGCAAATGGGTCTTCCAAGTGGACAATGACACCAAGCATACTTCCAAAGTTGTGGCAAAATGGCTTAAGGACAACAAAGTCAAGGTATTGGAGTGGCCACAAAACCCTGACCTCAATCCTATAGAACATTTGTGGGCAGAATTGAAAAAGCGTGTGCGAGCAAGGAGGCCTACAAACCTGACTCAGTTACACCAGCTCAGTCAGGAGGAATGGGCCAAAATTCATCCATCTTATTGTGGGGAGCTTGTGGAAGTCTACCCGAAACGTTTGACCAAAGTTAAACAGTTTAAAGGCAATGCTACCAAATACTAATTGAGTGTATGTAAACTTCTGACCCACTGGGAATGTGATGACAGAAATAAAAGCTGAAATAAATCACTCTATTATTCAGAAATTTCACATTCTTAAAATAAAGTGGTGTTCCTAACTGACCTAAAACAGGGAATTTTTACTTGGATTAAATATCAGAAATTGACACTAGATAGATAGGTGTATACATATACAGTAGTATACCTATGATGAAAATTACAGGCCTCTCTCATCTTTTTAAGTGGGAGAACTTGCACAATTGGTGGCTGACTAAATACTTTTTTGCCCCACTGTATACACACACACACACACACACATATAAACTAAATAAAATAAATCATTTGTAAAAATCCAAATAACTTTACAGATCTTCATTGTAAAGTGTTTAAACACCGTTTCCCATGCTTGTTCAATGAACCATAAACAATTAATGAATGTTCACCTGTGGAACGGTCATTTTGTTATTTTTACCAATCAGTGCCATTCTTTGTGAGGCATTGGAAAACTTCCCTGGTCTTTGTGGTTGAATCTCTGTTTGAAATTCCCTACACGACTGAGGAACCTTACAGATAATTGCATGTGTGGGGTACAGAGATGAGGTAGTCATTCATAAAAATCATGTTAACCCCTATTATTGCACACACAGTGCTTCCATGCAACTTGTGATTTTTTAAGCAAATGTTTACTCCTGAACTTATTTAGGCTTGCCATAAATTGGGTTGAATACTTGACACAAGACATTTCAACTTTTCATTTTTTATTAATTTGTCTAAAAACAAAATTCCACTTTGACATTATGGGGTATTAGGTGTCGATTAATGATAAAATCTCAATGTAATACCTTTTATATTCAGTCTATCAGAAAACAAAATGTGGAAAAAGTCAAGGGTGGGAATACTTTTTGAAGGCAATGTATGTGACCTTGAGCATGGACTGAAATATCCATGGTGACAGAGTTAGATAGCAGATTTTTGGAGGTGTGTTTCGTGTAGCTTTTTCCATTGGTTATGGTTATGTGCACAGCCAGATAAGCTACCCAACTGATAGCTTATTGATAACTCATACACTTCTCCTCAATTGATCTTTCCATTGTGGACAATAACGGGAAAGATCACTGCTCAACGTAAAAGGGAAACTTCCCAATTTTTCAACTTCATATTCATCTCCAGCACCACCCCAACATCATGTGAAAACAGCCCATTTCTATGGTAAAAAAATTAGAAAGATAAGTGTTTCCAATGACAACCAATTAGTAGGCAATGCCTACTCACAATTGGTCAAAAATCACATGATGCACACCGCTGATGTCATTGAAAACACAGTTGAAGTCAGAAGTTTACATACACCTTAGCCAAATACATTTAAACTCAGTTTTTCAATTCCCCGTCTTAGGTCAGTTAGGACTTGTTTTACTGTGGATATAGACACTTTTGTACCCGTTTCCTCCAGCATCTTCACAAGGTCCTTTGCTGTTGTTCTGGGATTGATTAGCACTTTTCTCACCAAAGTAAGTTCCTTTCTAGGAGACAGAACGCGTCTCCTTCCTGAGCGGTATGACTTGCTGCGTGGTCCCATGGTGTTTATACTTGCGTACTATTGTTTTGTTTGTACAGATGTACCTTCAGGCGTTTGGAAATTGCTCCCAAGGATGAACCAGACGCATGGAGGTCTACAGATATTTTTCTGAGGTCTTGGCTGATTTCTTTTGATTTTCCCATGATGGCAAGCAGAGGCACTGAGTTTGAAGGTAGGCCTGAAATACATACACAGGTACAACTCCAATTGAATCAAATTATGTCAATTAGCCTATCAAAAGCTTCTAAAGCCATGACATCATTTCCTGGAATTTTCCAAGCTGTTTAAAGGCACAGTCAACTTAGTGTATGTAAACTTCTGACCCACTGCAATTATGATACAGTGAATTATAAGTGAAATAACCTGTCTATAAACAATTGTTGGAAAAATTACTTGTGTCTTGGTGTCATGCACAAAGTATATGTCCTAACCAACTTTCCAAAACTATAGTTTGTTAACAAGAAATTTGTGGAGTGGTTGAAAAACGAGTTTTATTGACTCCAACCTAAGTGTATGTAAACTTCCGACTTCAACTGTATATTCTTCGTAACAAAACATAGAAACACACCATTTTCAAATACTGTATGTTGATGTTGGGGTGGTGCTGGAGATGAATATGAAGTATCCCTTTTAACATATTCATTGACACTAATTTGGAAACATAAAAAAATACACACAATTGTATGTTTTTACAGTGAATTAAGCAAGTTTGTACAATTCCACAGTCCATTTCTGTCAGGGTAGGTATGGACATTTTCCATTCTCACATATAATCCAGCATCTCTGTCTCCATCTCATTGTCACTTCCCTCTGAGGGATGAAACTCATCTTCCTCCTCTTCATCACCATCGTCTCCACTCTCTGGGGCCTTTTGCCTGGTAGCAAAACTTTCAGGCCCAGAAGGGTATGGTGCTACAGAAAACACATATACAATGTATCAATGATGGATGTCGTAGACAAAACTTCAATATTAATTTGTTAAAGAACCCCACCAGAGGGCAATGCCGCCCTTATTAAGATGTAATTCCTGTCCTATAGCAGAAAGAATGATGCAGGCTGCTAATACATATTCACGAATTAGGGGTGGCTACGGTGGTGATTTCCGTGTGGAGTGGAGAAATAATAACAAGAACGGCACTGACAGCTATCAGTGTAGCTAGCTAGCATACTAACCTTACGTAGCTAGCTAATGTTATCAGTTGTTGCTACACCGTATTGAAAGATTAGCTAACTGGCTAGACTATGGCTTGTTCTGGAGCTGTATTCTTCATAAGCATTTAGGGAAAACTTTGCCATAGATGGATAGGGGAAACCAGTATCTTTGACTTTGCCATCTATTGTTATCTCCAAAGTTCTGGCATCTTCCATAAATTGCTGCCGCAAATCCGGATAGACAAATATTAAGTGGTTTCGACTAGAGATGCGTTTTCTACATTGTAATTAACACAGTGCAACGTTTGGTAGGCTGCTAACAGGCTATTTTATTTAACTAGGCAAGTCGGTTAAGAATAAATTCTTACTTACAATGATGGCCTACCCCGGCCAAACCCTAACGACGCTGGGCCAATTGTGCACTGCCCTATGGGACTCCCAATCATGGCCGGTTGTGATACAGCCTAGAATCGAACCAGGCTCTGTTATCTCTAGCACTGAGATGCAGTGCCTTAGATCACTGCGACACTCGGGATCCCTGCGTCGTCAGCCCGTGCTCATGCCATGTTCCTCAAAGCTGGGGGAAGTGAAATGATGGGCTACAATGACTTTGCTCATGACGCACGCCGCAAATTATATGGAACAACACATTGAGCGCATCGGACACGAAACACCAATGCAAATGTAACAGCAGCAGAAAATAGAAGTTTGTGGATTTTTTTCCACGGGTGACTTTTCATTATAGAACAGACACTTGTGATTCTAGTTGCACCAATCAAAGTAGTGGAGCATGGTCAAAACCATTAATCTTGGGGTGATGGGGTTCCAAAATGCAGTCATATCACATGCAATTTTACCAAATATACAGTACCTTCAGAAAGCATTCACACCCCTTGATTTTTTCCCACATTTTGTTGTGTTACAGCGTGGGATTAAAATGGATTTGTCATTTTTTGTCAACGATCTACACAAAATACTCTAATGTCAAGGTGGAAGAGAAATTCTAACTTTTTTTTTTTTTTTTTTAAATGCATGAAAAATAAAAACACTAATGTATCTTGATTACATAAGTATTCAACCCCCTGAGTCAATCCATGTTAGAATCACCTTTCACAGCGATTACAGCTGTGAGTCTTTCTGGGTAAGTCTCTAAGAGCTTTGCACACCTGGATTGTACAATATTTGCACATTATTATTATTTTTAAATTCAATCAAGCTCTGTCAAGTTGGTTGTTGATCATTGCAAGACAGCCATTTTTAAGTCTTGCCATTAATTTTCAAGCCGATTTAAGTCAACTGTAACTAGGCCACTCAGGAACATTCAATGTCGTATTGGTAAGCAACTCCAGTGTATATTTGTCCATATTATTGTTCTGGTGAAAGGTGAATTTGTCGCTTTGTATTGAGAACATGAAGTTTGTTTCTTTGCAGTTTTACTTTAGTCCCTTATTGAAAACAGGATGCACGTTTTGGAATATTTTTTATTCTGTATAGGTGTCCTTTTTTTCCACTCTGTCAATTAGGTTAGTATTTTGGAGTAACTATAATGTTGTTGATCCATCCAGTTCTCTCCCATCGCAGCCTTTAAACTCTGTAACTGCTTTAAAGTCACCACTGGCCTCATGGTGAAATCCCTGAGCAGTTTCCTTTCTCTCCGGCAACTGAGTTAGGAAGGACACCTGTATCTTTGTAGTGACTGGGTGTATTGATACACCATCCAAAGAGTAATTAATAACTTGCTCAAAGGGATATTCAATGTCTGCTTTAAAAAAAGACTTGAATCGACTGAGGGATTTTACAGATAATTGTGTGTGGGGTACAGAGATGAGGTAGTCATTCAAAAATGTTAAGCACTATTAATGCAAACAGAGTGAGTCCATGCAACTTATGTGAGACTTGTTAAGCACATTTTTACTCCTGAACTTATTTTTTACCCCCTTTTTCTCCCCAATTTCATGGTATGCAATTATTAGTAGTTACCGTCTTGTCTCATCGCTACAACTCCCGTACGAGAGACAAAGGTCAAGAGCCATGCGCCCTCCAAAACACAACCCAACCAAGCCACACTGCTTCTTAATACAGCGCGCATCCAACCCGGAAGCCAGCCGTACCAATGTGTAGGAGGAAACACCGTACACCTAGCGATCTGGTCAGCGTGCACTGCGCCCGGCCTGCCACAGGAGTCACTAGTGCGCGATGAGACAAGGATATCCCTACCGGCCAAACCCTCCCTAACCCAGACGACGCTAGACCAATTGTGTGTCGCCCCATGGACCTCCCGGTCGCGGCCGGCTGCGACAGAGCCTGGGCTCGAACCCAGAGTCTCTGCGATGCAGTGCCTTAGACCAACGCGCCACCCGGGAGGCCCCCTCCTGAACTTATTTAGGCTTGCCATAACAAAGGGGTACTTATACTTATTGACTCAAGACATTTTAGCTTTCCATTTGTAAATGAATTTCACTTTGACATTATGGGGTATTGTGTGTAGGGCTGTGGTGGTCACAAAATTGTGTCAGCTGGTGATTGTCAAGCAAATAACTGTTCGTCTCAAGGTAATTGACCGTTAATTAACAAAAAACACATTTAGCATCTCCTGGCTTCCTACAAGCCACTGATGCAGACCTTTGGAAGATCTACATTTTTAAAAAGTCTAATAAATCAATGTAATATAGCCTACATCTTCACAATAAATCCATTATTTATTTTAGACAGACTACATTTTCTTCATATCATGCTTCTTTAGATCTATTTCAGAAGAAAATAATAGCATACGCCGAGTCATCCTTATGTTAAGCTATGCCAAATGGCGGTGGGCTACACTAGTTCATTTAGCAGACAAGATTAGCTTATAATTCCGAGGCATTATTTTATAGTATGAAGAATACAATTGAACAAAAATATCAATATTTTGTCCAAACGATGAGGGAGAGCCCACATGCGGCTATTCTGTGTTGAGTGGTTAACAAAGACATACGTAGTCCTATATGCTTAATTTAGAGTTATTAATATAACTTTAGTTGTTCTACAAATGTTGGGCTATATGTTTTGATTTTTAATACATTGTAAAGCTGCATGATGAGACTAATGATGATTTGAAAAAAAGTAACTTGAAAAGGCATGAGCTCTGCTTTGTTTTTGCACAGGCTGTATACACTCCAATAGTCTCTCATTCACAATTTGACAAGCACTTGATAATGCCTCAAATTTTACGGTGGCATTTATGCCTTTTGCGGCCTGGAGTGCTGCGTTGTTCCCTTCTCCCTGAGTGCTGCACAATGTGAAGCGCCTCTCACTCACATGGCTCTCCATCACGTGATCGGGTCTTTCTCACAGGCTACAAGTGAAGACAGACACATCGGGGACGCAACTGCGCGCATCCTTATCCAATTCCGAGGTACATATTGAAGATACTAGAAGAACTGTCCACATCTACTTTTCATCAGCTAACAAGATGAGTAGGCCTAACGAACAGCAAAAACACTAGCCTATGTCAATCTACTATCCCACATAGTCCAAAAGTCAACCTATTCTATTCTCTGCAATAAATAAATATTCCAAACATAGTTGTGGGGTGCAGTTTTGGGGTGCAATAAATGGCAAATTAATACAACCACAAGCATAAAAATGTAATATTTACGCAATGGCTGAAGCAACAGATAAGAACGTTTAGCTTAAAATGTTGATAAACTATTAGGCTATTTCTTCACATTATAAGCGCAGCAATGTGCACATGGCAGTAGGCTATTAGCGCAAATATTCAATTCGCGGGAAAACACCCTTATCAAAAGGGACCGCAAATGCGATTGTTTTTATTATTAAAGGTGCATTTTTATGGTGAAAATTATCTTCCCCAAACTTGAAAGTCACGCGCTGCTTATGTATGCCAGTTCGGCTCTAAACCTTTGTAAAGCTGATTAATGTGCTTAATTTTAAGAAGTTATTTGGCCACCTTATCAAAACATATAGGCCTATGGGCTAGGCTACACGAGGAGTGTGACTATGATTCGAAAAAGTCGAAAAAAAAGGTACTTTCTTATGCTGGGCATCATTTACAAGTGATAATATTAATTCACAAGTGATAGGCTAATATTGTCACCCATCAGAGTATTCTTGAATTAATCTTGTCTTTACATATACTATGTGTGTAATTTGTTTTGATTTAGAATTGACCATTATCATGCACCTGTCTCGAAACAGGGGCAGGGGAAAAAATACATGTAATCTATGCACCTAAATAGCTAATGGAGGATGCTTTTCCTGTGGTTCATTTCTATGCCAGCCAGGTAGGCTATACTCTTGTTGTAACGATAAACAATGTGCTTAATATTAGGAAAGTTGAAAAAAATACACATTTGCATTGATGTCTGAGTGATTAGAGGGACAATAGAGTGCTGAGTACCAGGCAGTTTGCAAGTTTGTTAGGCTACTAATGACCATCAGCAGCATCAGAGCTTGGAGAAGACTAATTACAGTGACTAAACGGTCACATGGAATTTGACTGCTTACATGACTCGTGACCGCTAGTGTGGCGGTAATACGGTCACCGCAACAGCACTAATTGTGTGTAGGCCAGTGACAAACAATCTACATTTAATCAATTTGAAATTCAGGCTGTAATACACAACAAAATGTGGAAAATGTTAAGGGGTATGAATACTCTCTGAAGGCACTGTATATTTTTTATACAGATTAACGCAAAAATAAGTGACATTTGACAAATTATCCAAAGGATTATCATAATTTGCTGGTAAAAAAGTGGAGGTTCAAAAACATACGTTTACAGACCCGATTTATATTGCCTGCGTAGAGGACGAACTGTGCAGGTATTTCTGATGAATAAACAATGACATTCTGGTGGGTGGTAATATTAAAATAAAAACAGCCCTGAAAAGAAACGTAGGGAGAAAACTATTAGCACCTCATAGCATAGGGAAAACGCACAGCACTGGCATGGAAAATATCCGAAGTTAACACTTCAACACCAGATACAGTGCATTCGGAAAGTATTCCGGCCCCTTGACTTTTTCCACATTTTGTTACAGTACAGCCTTGTTCTAAAATTTATATATATAAAAAAAAAACAATCCTCATCAATCTACACACAATACCCCATAATGACAAAGCGAAACGAAAACAGGTTGTTAGTAACAGTTTTATCCCAGTCTTTGAAATTCTCCTGCACTTCAACCCACACTCAAAAACACCCGTTTTAAATAACTATTCCCCATGGACTGGTTTCTGACCCACTCCCTGGTTTGATTCCAGGCCAGGTTGGCCATAGGAGTGCTACGTCGGTGTTACAGAGAGAGGTCTTAGCTGGCCTCTTGGTGCGGATGACCTGTTTGATCATGGAGGACATGATATCTCGGAGGTCATCAGAGGTGTGGGACAGACACCAGCCGTCCCTCTCGTCACACTCCTCCTCCTGGCCATCGTTCCGATGAACCACGTTTCTTATGCTGAGCCAGGAGCAAGGAGCCAGAAGCATTAGACACAAACAGACAACAAAATGCAGAGATCTTTGCCACTTCTACTCTATGGGCAATTCCAAACAAGATAGGCCCAAAGATATTTCTGATGTTTTAGATCTTTCCATAGAAAGGTCATTTGAGGGAAGGATGTTAGGCATATCTTTGAAGTCTGTATCCACAATGATTATTGAGAAATAATTGACCAAAGTTGGGAAATGCATGACATTTTGGCCTTACCCATAAACAAAAATACAAACGCAACATGTAAAGTGTTGGTCACATGTTCATGACCTGAAATAAAAGATCCCAGAAATGTTCCATACCCACAAAAAGCTTATTTCTCTCAAATTTTGGACACTAATGTGTTTACATCCCTGTTAGTGAGTATTTCTCCTTTGCCAAGATAATCCATCCACCTGACAGGTGTGGCATACAAGAAGCTGATTAAACAGCCTGATCATTACACAGGTGCACCTTGTGCTGGGGACAATAAAAGGCCACTAAAATGCGCAGTTGTCACAACACAATGCCTCAAGTTTGAGGGAGCTTACAATTTTCACGCTGACTGCAGGAATGTCCACCAGAGCTGTTGTCAGAGAATTGAATGTTCAGAATTTGGCAGTATGTCCAACCGGCCTCAAAACCGCAGACCACGTGTACCCATGCCAGCCCAGGTTTCTTCAGCTGCGGGATCGTCTGAGACCAGCTACCCAGACAGCTGATGAAACTGAGGAGTATTTCTGTCTGTAATAAAGCCCTTATGTGGGGAAAAACACATTCTGATTGGCTGGGCCTGGCTCCCCAGTGGCTGGGCCTATGCCTTCCCAGGCCCACCCATGGCTGCGCCCCTGCCCAGTCATGTGAAATCCATAGATTAGAGCCTGATGAATTTATTTAAATTGACTGATATCCTTATATGAACTGTACCTCAGTAAAACTATTGAAATTGTTGCATGTTGCATTTATATTTTTGTTCAGTAGACATAGCCATTATTGGTGTCATTTGAAACCTTTTCTTAACATCATAAATGTTAAGGTGTCTTAAGATGAATGCACTAACTGTTGCTCTGGATAAGAGCTGCTAAATTACTAAAATGTAAATAAATATCTTTGGCCAATCTCTTATGGAATCGCCCTTATTCCATGTTGGATCCTACCTCTGCACGTCCAAATCACAGAGCTGATAGCACATCTGCCTTTGCACATCTCGAAATATGCACGACGACTCCTGGACAAAAAGGAGACAGGGTAGAGGGCAGTTAGCATGTGAGGTTTTATTACTGTGTCATTATTCTTATAAGTACAGTGTAACATGTAGAGCGTGTGAGTAAGTTGTGGGGAAGTCTTTGGTCCAATAACTTGAGCTGGTACCTGGTTATATTAGTGTTATGTCCCCCGGAGGCTAAATCTGTAACATTAGCAGCCTGGGGACCTATACAACAAAGAGGGACATTAGCGAGACAATCATCACTAAGACACACACAGTCACAGTCTCACACACACACGCCCAGTTGCTCACTTGCTTTGTTGAGTGTGATTGGCAGGGTATAGTTGAACGTGCTCCTCTTGGCCTTCACTGGCATGTCATTTATAGTATATCCTAAAGACAGTCACAGGGGGGAAACAGACAGGGTCTCATAAAACAAAGCATGAGGACTGTATTAACAAAGACTGTGGGATTAAATTGTATAGAGTCCCTTACGATTAGTTTGAACCAAACCTCCACCCTGCCCCCACTCCTCACCGTGCTTGGTACTGCAGCGGATCCTGAAGTCCAGCACCTGGTATTTCTTGGCCTCTGTTGTCTTGCGAGGGTCGTAGCCAAACCTCACCCAGAGGCTCCTCCAGGGGCCTGTCACCTTAGGGGAAACACACATGTCAGGTTTGGATGAAATTTGAGTTTATTATGAAGAATTTGCTTTAATTTTATATCCTACTGACTAAATAAGTCACTTTTTGTTTCTCTTCACTTTCTCCTTCTCCCCGTCAACCACTTCACAAGAGTTTCATTTGAAGTTAATTCTGGAATTGAACAGGACATGGCATGTAAATTGAGAGATGTCGGGGTCCCAATTTTTTGAGCCAGAATTTCTGCCGGCACCGCCCCAAATCCCATGACACAACCTTAAGTCAAAATCAGTATGTTTCAATTTTAACATCAACAAATAACCTTCAATTCATTCAAATGTAAATTCTTTAATCAAAAGTGAGAGAAGTAATAAATACATTTACTCAAATTGTCTTTCAAATTATTTAAAAAAAAGTTTGTATATTGTCCCATACTCTTAATTATTATCCAACTTTTTTACATGGTGACACCATTGCAATTTCCAATACCCCGACTTTGAATACCACTGGCGGTCTAGATCTCCTCACCATGTAGTAGGCCACGATAGGGAGCAGCAGCTTCAGTTTATCAGGGTGGATGTCCAGGTTGGCCTTGACCGAGTTCCGGGACCAGATGGGCCGGCTCTCAAACATCTACACACAATGTGGTTGGGGAAAAGATAACACAGAGGGGACATCAAAGCAATGTACGCAACATTATTAAGTAACACTTTATATGTGTACATTTTCTATGGGCATATACTGTAGAAACATCATCTTTATATGGAGATGTAAAGAGTATAGGCTAAATCATAGAGTTAAAATACAAACTAGCCTATGGGCTAACACTCAAGTAAACGCTTCGGTCTTGAAATAGCATTAGGGGAAAAAAGAAAGGCTCAAACTGAAAAAAAGTTATGTTCCTTTGCATCTGTGATTAACGCATCAGTGTTAAACCTTTTAAAGGATCGTACCCTTTTTGTCAATTGTCGCCTAAAATGACATAAACAAATCTAACTGCCTGTAGCTCAGGACCTGAAGCAAGAATATGCATATTCTTGATATCATTTGAAAGGAAACACTTTGAAGTTTGTGGAAATGTGAACTTAATGTCAGAGAATATGACACATTAGATCTGGTAAAAGAAAATACAAACAAAAAACATGTTTTCTATTTTTTGGGTTTGTTCCATTATCTTTGAAATGCAAGACAACTTTCAGATTGGAATCTATGTGTAATTTAGATTTTGCCCATCAGATAGCAGCAGTGTGTGTGAAAAGCTTCAGACTGATCCAGGGAAGAATTACATTACTGCACAATATTTTGTATCAAGTCTGCCAGGAGTTTGCCCAAATGTGCCGAATTGGTCAATTGATACATTTCCAAGTACTTAACTATAGAGAACATACAGAAATGCTATGGTAATAAAAAAAAAATAGGTTTACACACTCCCAGGAATGTCACACATGATCGATCATTAGCTTATACAGTAACTGTCACACATCTAGATGGCCGGGCGGGTGGGTATGGAGCCAGAGACAGCAGAGGGGTCAAACTGTAGAGCCCAGTTCCTACATTTGAACATAGAAATTGACTTGATCAAACAAACCTACGCTACATTCTGGGACCCTCAGGATGACAAATCAGAGCAAGATTACTGAATGTAAGTACATTATTTACCTTCAGAGGTTAATGTATCAAACCAGTTGCCGTGATAAGTTTTTTGTTGTTGTCCACTCCTCAAACAATAGCATGGTATTTTTTCACTGTAATAGCTACTGTTAATTGGACATGTCATTCTAATCACATTAGCGCACTTTAGCAACAACCGTCCCGGGTTTAGGGACACCGATTCCATAGTGGTTAAACAATAATACTAAAACTTTTTAAACGTGAAAACATCATCCCTTGTGTGTGACCAGTTCATGCAGACTTCACATCGGCTTGTGAAAAAAGTAACAGAGTAACAACCTCAGAAGCCCAATGCAAAGTATACTGACCTTATTAATTTGTTCCTCTGCGCCTTTATGTCACTGGGGTGAACACACACCCTCTTCCAGTTGAACTTCGCAGCCTCCAGGGGCTCCGTGGGGACATTCTTGTTGTCAAAGTTGAGGAAGATGGCGTTGTGAGGCCGACGGGCTCGACTCAAACCAATCAGATTATTCCTGGATACTGTCGGGGGTCAATAGCCTTCTCTGCATGGAAGACAAGTTCACAATGATTTTTAGCTAATATTCATCAATACAGACATATATTTGCATGGCACCCCTATGGGTTGACTAATGGCCATATCTATTAGCACCTGCATCTTTATAACGGGCTTCCTGTCTTGCTCCTGTTGTTGAACACGTCGTTGTGTAACGTTATTGGGGGGGAATTCTAATGCATTACTGCTGACACACTACATAACATGTTGATGTCCTTTGGCATATTTGTTTCTGAGCTTAACACACTACCTGTGATGAGGGTGAAACTGTGTGTAGTGTTGCTCACATGCCTGCCCCAGTGCCCCTGCTTACTTGTGTTGGATTTCAGGTCGGTAACTGTAGTCCACAGCACTGTCCAGGCGAGAGAAGATGGGTGAAGGAATGAAGAGGGGCACAGGCTGCTCAAAGAACTCATTATTCTCCGCTTTACGCAAGAGTATCTTATTGTAGAGGGATGTATGCGAGCTGTCCTTTGCTGAATGCACCGCAAGATACTGGAAGTCAGCCATCCCTGCAACAATAAACAATGTACAACTTACATCAACAAATACACAATGAAAAGTTATAACAGCACAGATCAAAGTAGGGAGGCAATGGAAAGGAATCATACAGTGATATAATGGGGTCAAGTGTTTGGGTTTAGGAAGTTGAACCTTGGAATTTGTATGTTGTCTCAATGACTCCCAGGATGTCCATGTTGATTTGAGATTCCTTGGGGTTGCCTTTGCGCAAAATCCTTTTCACGTGCAGTAGCAGGTTGGTGGATGGGAAACGATTTCCACAGACAGGGTGGCAGAACGGGTCCTTGGGACGAAAGCGCAGCTCCAACCGCCTGCTGGGGTCAGCATAGGTCTGTAGAGAAACATTTCCTGTTTAGTTCATCATAGTCAGCAGACCAATACAAATGGTGGTGGTGAGTATGGGAACAACAACATATCATGTAAGCAGGTTTGCATAGCTGCACTATCACCTCAGTTAGTACAGTAAACAAATACGGTGTGAATTATAACATAGCCAATCAGGACTAGCTAGCTATACATCCATAAACATTGCAAGCTGAGTAACAGCTATCAAGTGATTGACTAGTCGCGCATGCGTTGATTGACGTGTGTAGGTTGCTCACCTTGGACACCCCTTGTATACCCCCAATAGTTTCCAGCATATTGTCCACATTGGAGATAATCCCTGGATACTCCACACAAACGAGTCTATTGTCCTCTGATAGGGAAAGAGTCGCCGAGCTCCCAGGCACCCCACCGACAGTGGTAACTTCATCGCCTGCGCTGCCCGAGCCTGACTGGCGCGTGCCGGTTATCGCTTTCATTGTAAAATTCAAATCGTCCAGCCCCGATGCTGCCATCTCACCTTTGGAGAAATACATTTCACCGTTTGAGCCGAGTATGTTATTTAAATGCCCGTATGCTGGGTAATTAGAAACATAATTCACAGATAGAATTGTGGTTTTCTGGTTTGTATACAATTCAAACATTTCGACCAATAAACTCCTACGGGTGGAAACAATTGGACGTGTTTAAAGTTCCGACCAAATAATGAGAATTGTTAGACCTGGATGAATTTAGCAATTGAAGCTGTAGGCCTATCAGTATGTTTGATGTCAGACCATAGTTTGTTTTGTTAAAATAAAACCCCAGGTATAATCGAAAAATTGTGTTAAAGAGGTTATATTTCGTGCTAGAACTCACCTCAACCTCTAGACCTAAAGTGTGTAAAGCAATTTTAAGCCAAACGGGGCCAGTAGAGAGCCAGACTAGCTACAAGGATAAACCACATAGAACAATGAGCCAGATATGTAACCGGATGTATAAATGTTAAGCATACGGTTGGCGTTTCCACTCACTATCAAATATGGTGATGAGAGGAAGTCCAGTTGCCGGAAGTGGGAATAGATGGACCATATGGATTTTTGCCGACATTCTGCTAATTCTCTAATCTGTGAAACATTTTATCTCCGTAAACTTTTTTGTTTACCAAAACTAGAATCAGTTAAAAAACAGAGTGGACTGCGTTTGGTAGACTTTACACTTTGCCATTATTTTTTTGTTGTTGCGTTGTTTAGAACGAGTGCAAGGGTAAATTTAATTATTGCACATAGTGTATGAATTGCAATACATAACATATCATACGAATTACAATTTGTAACATATCATACAAAGTGAATGATGAATTAATACATACCATACAAAATGTAGTGTCTCGGATTTACGTACAGATTAATACGAAATGCTCTGAGACCACGTTGTCTGTGACATCCAAGGTTCTGAAATGGTATAGTCCTCAGATTTCCCTTTTATTTATTAGTAAAAAAAACAGACTAGGGGAGCATTGGTGTAGTGGTGCCTGGAGAAATGGGTATACTATAATTTTGTCCAAAATTTCACAATCAACCTGCCCGGTGAAGGAAAGGCGCCCTGTTTGAAAGATTTTGTGAGAAACATTGACATACACTCGGGAATTACCTAAAATTATAAATCCAATAAGAAGTGGTCTTTCACAGTCAGGCAAATCCAAGCTGTACTGTGCAAGTAGGCTAACAGTACTGTTGAAACAGATGAATGAGGCTGTCAACAGAGTCAGAAAATCACAGGATTCAGATTTTTTTCTTTTTCCCCCCAGGTTTTTGCTCTCAAAGTCACACTTTTTTTAATAGAAAACAACAAAATTGGATGTTCTAAGTCCATAACAATGCTTAAAACGCATTACGAGACCATTTCTGAGCTCTGAGAAAAATCTAAGAAATTTTGATTTTTAAGTGCAGTTCAAATCAAAATGTATTTGTCGCATGCTTTGTAAACAAAAGTGTAGACTAACAGTGAAATGCTTACGGGTCATTCCCAAAAATACAGAGAGAAAAAAATATATATGATAGAAAAATAATAACACAAGGAATAAATGCACAATGAGTAACGATAACTTCGCTGTATACACAGGGTACCAGTACCGAGTCGATGTGCAGGGGTACGTGTTAATTGAGGTAGATATGTACATATAGGTAGGGATAAAGTGACTAGGCAACAGGATAGATAATAAACAGTAACAGCAGCATACAGTGCCTTCGGAAAGTATTCAGACCCCTTGACTTTTTCAAAATGTTGTTACTTTACAGCCTTGTTCTAAAATGGATTAAATGTAATGTTTTTCCTCATCAATCTACACACAATACCCCATAATAACAAAGCGAAAACAGGTTTTTAGAATTTTTTCCAAATTTATTAAAAATAAAAAACATAAATACCTTATTGACATAAGTATTCAGACCCTTTGCTATGAGATTCGAAATTGAGCTCTTGTTTCCATTGATCATCCTTGAGATGTTTCTACAACTTGATTGGAGTCCACCCGTGGTAAATTCAATTGATTGGACATGATTTGGAAAGGCACACACCTGTCTATATAAGGTCCCACAGTGCATGTCAGAGCAAAAACTAAGCCATAAGGTCGAAGGAATTGTCCGTAGAGCTCCGACACAGGATTGTGTCAAGGCACAGATCTGGGGAAGGGTACCAAAACATTTCTTGGGCATTGAAGGTCCCCAAGAACACAGTGGCCTCCATTCTTAAATGGAAGAAGTTTGGAACCACCAAGACTCTTCCTAGAGCTGGCTGCATGTCCAAACTGAGCAATCGGGGTAGAAGGGCCTTGGTCAGAGAGGTGACCAAGAACCCGATGGTCACTCTGACAGAGCTCCAGAGTTCCTCTGTGGAGATGGGAGAACCTTCTAGAAGGACAACCATCTCTGCAGCACTCCACCAATCAGGCCTTTATGGTAGAGTGGCCAGACGGAAGCCACTCCTCAGTAAAATGCACATGACAGCCCGCTTGGAGTTTGCCAAAAGGCACCTAATGGACTCTCAGACCATGAGAAACAAGACTCTCTGGTCTGATGAAACCAAGATTGAACTCTTTGGCCTGAATGCCAAGCGTCATGTCTGGAGAAAACCTGGCACCATCCCTACGGTGAATCATGGTGGTGGCAGCATCATGCTGTGGGGATGTTTTTCAGCGGCAGGGACTTGGAGACTAGTCGGGATCGAGGGAAAGATGAGCTGAAAACCTGCTCCAGAGTGCTCAGGACCTCAGACTGGGGCGAAGGTTCACCTTCCAACAGGACAACAACCCTAAGCACACAGCCAAGTCAATGCAGGAGTGGCTTCGGGACAAGTTGGAAGGTCCTTGAGTGGCCCAGCCAGAGCTCGGACTTGTACCCGATCTAACATCTCTGGAGAGACCTGAAAATAGCTGTGCAGCAAAGCTCTCCATCCATCCTGACAGAGCTTGAGAGGCTCTGCAGAGAAGAATGGGAGAAACTCACAGATATAGGTGTGCCAAGCTTGTAGCGTCATACCCAAGAAGACTCAATGCTGTAATCGCTACCAAAGCTTTAACCTTTATTTATCTAGGCAAGCCAGTTAAGAACAAATTCTTATTTTACAATACCCCAGCCAAACCCTCCCCTAGCCCGGACGACGCTGGGCCAATTGTGCTTCGGCCTATGGGACTGAGTAAATGTGATATATTCAGTTGTTTATTTTTTTATTTAATACATTTTAGGATAAATCCGTAACATAACAAAATGTGGAAAAAGTCAAGGGGTCTGACTTCTTTCCGAATGCACTGTATAGTGTACATAGCTGGGCCAGAACGTTTACAAATAGGCCGATAGTTATTTAGGTCACAAGGGTCACCACCTTTGTGAAGGGGGAGTACATGGTTGCCTTCCAAACTTTGGGGATAGTACCAGATATAATCGTCAGGTTAAAATATGGGTTAAAGATTCAGCAATCAGGGGGGCAGAGAGCTGCAGCAAAAATGGATCAAGTATATCAGCCACAGTGTATTATTATACTTTTTTTTACACCAATCTTAATTAAGGCATCTAGCACATCAGAGATAGTAAATTGAGAGAAATGAAAATAAAGTTTCACTAGAAGTTGACAAGTTAACCGTCGAGTCAGCTAGAGGCTGGCAGAGGGAAGAGCTGTCGATTGACTGACCAGGGTCAACTATACCACCGTTTCTCTCAAATAAAAAGACTGCAGAGATAAAATTATTATTAAAAGTGTCACTTATCCCATTCTTCTCAGTTATGATGCCAGAGTCAGACAGGACTTGCTTAGGCAGGGAAGAAGCAGAATTTAGTGATAGACATTTCTGTCTACTTTTTTTAATTTCCACTTCTGTGCCTTTAGGGCATTATATAAGCTAATATGGTGTGACTCAAGATAAACAGTATATGTTTTCCATCGGCTTCTTGTTTTTTTGTAGCCTTGATGATGGCTGGTGTCCCTCGGATAGGCAGTCTTTTGTTTTGACCCCCTGTTTCAGTTGAACCACTTTATATTCATTCCAACTCAGTCAAAGTGTATGTTACAAATAACTACATTTCCCACCATCCCTGAAATGGAGAGGATATTGGTGTGACAGCTGTTTGAATAAGAATCCTAGTGCCATGCTTTTCTAGAGGAGAGTCAGATAAGACGTTTGTGCTTCCTGCATCGGGCCATATTATGAGGTTCTGTGCTTTGTGGGAGATGATGAGGCAGCGGAATAGGGCATGCTGGGAGTGACAATCTGTCATGTGGTGTGGTGGAGCTGGGGTGTCACACACAGTGGGATCTAGCAACTCTCTGTCTCTGGGTGCGTGCTGCCGAGCCCTGTGTCTCACAGATTACGCCTGTGTTGGGTGCTATCTCTGTCAAGGGACTGTTCACTCCTCCCTGTCTTGCCTCTGGCGTGTTCCGACTGTTACAGTGTGGTGCAGCCATGATAAGACTATAACACACACACCACGCCCGGCTTGCCCTTCAATGCCTGCTGCATGGCCCCAGATTTCACCCTCTCTCTTTCCACCTCTTTCTCGCTCTCTTTTTAATTTTCACTCTCTTTCTTGTTGATCCTGCTCAGTCATTCTCCCTCCCTTTTCATATTTTCTCCCTTCTCTTTCTCCCTCTCTCCTTGTCTCTCTCTCAATGCATCATGTACAGTCAGAAACCCATGTCTTGCAGCTGATTGTGTGGCGGTTGGAGAGACAACGCCATATTTGGATGACAAAGTGCCTCAGAGCTGTGGCTATGATGGCTGCTGTCACTATTTTCATTCTGATCCACCACACTCTTCCCCCTGCTAACTGTCAATCAACTGGTATCACCACCCTGTCACTCTTATACATGATCAGAGACCTACTTCCTGTGTCCAGGCAAAATTAAGAAAGCTGCTGACAGCTGTCAGTTTCACTTCTCCTTTAGTTCACTGGTCTAATAGAATTGAGATTCAAGGCAAAACATGTAAAGGCCAAACTAAAGGAAGATATGAATGTAATATTAGCAAAGTAGACAACATCCAGCTTCAAGCCTCGTCAATGTTTTTCCTCTTCAGTCTTCCTAGCTGGGTCCTGGAGAAGAGCATGGCTTTACCTCCAATTGGATGCTTTACACAAACAAATAATCCACTCCCTGGATTTAAATACTGATTGTCCTTTATCTTGTCTTCGGTAATCTGTGTGTGTTAGGCTCGGCCTGGTCACACCACTCCCTCTCTATGTCTCTAGCTATTTCCTACCATCCAGCTCCTGCCTCTGATGTCATAAACATGGATGAAAGGCTCTTTCCTTTAGCTGATTGAGAGTGGGGAAGTTCATATAGTTTGAGACGTGTAACTTAAAAAAAAATAATTATGGAGTCAATTCATACTTTCTTTGGGTTTGTTTATGTCAAGCATTGCTAACTGTATATGATATTAAGATATGGCTGCACATGGATGTAATGGCTTCCATTGATTGAGACTGAGTAAATATTCAGTGCCTGCTAATTTAAGTGTCCTCAGTGGAGGGTTCCCATAAAATAGACCAGCCCATGGGAGACATCCGCTCTTCAGTATGTCTCCCCTAACATTTAGCCTCAGGTTGAAACACACTTTACCAGAGCACAGACCAGGGATATTTTGCATACTCATTTGCAAGTCAAATTCAACTCTGTGCCCCATCTTCTGGCCTCTCTATCTACGTGTGTGTGTGTGTGTGTGTGTGTGTGTGTGTGTGTGTGTGTGTGTGTGTGTGTGTGTGTGTGTGTGTGTGTGTGTGTGTGTGTGTGTGTGTGTGTGTGTGTGTGTGTGTGTGTGTGTGTGTGTGTGTGTGTGTGTGTGTGTGTGTGTGTGTGTGAGCTTGAGTTTGGTGTGGTTAGGTTTGAGACTGTGTGCAGATTATTGTTTTCCTGCATTACATGTTCTTGGCTGGGTAGAACAGATTTAGAGTTTTTTTTTCTTTATTTCTGTTAATGTGTTGAGTCGGTTTCTGTTATCTGATTCCTCCATAAGCTCGCTGGCAAGGCAGCGGACATGGGCCTTTAGACTAAATAGTGCTGCACGATTGCTTTGTTGATTTCACCTTTTGTTTCATTCTCTGATAGTTTTAACATGCATTTGACTTTTTATTAGCCTTTTTTATTTTCTGTGGATGCATCAAGTTCAAATGCGATTTTTGTTGAGCTGGAAGTGTTTAAACATTTTCAGATTTTAGCTTAACTTTGAGTGGACAGTTTAACATTGAAGTTCCAGAGAAACTTATAGTTTAGTACTTTGCAGGATTAGGATACCACGGTGCCTTAGGGCACAGGAGATGCAAATAAAGAGGGGGAGGCAACAGACAGAGAGAGAATCCCAGTCAAAGGTACCTGAGAAAGAAAAGGAGGTAATAGAACCATCAAATACTGAATATATAATTAC
Organism: Salvelinus alpinus; assembly: GCF_045679555.1. Classification (NCBI taxonomy): domain Eukaryota; kingdom Metazoa; phylum Chordata; class Actinopteri; order Salmoniformes; family Salmonidae; genus Salvelinus; species Salvelinus alpinus. The sequence goes on along the minus strand of NC_092103.1, from coordinate 19,587,866 downwards.
TTTTGAGAAGTTACTATATTGTGTTGTTTTAAAACCCTGCATTTTGTTGTACTGAATGATAAAAAGCACACATTCACACACCTGTATGTGAATGTTAAAAAGGGAAGTGCAGCTCAGGTGCGTGTGTGGACCTAGTCCCCAAATATCCCCCTTTTTACCCCCAGGCTAAGGTCTGGGTCACACCCCTCCTCTGCAGGACACATGTCCTGTTTGTTTAGGCCCGCCCGTCCTGCTCCTATCTCTGCCATTGGCTACCTGTGGAGGATTTTGATTTGCTCTGTATCCTCACACCAGGATGCAGCCCTAACTGTTCCTCCTGAGCACAACGGACCCCGTTGCCTAGGTAATATAAATACTAATTTGCATGGCACCACAGATTTGTTTACCAACTGTACCAGACAGTGGACAGGCTGCCTGTTTCATTCCGCACCAAGACACTGATTTCTGTGACAACTCCGCAACATAAACTCATACTGCTGTTGTGACCATGTCCATGTATATGTTTGTTGTATTTCTTACCTTCAGTAAGTATTCTTCATCACCTGAAATATCTTTCTTGGTAATTCTTCTGTGTATGGTTGTGTGGTTGTTAAACTCAGGTTTAAATTTGTTTTTGAGGCATAGCGACCTGAAAACTCTTATAATGGGATAGAGCATACAGTGGGACTTGAATACATATTAGTAATACTTGGCCAGCTACTTCTATAGTATAAGACATATTTAACTAAGCAATGATCTGATTTGCCTGTAACAGCTTAAATGGCCTAACTGGATCTGGTGTTTGAGGAAGGTGGTGTCCTCATGAGAAGTGCAATGTGTTTGTCAAAGCAAACCCGTCAGAATGGATGGGTGTGGTACGGTATGGGTAGAGGGTGTTTGAGTACTCTATCCTCTGTATGTCTATTGTTATACAGTATATCCCAAATCACAACACAGAGGGAATACACTTCTTCGCACTTGAAGACCAACAGTGTGACTGACTAGAGATTAAAATGAATGTGCAGACCTTTGCTTACGGGTGTGAAGAACATGCATCATACATGAGGAAGGCCTAAGCAGTTTGTACATTAGTGACTGAGATTTTGGAAGAATTGGGGGGATTGATCAAGAATGAGGAAAAACAAATTCATTTCCTCCCTCTCCTCTCTTTAGTGAGCATGGTGGCATGCATCGGAAGTCCATTACTTTGGCTGTGTGACATTTGAGAACCTGGTGACTTGAGATTTGCATGTTGTTCCAGGTATAGATTTGAATGAAGCCTTACTCTATCTCTCACTGGTCACACTAGAGATTTCTGCCCCAGGCAACATGAGCTCAGCCTTGCAAAGGACTGCTACAGAGCCAGTTGGAAGACTGTCTACATGCAACCTGCCCTATGGCAAAACGGTTACACATAAAGACTAGGTTTACAGATGTAGGATCTTAATTTGATCCAGTTTGCTATACAGCAGGACACTAATCCCGCAGCAACAGGAAATGTGAATTAATCTGTCTATTATAATAAATGGCAATTTTTTGTAGAGGCTGATACATTTTTCATTAGGGCAAATCAACTCTGACACTTATAAGTGGAAATTACAAACTTTGGAATCTTTTTTAAACCCTGAATACACTACAACTTTTCATTTCTTGCTATGCAGGAAAATTCTCAGCAACAAAAGAGTGATCAAATTAAGATCTTACATCTGTACCATGAGCCATCTCATCTTACTAAGCTAACACAATGTGTGTTTTTTACCATTTGCCAGTTTTTTTCTTCTTCAGAATGTTTGTCTATTTGTCACATGAGATTGAAAGTATGATTGTTAAATATGGGCGGAGCGTGAGTTTTCTTTTCTCCACAGCTCACAATGATGACAAGGTTTATAATAACATCTCAGTTTATTTGGAGAGCATTTGTTCATTCATACATACCATTGCTTAATTTTATTTGACATAAGATTAATTTATAAATATGAATGGCACACATACTGTTTGTGAGCATATAAAGCTTTTTCTTAAATACATTATGCAACAAAGTCATGAGACCTATCTCTCTTCACATTTGACTTCAAAGGCCTCTGTGATAAGTCTACAACATCATAATGCACCCAAAGGATGCATATCAGTTGAATTCCATTTTATTCCAAAAGACTGTTCCTCTAATCTGGCTGACACCAGCTTTCAAAGTCCTCTTCCTCGTTGTGTAGTCACGTGGGTCGTGTCTGTCAGGCTACTGTTTCTCCTTAAGTGATAGCAAATACTTAAGTACCTTCATAATTTGCGTTGTCTTATTTCTACTGGTTAGCTGCCAGCTCTGATTTACTTAAAAATGCATTTTCACAAGAAGGATAATATTCAATACTATACATGTACAATTCTTGTGTCCGTAGGGGCCATTTTTGTGTCATGATGCCAAGATGCCCACCACTAAGGGACATCATGTTTGGTCTTTCTTTTTCTTCCTTTGCTATATTGCTTTGCTAAGGGCATAAGGCACGTTTTCCTCCTCCTCTTCTCCATCCATTGTTTTCAACCGCTTCACTTCAGGCCATGTTGGCTCTCATGGTGTCTGCGGAGGTCCACCTTGCGTTGGAAGCCCTTGGCACAGATCTCACAGCCGAAGGGCTTGAAGCCTGTGTGTTTACGACTGTGTGTGATGAGGTTAGAGCTCTGGCTGAACGCCTTGCCACACACCTGGCATTTGTGGGGCTTCTCACCTAAATAGGCACATACAAAAACATGTTTAAACTGTGGCATCAAATCAATCATAATCAAATATCACAGTTTCATTTTGTATTGATGCCCCTACATGTGAGTGGTATTTTGCATTCCCCATCTAGTATTAAAACAGATAGCATGAGGTAGAGTATATAAACTCAGCAAAAAATGTCCCTTTTTCAGGACCCTGTCTTTCAAAGTTAATTCGGAAAAATCCAAATAACTTCACAGATCTTCATTGTAAAGGGTGTAAACACAGTTTCCCATGCTTGTTCAACGACCCATAAACAATTAATGAATATGCACCTGTGGAACGGTCGTTAAGACACTAACAGCTTACAGACGGTAGGCAGTTAAGGTCAAAGTTATGAAAACTTAGGACACTAAAGAGGCCTTTCTAGTGACTCTGAAAAATACCAAAAGAAAGATGCCCAGGGTCCCTGCTCATCTACGTGAATGTGCCGTAGGCATGCTGCAAAGAGGCATGAGGACTGCAGATGTGGCAAGGGCAATAAATTGCAATGTCCGTACTGTGAGACGCCTACGACAGCGCTACAGGGAGACAGGACGGACAGCTGATTGTCCTCGCAGGGGCAGACCACATGTAACAACACCTGCACAGGATCGGTACATCCGATCATCACACCTGCGGGACAGGTACATAATGGCAACAACAACTGCCCAAGTAACACCAGGAACACACAATGCCTCCATCAGTGCTCAGACTGTCCGCAATAGGCTGAGAGAGGCTGGACTGAGGGCTTGTAGGCCTGTTGTAAGGCAACAACGTCGCCTATGGGCACAAACCCACTGTTGCTGGACCAGACAGGACTGGCAAAAAGTGCTCTTCACTGAAGTGTCTCACCAGGGGTGATGGTCGGATTCACATTTATCGTCGAAGGAATGAGCGTTACACCGAGGCCTGTACTCTGGAGCGGGATCAATTTGGAGGTGGAGGGTCCGTCATGGTCTGGGGCGGTGTATCACAGCATCATCGGACTGAGCTTGTTGTCATTGCAGGCAATCTCAACACTGTGCGTTACAGGGAAGACATCCTCCCCCCTCATGTGGTACCCTTCTTGCAGGCTCATCTTGACATGACCCTCCAGCATGACAATGCCACCAGCCATACTGCTCGTTCTGTGTGTGATTTCCTGCAAGACAGGAATGTCAGTGTTCTGCCATGGCCAGCGAAGAGCCTGGATCTCAATCCCATTGAGCACGTCTGGGACCTGTTGGATCGGATGGTGAAGGCTAGGGTCATTCCCCCCAGAAATGTCCAGGAACTTGCAGGTGCCTTGGTGGAAGAGTGGGTAAGGAGGAGGAGTTGCACTGCAGTACTTAATGCAGCTGGTGGCCACACCAGATACTGACTGTTACTTTTGATTTTGACCCCCCCTTGTTCAGGGACACATTATTCAATTTCTGTTAGTCACATGTCTGTGGAACTTGTTCAGTTTATGTCTCAGTTGTTGAATCTTGTTATGTTCATACAAATATTTACACATGTTAAGTTTACTGAAAACAAACACAGTTGACAGTGAGAGGACATTTCTTTTTTTGCTGAGTTTATGTGCTGTAGAGCTGAAGTCAGTATCAATGACTGGGAGGAAAGAATCGTGCCATTGTTCAGATTTGTCGAACATTCATTTGAGACATATTCTGCCTGCACAGAGTTCCTTTCACAGAGGCCTCGGCAAAGTAGGATAACCAGATATGCAAATCAGATGGACATTTGTTTAAGTTTCTTTTTTTGATTTATCAGTAGTTATTACTCTTGGAAACAATTAATGTTAACAGCACCTAGAAAGCAGAGAACTATAGAGTGAGGCAATTGCTAAAGTTGTCTTTTAGTTTTCTGAGAAATTACAATAGACTCATAAGTAATTGGATCCCTAACTTTGGTGCTATGTGGATGCTCTTCTCTCCTCACCTGTGTGGATGTAGGTGTGTTTCTTCATGTCTGACTTCTGGTGGAATCTCTTTCCACAGTACTGACAGGGGTAGGGCCTGGTGTCTGAGTGGATGAGTAGATGGGTGGAGAGGGTGGAGGAGCGCTTGAATGTCTTTCCACACATCTTGCATTCAAAACTTCTTTCCTTTGTTTAAAGAAACAGGTACAGATGTAGGATCTTAATTTGAGCCAGTTTGTTACAGCAGGAAAATAATCCTGCAGCAACAGGAAATGAGAATTATTATGTGGATAATTTCTAATGGATATTTGTTGTGGGGGTTGATCAATTATCTTTATGGCAAATCAAGTCTGACATTTTTAAGTGGAAATTACAAACTTTAGATACCTTTTTCTTTAACCTATTTTTTTTAAACCTCCCCAATTTTGTGGTATCCAATTGGCAGTTACAGTCTTGTCCCATCGCTGCAACTCCCATACGGACTCGGGAGAGGCGAAGGTCGAGAGCCATGCGTGCTTCAAAACACGACCCTGCCAAGCCGCACTGCTCGCTTAACCCGGAACCCAGCGGCAACAATGTCGCTAGAGCGCGATGGGACAAGGACATCCCGGCCGGTAAACCCTCCCCTAACCCAGAAGACGCTGGGCCATCTGTGCGCTGCCTCATATGTCTCCCAGTCGCGGCAACACAGCCTGGGATCGAACCCGGGTCTGTAGTGACGCCTCAAGCACTGCGATGCAGTGCCTTAGACTGCTGCGCCACTCGGGAGGCTAGGTGCCTTTTTAAACCTTGAATACACTACAAGTTTGCATTTCCTGCTCTGCAACAAGAGTGATTTTAACATCACATTTCAAATATTATAATTCTCATGAAAGTACCTTGGGCTACTTTTCCATGGAAGTACACAAAGAACTTAGGGCAATTTGGGCACTGTGCCAGATTCCACATATCTGTTTGTCTGTCTTGTTTCCTTAACCATCTCTAACAGTGCATTGTGGGTACCTGTGAGTGGACGTTCATGTGTTGCTCCAGACTGACGCCGTGGCCAAAGGTTTTCCTGCAGATGCTGCAGCCGAATGGTCTGGTCCCGCTGTGGGAGCGTCTGACATGAACCTCGAGACCATGAGGGGTTGAGAACACCTGCCGTCGCAGAGGAGGACAGGGGAGTTATCAACCTGCTAGTCACAATGTCGATGTTAATTTAAAGACTGATGAATTGAAAAGACTACATGTGATGTTTTTAATAGGGATATGAGACCACATGCACAACTTTCCCTCTGGTGGCTTTGTGAAATCTCTGTATGCTGTGTGTTGTGGCAGTTTAATTTTGTATAGGCCCATTAGCTATTGTCAGTCTCACAGCGTAAAGAGAAAGCTGTGACTCCACTCCTGCATACGTACCTTGTCACAGGTGATGCAGTGATAAGTGTCAGAGGTGAGGGAGTAGTGTGTGCTGCAGTCTAGAGGTTGCTGTGGCTCAGTGCTGTGGCTGACTTGAGCCCCGTACAGGCTGCTGGCGTGCTGCAGGAGGTAGGGGGGGGAGCCCATCTGACGGAGGTCATAGGGCGCAGGTACAGAGTCCCAGGCATAGGAGGGTTTGTAGAAGGGAGGGAACTCTGCCATGTGAGCCTCTGAGGGTAAACGGAGTAAGATGATTGAGTCAATGAACACTTCCTCTGAAAAACCTTCTGAATCATATGTTGTCCCATTTAGGACCAATATGGTTCTACTCTTTTCTATTCTATTCCCAACAATTTTTTGGGGGACATCATGTCATCCCTTCACAACATCCCAGCCCAGTTGGAGGGTCTCCCACCTGATAAGTAGTATGGTCGTGGAGCAGGGGCAACCGGCTGTCCTGTTGGCTTAGGGTAAGAGGGGACTGGGCGTTCAGGCTCCTGCTCATGTTTAATATAAGAATAGAGGTCTGGTTCAGGAGGGGAGGGCTGACCCACTGACTGAGGCCTGACTGGAGACTCTGGACTCTGTGGTTCTGACGAGATCACACCTGTCAAGTCACAATTGCAAATAGGATTAATTGAGTGTCAACATAAAGTTCAAATATTTTGTCTGTAAATATGTACATAAATGTACAGTGTAGACTGAAGTCTTAGAATCCTTCAGAATAATGTCTCTTTTGTATATCCGTGAAACCCGCCCTAACCAGTTAATTTCAATAACTCCATGAATGCACTGACAAATCCAAGCATCAATAACAGTCCAAGCATATTTCCCTTGCTTTTGAGATACTTTTTCTAGTCCATCAGGTGTTGCATCTGTCCTCAAATGTAATGTATTTTCTATGATGATGTTTAACATAACATTATAAAAGTCCCACTGTATGCTGCAACGCATCATTATGGATTCACTTTTCTCAAGTCAAATATTTATACATTATTATTTATTTTTAGCAATAGCTTTCATTTAACCAGATAATAAAAAAAATACTAGTCTATGATGGTCAGGGAAGTGAAAAAATAACCAGGAAATCTAAACATGGCATTGTCACTATGTCAATTGATTCATTATAAACTACAATTGATTAAATAACTGGCAAATCATTATACACGTGTCGTTATACAATTGTGAAAGTCTTGATGTGTCGCTATGATAATCTTGACATTCTTACTTGTAAATTCAGGTTCCCTCGGTTCGACTTCGTCTTCATGAGAGCGGTGCACATTGTAAGATGCGCACCTCTTGTTTTTCACCAAAAAGGATCGTGGCATGACAACGCTGTTGGAAAAAAATATTATGATAAATGCTTATAGACAACTCAAAATGTTTTAGGCTAGGCCTAACATTTTTATAATGTACAGTTTATTAGTCTGTGAACTTTCAAGATGTTTAATTAGGCTGATATAACATATTTGATGGAGCGTATCTGAGCGAGGGAAACAAAAATGTAATTACCATTACATAATTCTTAGACACATTGTGTCATATGTGTTAATTCAGTTAAGGTAGGTTGTTTAACTGTATGTTAACACTCATGTTTTAAATGTAAATATTTGAAACATAAAATAGCCAAATATTTTCACACTTGTCCACTCATTCATTTCCATAATATGCTGTGAGGTCCAATGATCTATCAGTAGGTCTTTTTCAGTTATCGTTTTAACTATGTATGTATCTTGAAATATAATGCTGTAAAATACAGAACTTTAAAAAAGTTTCGTTCCAAAAGCATATGTTAGGCTAATTACGTTTAAAGCATCACTGACTTGGATAAGCTAATTGTAAAATGCATTAATTCCATTATAGCCTACATGGATCCATTTTAATTTTTCGAATTATCAATATTTCTAATAATAGGCAACAGGGAATATTCGTTATAGTATTATGCACCTGCTGTAGCCTACTTACCGTTTGTTTATAAGAAGTAGGGAGGATAGTGCTCTTATTATATAGGCTAGGTTAATTATTTCCCCAGTCTTAAAACATCATCCAATCTGTCGAAGAATAAATATTTCCTAAAATCCTTTCGCAAAAGTCAGAATCCAAACCACTGTAAGACATCACACTTGCTGCTCTCTTTCCTTTGCTCCCCTCCCTGATTTTCAATCAGATAATGTTGTGCAGGAATCTGACTGTGGTTTCAACCAATGAGAGGGCCAACTCGCAGGTGGACATTTGCGTAGAAAAACATTGGCCCTGGACACAGTCCCTCGAACTGTTACAAATGATTTCAAGTTTCAAACAGTTCACAAATAAATTGAAATAATTTTAGAACATCATGTCACCCTCATGATTGTATTTTGTTTGGCCACATATAGGGCTAATGGTTTTCAAATTGAAAGGAAAAAATGTAATTTGACCAATTAGTGACAGAATATTTTACAAACTTTAACATGTATTAGAGAAACAAAAATAAATCAAATCCAAATGTTTCACTCCTTAGCCTACAATTTGCAATATTTGATTTACAAGATTTACAGTAGTAGTTTCATTCTCACTGTTGTGTAAATGAAATTGCCAATACATCTTGGGTGGCTAAGATTTAAATAAGCAAAACTGGGCCCCAGCACCTCCATAGATACACACACCAAACCAGTCTCCTGCGATTATTCATGTTTACACAGTCTTGTTTGCACTGTACTGTATTTTGTGTATAGCTGTTCATCAGTTAGCCTACCGACATAGATTTGTTTCTATCCAAACTCTGTCATAACTTTTGTCAGTTGGTCTACTCCATCCAAACTGTCATAAAGGCTATTTCTCTTGAGGGCAGGGATACTCTTTAACGAAAATATTATTTTGAAAAATATATTATACAATGAAGTATAGATATAAATATATAGTGTTACAATAATAGTATGTATAAAGCAATGAACGTCACTTTAGCAAGCTACACTAATTATATCTTGCCAAGACAATAATTCATTTTCAGTGCATGAACTCACGATGTCATGAAGTGCAGAGGCATACTTGCGACATCATGTGGCTGTTTTACGTCAATATATTATTCTCATGCGGGCGTCTCGACTACTCTAGAGCAGGGGTATTCAACCTGGGGCCTGCGGAGGTACTGCAAGGGGTCCGCTAAAATATATATTGTGAAAAAGTAGAATATATATATTTAATGTTTTTCTGAATATCTCTAGCAACAGAATAAACGCATTTTGAATTAGATACATGCTGTATAACATAAGAATATCTTCTCTCTAATGATGTCAGCTTTATTTCTCAACTCCTAATATTGAGCAAATTACACTCACTGGAGTATCTGCTTTCTTAACTTGGACATATATTTTTGCCAACACATGGCTAACCTTTGTTTAACCAGCTTAACAGCTGCTATTAGCGAAAATGTGTTTGGAGTTACCTTTCTAGCTAATAGGATGTTACAGTTTATACTTCCTATTCAATTATGTTGGAAGCAGGGACGTAGCCAGAAATTCATTGGTGGGTGGGCCTGCAGAAATGTGGGTGCCCCCCTCCCTTCGATATCGGGCAAAGTGACAAATGTACAGTTGTATAGCTCATCTCATGCTATTTGTTACGTACGCATCTAGGAAGAGGGAACGCAACAACTCAACTCCCCGTGGAGCAAAAGAGGTATGGGATTGTAGGTGCGAGTAAGGATGACAAAAAGGCAGAGAATTTACAGTTTACTGGGAATGTATTCCTTCACATGGTAAATTTGGCAAAGGGGCTGGACGGAACCAAAGCAAAGAAAGTAGATGTCAAAGCCCCCTCTTCTACCTTACCTGCCTACCCACTACTTACCTAGCTTTTAGCACCACCTGGTGGGCTAACCAAAATATAGGGGGTGGCCCGCCCAGGTCTGACCTAGTGTGCATAGACAGATTCAATACTATGTATGCCAGCAGGCCTCTTGCGTAAGCACTCCCTAGGTGCCTTCCCCTTCGGAACAAATTAAACAGAATATTAACAATGTCAATAATCCAAAAAACCTGCATCCTATTGACACAGGACATACTAATCAGTTCTCTCAGCAACAACCAACATAGGACATAGCAAATCTCCCCCTCTATCTGAGAAACAACCAACACATGATATAACCCTCAGCTCTATCTGAGAAACAACCAACATAGGATATAACCCTCAGCTCTCTCCTAACAAACACTGGCTTTTCTAGCTTCTGAAGGAGTCTGTAATTACAGACAGCTGTATCCATTGACGAGAGGGCGGGGTCAGCTCCAATTAGCAATGGGGCCGACCAATCAGCTGCTTGGGGAAATTTCAGGAAGCCATCCTGAAACACACACACACACATACAAACAAAACCACAACACAGAAACTGGGGAACGTAACACTATTCTACACATTTTGCCATGAGGCTGAGAGAAAATGTTTTTATTTTAAACTAATTAACGCAAAATTATTAGTGTTGACTGTTAAAGTCACTGGATTATGAGATTTCTTGTTTGCTATATGAACAAGTGAAATACACAGTGACACATGCCTCAATGCTGTCATATTCCTGGCTTATTGGGGGTGTGGCTTTCAGTTAGTTATTTTTGGCAAGGATAATGTAGTTATCATACAGAACTACTACACATCCTGTTGCAAGCTTTGACGTATTCACTCAAGGCGCAGGGTAAGTTAAACCTCCACATTCCTCCATGCAAACTCTCATGACAAGTAACCAAGCAAGTAGATATTATAGCCTTTTTAGTGTCTCGTGTAAATAATTGATATTGTGTGTATTCTTGTTAAGCATTTTTCAATTTACCTAGCTAGCTACCGTAGCATTTTTCAATTACAGTACTATACTTTTTTAAATTACCCTGGCCTTTGTAGCTAATCTTAGGTCTCTCCGTCGATCAGAAGCAAGGAGGGTTCTGTGCTATGTACCGGATTGCAACCACCACTCCGATAAGCACACGTGCATTTTCTCATTTTTCGAACTCGGTAAGTGAGAGGCGATGCTGGAGCTATGTGATAACTTAAGCCTTGTATGCGAGCTGCTAACAAGCTATTTTGGTTAGGTCAAAGATTTGTGGTTAGGTAGATGTTTTGTTTTTAAATGAGCTAGATAACCACTGACTGTACTGATGTGTGCAACACACATTACCTTCCTTACAAGTAAAAATACAATCAGCATAGGCTAGTATAATGACTGTTGTGACCTTTTATTATTGACAAGTCCTTTGTGACCTAAGTTAGCCAACGTTAGCTCACGGTTTGTGTAGTCATATTTTTTCACGTGGTGACATGCTAGCTAAAGTTATCCAACCAGGGCAGGGATGTAGCTATCTAAATATTGCCTGTTGGCTTAGCTAGTTAGGCACCTTGGTTGGCTAGTTGGCTACATTAGCTAATGTTAGCTAGCTAACGTTGTACCATATCTCACCGTGGTGGAGCCGGACTTTCCCGACAGGCAGTGACATGGTAACCATTAGCGCTAACGTTAAATATCCCTGCTCTGTTGGACTAGCTAGCATGTCACCACCCGTGGGGTCTGGGGAAAAGTCTGACTACACGAACAATGAGGTGAAGTAACTAGCTAGCTAAACGTTAACTAAATATCCCTGCCCTGGTGGGCTAACATTAGCTATTATGTCACCACTTGGAAAAGTGTGACTACACGAACGGTGAGCTAACGTTAAGTAGCTGGATAGCTAGTTGACAAAGGACTTGTGGGGTCAATGTTTTCCCATACAAGACACCTATGGTTTTGTTCCACGAGTGCATCTGTTGTACAAGACTAATCAGATGACCTGTGAAGTCAGTTGTAAATGTCAGCAGGAATGGAAATTAAGATAGCCTGAGGCTAGTACCTTTCAGACTGGGCTAGTAGACAATGTGCCAAACTAGCCTGGTACAGCAGTGAAATGGCGAGTAGAAAATGTGCCAAACTAGCCTAACACCGTAGTGAAATTTTGCCTTTGTAAACATCGCATGCCACAGCAGGACCTGAATGTTACCCAGGCTCGTAGAAATCCCGCTCTGCTGGCCAGTGGCCAAAATCTAGATGTACTGTATGTCAGTCGCGTTCAGACGATGGCCCTATCACTGTAGGTCCTCCTCAGTGACCTCAGTGCTGAGGGTTTTAAGTTTCCTCTTGAGAATTAGAATCATAAACAGTCGTATATCTCATCGCAATACTTCACTTCTTCAGGCAAATAGTACCCTAGACTGTCCTGATCATCTAGTTCAACATTTCAGATAATTCCTCCATCCCAACAGAAATGTCCCATCCACATAGAAGGATTTTAGATATGCAGATACAGTACCAGTCAAACGTTTGGACACACTTACTCATTCAAGGGTTTTAAGAAAAAAGTGTTAAACAAATCAAAATATATTTTATATTTGAGATTCTTCAAAGTAGCCACCCTGTGCCTTGACAGCTCTGCACACTCTCTCAATCAGCTTCATGAAGTAGTCACCTGGAATGCATTTCAATTAACAGGTGTGCCTTGATAAAAGTTCATTTGTGGAATTTCTTTCCTTCTTAATGTGTTTGAGCCAATCAGTTGTGTTGTGACAAGGTAGGTGTGGTATACAGAAGATGGCCCTGTTTGGTAAAATACCAAATCCATATTATGGCAAGAACAGATCAAATAAGCAAAGAGAAACGACGGTCCATCATTACTTTAAGACATGAAGGTCAGTCAATTCGGAAAATTTCAAGAACTTTGAAAGTTGCTTCAAGTGCAGTTGCAAAAACCATTAAGCGCAATGATGAAACTGGCTCTCACGAGGACCGCCACAGGATCGGAAGACCCAGAGTTGCCTCTGCTGCAGAGAATAAGTTCATTAGAGTCTGACCAATCAGAATCCATGCTTCAAGATTGTTTTGATCACGAGGACTGGGATATGTTCCGGGTTGCCTCAGAGTAACATTGACATATACACAGACACGGTGATTGCGTTCATCAGGAAGTGTATAGGGGATGTTGTTCCCACTGACTATTCAAATCTACCCAAACCAAAAAACGTGGATAGATGGCAGCATTTGCGCAAAACTGAAAGCGCGAACCACCGCATTTAACCATAGCAAGGTGACTGGGAATATGGTTGAACAGAAACAGTGTAATTATTCCCTCCGTAAGGCAATCAAACAAGCAAAATGTCAGTGCAGAGAAAAAGTGGGTTTGCAATTTAATGGCTCAGACACAAGACAAATGTGGCAGGGTCTACAGACAATCCCGGATTTCAAAGGGAAAACCAGCCACGTCGCGGACACCGACATCTTGCTCCTGGACAAGCTAAACACATTCTTTGCCCGCTTTGAGTATATAACAGTGCCATCAATGTGGCTCTCGTTCTCCGTGGCCGACGTGAGTTATACATTTAAGAGTGTTAATCCTCGCAAGGCTGCCGGCCCAGACGGCATACCTAGCCGTGTCCTCAGAGCATCCGCAGACCAGCTGGCTGGAGTGTTTACGGACATTTTCAATCTCTCCCTATCCCAGTCTGCTGTCCACACTTGCTTCAAGATGTCCACCATTGTTCCTGTACCCACTAAAGCAAAGGTAACTGAGCTAAATGACTATCGCCTCATAGCATTCACTTCTGTCATTATGACGCGTCCCACTTGGCCAAAAGCCAGTAAAAATTCAGAGCTCCAAATTCAAATAAATTACTATAAAAATCAAACTTTCATTAAATCACACATGAAAGATACCAAATTAAAGCTACACTTGTTGTGAATCCAGCCAACATGTCAGAATTCAAAATAGGCTTTACGACGAAAGCACACCAAACGATTATGTTAGGTCAGAGCCAAGTCACAGAAGAACACAGCCATTTTTCCAGCCAAAGAGAGGAGTAACAAAAAGCAAAAATAGAGAGAAAATTAATCACTAACCTTTGATGATCTTCATCAGATGACACTCATAGGACTTCATGTTACAGAATACATGTACGTTTTGTTCGGTAAAGTTCATATTTATATCCAAAAATCTGAATTACTATCAAAATCAAACTTTCATTAATGTAACCGCTGTGTCAGATTTCAAAAAAACTTTACGGAAAAAGCACACCATGCAATAATCTGAACACGGCGCTCAGACACAAAAACAAGCCATACAGGTACCCGCCATGTTGTGGAGTCAACAGAAGTCAGAAAAAGCATTATAAATATTCACTTACTTTTGATGATCTTCATCAGAATGCACTCCCAGGAATCCCAGTTCCACAATAAATGTTTGTTTTGTTCGATAAAGTCAATTTATGTCCAAATACCTCCTTTTTGTTCACGCGTTTGGGTCACAAATCCAAATTCATGAGGCGCGAGCACTAGGTCCAGACGAAAAGTCAAAAAGTTCCGTTATAGTTTGTAGAAACATGTCAAACGATGTATAGAATCAATCTTTAGGATGTTTTTAACATAAATCTTCAATAATGTTTTAACCGGAGAATTCCTTTGTCTTTAGAAATGCAATGGAACGCAGCTTACTCTCACGGGTGCGTGCGAGACTGAGCTCATGGCACTCTGCCAGACCTCTGGTTGAAACAGCTCTCATTCTCTCCCCCTTCACAGTAGAAGCCTCAAACAAGGTTCTAAATACTGTTGACATCTAGTGGAAGCCGTAGGAAGTGCAATCGGACCAAATTTCCACTATCTTGGATAGGCAAAGAGTTGAAAAACTGCAAACCTCAGATTTCCCACTTCCTGGTTGGATTTTTTCTCAGGGTTTTGCGTGCCATATGAGTACTGTTATACTCACATACATCATTCAAACAGTTTTAGAAACTTCAGAGTGTTTTCTATCCAAATCTAATAATATGCATATCTTAGCTTCTGGGCCTGAGTAGCAGGCAGTTTACTCTGGGCACCTTATTCATCCAAGCTACTCAATACTGCTCCCCATCCATAAGAAGTTAAGCAGTGACGGAGTAGCGCACTTGGCCCTAACCACTCCTCCATAATTGGTGCCGTCAACCTCCCTCTCCGCATGGTGTGCCAGTTGGGTTTGGTACGCTGTCCAACTTTTGCCTGCCCTATAGCCTCCTGCTGCTCCACTGACAGCGCCATGCCAGCCAGGATGCCTGTATGCCCCAGGTGCCCTTGTTTTTTAATAATGTCCGATACCCTCCCTGTCATCCCTGTCTGTATCGGTTGTTCTGGCTCAGGTTCAAGGAGACATGCCATTCCACTGAACCTGCCACAGAGAAGGTGTTTTAGCTACTGAAGATCCTCCTCTGTTGGCTCTCGGGACAGAGGGTTGAAGTCTTCGGCTGGGTACAGGTCCTCCACTGACTGCACCTGGTTGGTCACGGCTGGCTTCCTCCACTCACATTCCACATCCGTATGGCCGAAATTGTGAACTGCCAAAATAGGCTGCATGGCTACACTTATGAGCTCCACGGAGGCATTTGCATGTGGTATAGAGAATCCCCTGGTGACCTAAAGAGACCTGCCAAGAGGAAGGATGTTAAGTGACACATATCTTTCAATTCATGACTTTGAACACCTTGAAATGCAATTGTTAAAAGAAATGTGCTATATTGATGTCTGACATTACTGCTATAGGGGACAAGTGCAGTTTTTCAATAAACTTAATTTATAACTTGGGATTTTATCACTCATATAGTGGGAAGGATCCTATAAATGAAGGCTATGTGAATGGATTTACCAGTCCGAATAAATAAATACTGTGCTTTTGAAGATTTCTCTCTGGTCATGAAACTACAATACAGGCTAGATGTCTAAACAAAGTCAATTCTGAATGTCATTAGATTTTTAGATTCATTCTCATCAATGACAACATTCTAGAACTGTTATCACTCAAGTCTGGTATCCGGGGTAATCTAGTTATTGATTATATAATTAATATCTTGTAGAATGTTGACAGCTGTATAGAACGCTTTGTATTGCTAAGATGCTCAAACTTAACTTAATAGCTACACTCACCGACACAGGATAAACGTTATCCCTCACGATGGCCCTGATCAAACTGGTAAGTTGCCACTAAACTATAGCTGTACTTATCCAGAATCCAAGACTTATAGTGGTCTTCTCCCCTTTTTAATGCTCTTATGCTCATCCTTGAAGAAAATGCCATAAGGTCTGAAATAGACATACTTTACAAACAATTACCTAGGCTAAGTAATCCAAAATTATTTTTTGATCTACTGACTAAGACAGAGAAAGGAGATGAAAGATGTTCAATACTTTATTCACTTCATTTCAATGCAGCACATGGATTTATCGTGGATTCGGCACAGCTCTCTGATCGCACTGGTGAACGGTAGCTGACAGTGCTGGCTAGAGATGACATGCAGGAGCATCCTGCAGAAATGTGTGGTCTTGCAGAGGTCTTCTCTGTTGCTAATTAGCATTTAACATTTTTTAGTGTAAATTGGGGCTAATATATTAATAAAACTCACCTTGTCTGAGAGAGAATAACACGGTTATCATGACATCACACCAAGGTAAGCCTACACAAAACACATACTTAATTTGAAGTGTTTGTAAAATTCACTATGTGAAAAATGAATGGTGGAAAGATGATTGGAACCATTTCCGTGTTTGACCGCTAGGTTTTATGGGTATTATGACATGTCCACTGTGGAGCTCTTATAGAGCTGTTCTGATCTCTGAACCTCTTCTAAACAGATGTAGTGTCACCAGTGAATTGTGCAATGATGATGTGATATGTTTATATATATATACAGTAACTTCACTCAAAAATTTTGGCAAATTGGAAATTATTTACTTTATTCACACTTTTTGGTTTGGGTAGCAACACACATCACATGCGGAAGCACATGCCTCCCAGGCAGTAGTTTGGTTAGACCCGATTCAGTGATTAAGATTCCACATAACTATGATTGCATTTAGATCTCATGAAATATGTTAGAAATACAGTCTAGAAGCAAAGAAACATCTAAGCACTTTATAAAGGCACAGATGATTAAAAGCAGAATCTGATTAATAAAGCCATGATTGGATTTTTGTAATTATCATAACCTATTGTCAAATATGATCATGTATAATATTTGAATGGTCATTATTTTAATTGAAGAGCTGATTCAAATAGATTGCCAATACAAGTAATTACTTGATTCGTTTCATCTTAATATACAGTATATATCCCATATTGTAGACTCAATTAAAGTGTAACATACTGTTTCGAATATGTACCATTTTGAACATACACATACATCGCATATGTAATAATTAAGCAATAAGGCCCGAGGGGCTGTGGTATATGGCCAATACACCACGGCTGAGGACTGTTCTTTGGCACGACGGGGCTCAAAGTGCCTGGATACTTCCCTTAGCCGTGGTGTTTTGACCATATACTGTATCACAAACCCCAGAGGTGCCTTATTGCTATTATAAACGGTTTACCAACATATACTGAACAAAAATATAAATGCAACATGCAACAATTTCAAAGATTTTACTGATTAACAGTTCATACAGTATACGGAAATCAGTCAATTGAAATAACTTAATTAGGCCCTAAATCTATGGATTTCACAAGACTGGGAATACAGATATGCATCTGTTGGTCACAGATAACTTAACAAAAAAGGTAGGGGCGTGGATCAGAAAACCAGACAGTATCTGCTGTGACCACCATTTGCCCTATGGTGCGCAACACATCTCCTTCGCATTGAATTGATCAGGCTGTTGATTGTGGCCTGTGTAATGTTGTCCCCACTCCTCTTCAGTGGCTGGATATTGGTGGGAACTGGAACACGCTGTCGTACACGTTGATCCAGAGTATTCCAAAAATGCTTATAAATGGCACGACAATGGGCCTCGGGATCTTGTCACGTTATCTCTATGCATTCAAATTGCCATAGAAAAAATGCAATTGTGTTTTCTAGCTTATTCCTGCTCATACCATAACAAACCATTCGTCTACACGATGCCATACACTTGGTCTGCGGTTGTGAGGCCGGTTGGACATACTGCCAAATTCACTGAAACGACGTGGCTTATAGTAGAGAAATGAACATTCACTTATCTGGCAACAGCTCTGGTGGACCTTCCTGCAGTCTACATGCCAATTGCACGCTCCATCAAAACTTGAGACATCTGGGGCATTGTGTTGTGTGACTAAAACTGAACATTTTATAGTAGCCTTTTATTGTCCCCAGCACAAGGTGCATGTGTGTAATGATGATGCTGTTTAATCAGCTCCTTGATATGCCACACCTGTCAGGTGGATGGATTATCTTGGCAAATGATAAATGCTCACTAACAGGGAAGTAAACAAACTTGTGACTATTTCTCAGGTCCAGATCGTAGAATATGCATATAATTTACAGATTAGGATAGAAAACACTCAAGTTTCCAAAACTGTCAAAATGTTGTCTGTGAGTATAACAAAACTGATTCTGCAGGCGAAAACCTGAGAAAATCTAACCCGGAAGTGATTCTTTAAAAAGAAATCTGTGTTTCCTGGCCCGTCTTTCTTCCATTTAAAGGGGTATCAACCAGATTCCTTTTCCAATGGCTTCCTCAGGCTGTGACCAGGCTTTAGACATAGTTTCAGGCTTTTATTTTGAAAAATGAGCGAGGTTTTTCAAAAGTAGTCAGGTGTCCTCAGATTAGTTCCTGCGCGTGAGAGGGTAGCTCCCCATTTTCTTTTTCTCTCTTATTGAGTAGGTTACGGTCCGGTTGAAATATTATCGATTATGTTTGTTAAAAACAACCTGAGGATTGATTTAAAAAAACATTTGACATGTTTCTACGACCATTACGGATACTTTTTGGAATTTTCGTGGAACGGAACGAGGCTTTGGTTTTCTGAACATAACGTGCAACCCAAATGGCGTTTTTTTGTTATAAAAGTAATATTTATTGAACAAAAAGAACATTTATTGTGTAACTGGGAGTCTCGTGAGTGCAAACATCCAAAGATTATCAAAGGTAAGCGATTAATTTTATTGCTTTTCTGACTTTCGTGACCATGTTAATTTGGGGCTAGCTGTTCTAGCATTGATTGATACACTCACAAAAGCTTGGATTTCTTTCTCTGTAAAGCATATTTTCAAAATCTGACATGATAGGTGGATTAACAACAAGCTAAGGTGTGTTTTGGTATATTTCACTTGTGATTGCATGATTATAAATAATATTTTTTGTAATATTTTGCGCCCTGCAATTCAGGGGTTGTTTAGGAAAATTATCCCGTAAAAGGGATCCGTAGCGCAGAGAAGTTAAACCGTTCAGTTTATATCTTAAACAAACACTAACTAACCGTATCTCTCCCGGCAAAACATCTCAGTATTTGAATTACAATTACAAATTTTAGTCTATCGGTGCCTAGGCTGAGATGCGAACCCCAGTCTCCCGCGTGGTAGGCAAGAACAACCCTATTATTATAATTGTCTGTAGTCGCAAACTCCGGCACGCACTACCGAGAACATTCCCAGAAAATAGTCCTAATTTAAAGGTCCAAGCGTTTCTCTGTTTTTCCCCCTCTGTTTAAAATCTTTCCTGCTCTTTCCCCAAGAGCAGCGATGAAATATTCCGTTCCTGTCTGATCTTCCTTACTTCTCGTTTCCTTGAAGCCTCCTTTATGCTTATTTACAGTTACTCCGATAGTGACCATTAGGTACTGATCTCCTTTCTTTTCTATTCCTCCTCTGAGTCTGGCTGTAGGCGCCTGACCTTTTTCTCTCTGTTCTTGCCTTTGACCCTCTCTCCTATCCTGTCTGTTCTTTCTACAGTCTCGGTGATTGTGGCCCACCTTATCGCAGTGCATGCATGGTTCCTCACACTCCTTAGCCAAATGTCCTGACTGGCTACAGATGTAACATTTTCTGTTCTCGGGTTCTATCCATTTTTTCCCTTCTCTCTTGGGTCCCTTCCCCTTAAGGCCTCCTCCTTTCTTTTGACTGTCTCTCTCCACTTTTCTCAATAAGTTTGCTAAATCCTGTCCCCATTACATCCAGACTTCCCCCTTTCACAGTTACAGGAAGACACTATTATTGTATGGCTCACTACATCACACACGGATGGGATGTAGAGGAAGTAAGAACATGCAATAGGACAGAGAATGTTACAACCGACAAGACAATGAGGGACCTGACTGGCAGATGAAAAGGCCTAGAGCGGATGTCTGGTGGATTGTGGAGAGGTGAGGCTGTGGCCTGACCTTCCTACCAATTGGACCGGTAGTTGTGCACTAGTGCAGTTAGGCATGCCCTTCACCCTTATCAAACACTAGAACCTAGAGCCAGGTAGAAGAGAGAGAAGGAGTGATCCGTCCGGATCTTTTGACAATAGAATTTACATAGGATAGTATTGGATATGTTACTGGATGAAAGGGTGGTGTGTGTGATATTCGGAGTAGAATGTTGTACCTTCATCCCAAATAACACATATCAGACGGATCAGTGACCAAGGCCCTGGCTGGTTTAACTAGCAGAAATCTCTGGGGTAGATACTTCTCGGACGAGTTGGTTTGACAGTGTGTTTGGGAAATGGAAAAATGTCATGAT
Organism: Salvelinus alpinus; assembly: GCF_045679555.1. Classification (NCBI taxonomy): domain Eukaryota; kingdom Metazoa; phylum Chordata; class Actinopteri; order Salmoniformes; family Salmonidae; genus Salvelinus; species Salvelinus alpinus. Next base: position 19,567,368 of record NC_092103.1, on the reverse strand, counting down.
CACTGTATTGTGGGCAACCTTCACCTGTGTGACTGTGTTCGTTTTGTGCGGATGTTGCGTGAGAGGTCTCATTTCCAGGACTCTGGAGAAATCGATGATGCAACAGATGGTGAGATACGGACCGATTCCGAGCTCTGACCAGTGGAATGATGAATAAATGACCCCAGACCTAGTAGATGGACCAGGCTCCTGCACTTATGAGGAGCTTATGTTACATGAGACCATTTTTAATGTTTAGGTTTCTTCTTGTTTTTATGTTTAGACTGTTCTTTGATGAAGATTATAACGAAAATCCTGATAAGAAGAGTTATGATTCTGATGTAGGCCTAGAACAGTCATTGTAAATACATATATTGGTTTGTGTGTGGTTGATTATTGATTTAGATTTTTTGGGTATAATTGATATTCCTAATAAAAATAGATGTGGGATTGTGTGAATAATATTTAGTCATAGGGTGGATTGTTATGAATTTTATGAATAATGACTAAATAATGTATACATTTAACATAGAACTATAACTAACAGAATTCTACCCTGTCACTGTATGAAATTTATCAGAATCATAAATCTAAATCTGATGTGTGTAGTTTTAGTCAGAACTAGTACAAGGACTTTTTGTTCCTTTTTAGTATGTAAGCAGGGTGCAAGTGTGAGACAATGTATGAGATAAGAGGAGCTATCGACAGACAAGCCGTACTACTGTGTTCCTTTCAGGACATTATGTCCCCACCCAGGGAGGGGAGAGACCTTGGGCTTGTAGTAGATTGTATAACAGGTGACAGGCAATGTATGAGAAGGAGAGGAAATGTGAACTATATTGTCATTGTTTCTGAGAGGAGGGACATTTATGACGAAATGTGAGGTATATAGACCAATGTACAGGAAATGATAAGTAGAGCTCTCGTAAATAAACCTGCTGACTAAGTAGACTGGCCTCTGTCTGTTTCATTTTAATAAGAACCTTACAAATTCTTAGTAACAGACAGAGTATTTTAATTGAATTGGTTAATGAACATGAGAACAAAATTCTCCTAACAACTTGTGATTTGAAACAATCCACAGCTATTTTTTTTAAAATAAGCTAATGAACCTCTGTGGCTAAGTCATGCTCCCTGGTGAAGTATTTTTAAAGATTTTATTTAGACAGGAGTAATAATATAATTTTGGCGAAACAATTTATTTTAGGGCATTCCAGCATCCTAACAGGGCACACTGTGCACCCGGCAACTTTCCTTTCTAATTCACAAGAGTCTGAAACCAGAGATTTTTGTATATAATGACGAGATGCTCATGTCTCCGCCCTAACAATGGGAGTCATTGTCCCAAAGGTGGGAAGGCAGGCGACAAGCTTAAGTCTGCGTATTATTCCTATAAAAATGCATTGGGCTTATATTGGACAAATTTTAGTGAGAGTGAGCTCTCTCGCTTTGCCTCTTCCTCTCCGCTGAAACTATATCACTGGAGAAATCGCCTCTTCCTCTCTGCTGAAACTATATCACCGGAGAAAGCATCCAAGCGAACGAAACAGTGCCCCTCTATATGTAGCCCATGTATCTGATGCTGTCTGGTCAGAAATGGTATGACATGCCATGATATTTTGGTCCAGACCGTATCAGATACAAGGTCTACACATACTGAGACAGCGGGGCACTGTTTCGCTTGTTCGGATGATTTAACTGAGATTGATGCATCTTTCTGTCTGCGCACGTCTCGGTCAAATAAGTTATCAATATTTGAATATTTTATTTCGATGGGCAAGGAGGTACGGTAGGGCGGGCCAGGAACCCTAAAGCCCGCCCTTAACTCCGACACTGGAGGCATGTGCTTCCAGGGATGATGCATGATACTACCAAACTGAAATCAAAAGAGTTTGAATAAAGTCAATACAATTTGCCTCACTTTTTGAATGAAGTTACTGGGTATAAACATCACATCATCATCACACAATTCACTGCTGTCAATTATAAATTACTCCTGTCAAGCTTATTCCCCGTGATACCATAATGTGCTGTGCATGCGCGCACACTAATTCTACAGTGCGGATGGCTTGATCGATCATTTTCGTTTGCAGGATAGGTTGACCGCTGTTGGCTATTGTTGAGGGTAAAACAGATATTTGCTTGCAAACATTTGAGTCTGCTTTATTGCTCTGTGTATAGACTATTGAATTGGTTACAGAGCAATAGGCCTATAAATCAATCCATAAAAGTGAACTCATAGTTTTAAGAGGCTTGATGACTAGTAGCCTACAATTTTGAGTTAGTTGCAGGGTGGTTTGACTGACACAATGTCTGAAGAATGTTGGGGAAGGAAGCATTGTGAGATTAGGCCTTCATCAAGAGAAATAGGCCCAGCCTACATGACGTCTTAGGTGCCTTGTATTTCTATTGCCATGCTCAGATAGGACATGTCATGGGAACACCAATTATCCTGGGTGGTTGATTGTAAAGGTGACCAAGTCCCGAGGGGAAGTGTAGGCTATCACAGTATATTACTGCTTAATGCAGGGTTCTACGTAATTGAAGCATAGGGTAATTGTGGATGTGTAACCTTATTTTTTAAATAAGATTCCATGCTTAAACCAGATAATTATTGATTGGTTAATAATGGTATGGTCCTATTGATTGAGTGTTCCAGCTATGCTATTAACCCCAGGTAATTCCCTTTCTGATGATACAGGGGTAACGTTGCCATACACAGGGTATGTTTCAGGCATGATTGAAGCCTGTTTGATTTATTGACTGGTCAACTTGTTTTTTAGTTTATCTTGAGTGTACTCTGTGTCCTTTCATAGTCCTGTTTGTTATTTTTGTTTTAAAAGTAGTAGTTTGTCGCCTTTAATTCTTCACTAATAAAAGTGATGGTGCTATCCCATACAAATCATTAAAATCCAGACGGAAAATATTTACACAAGAAGCAAATCATTAAAAATCATTAAAATCCAGACGGAAAATATTTACACAAGAAGCAACCTAATATCACACAGTCAAACTCTTCAGTCATTTAGTAAGTTCACCATTCTGCGATTCTCACCGTTAAACATCGCACGGTGTTTCAACACAACGGCTCTTTATGTCATAATTTTATCACTGGATCCATCCATTTGTATGCCTCCACTGAAACCTCCACCGCCAACAGTGCCTCTGTCACAGAGTCAATGTTTTTATTGACAATATCTTCATCATCTTGGGATATTTTTTGGTCCCAGAAGAGGGCAGTGCAAGCATATTGAATGGTTTGACTATTGGTTTATCAAGGGGCATTTTGGGGCAGTAGCGCCCCAATGTGCAAGCCAATAATGTACTATTGGGTTTTGGTATCTCCTGTATTATTTTAAGCTTCTTTTTAAATCTACAAATTCATAAACAATATAAACAACATTATGCTGCCATTATTTGTTCACTAATACATGTAGCCCTTGCCTACTGTGCACTTTTCACGACAAAATTTAGTTAATCAAATGTAATGTCCATAGAAAGCTACTAATAGGCTAGAAAGAAGGGAGGCGTGGTTTTATAGTGAGGCAACATCTGATGGAACAGTTAAACAATGCCTCCCATAAAACCATGTCTCCCCTCTCTCCAGCAAAACCTGGGATCTCCTACATTAGGTTTATGTTCACAAATCTTTCTTTATCTAAACTAATAGCTGTGGTCAAGGAAATCATATTGATAGTTAAACTGCTTTGAGTGGTAAATAAGTTAAGAGATGCTTGGTTTGTATAATGTAATAACACCATCAGCTAACATTTAGAAAATATTTCTGTGTTGCACATTTCAATTTGTGAGCACAAGAATCGGCTATGATTCATTGATTGGATAATATTCCAGAAATGTTTTAAAAATAAGAAAGTTTGACCTGCCTATTATTATGATTATGGTCTTTCCGGGATTCTTGGGATAGCGCCATACCCTAAACCCTAACCTTATCCTAACCATAACCATAACTTTAACCATTTTACATTTCTACTTCAATGGGAATCGGAACTAGGAAACTCGTACATTTCCGACTTGCTAACTGCTTGTTATTATACACGTGCGGCGTTCAATCAGTTAGCAAGTCTGGAATTTCCGAGTTTCGACTAGCTCGAGACCCCGGCATTACTGAGGGGATTCTTTTAATGTAGCCCGGGAGTGTTTTGCAACGGGTGAACATTGATTGTATTTATTTTGTAACCTGGTGTCACGCCCTGGCCATAGAGGCTTTTATTCTCTATTTTGATTAGGCCATGGTGTGACTAGGGTGGGCATTCTAGTTTCTTTATTTCTATGTTTTGTATTTCTATGTTTTGGCCGGGTATGGTTCTCAATCAGGGACAGCTGTCTATCGTTGTCTCTGATTGGGAATCATACTTAGGAAGACTTTTTTCCTTTGGTGTTTGTGGGTAGTTATCTTTGTTAGTGGCACTAATGCCCTGTTAAGCTTCACGGTCGGTTCTTTGTTTTCTTGTTTTGTTGGCGACATTTACTATAATAAAAGAAAATGTACGCTCACCACACTGCACCTTGGTCTCCTGACGACGGCCGTGACAGAACTACCCACCACAAACGGACCAAGCAGCGTGGTAAGGAGGAATGGACGTGGGAGGACATTTTGAATGGGAAAGGATCCTGGACGTGGGAGGAGATCCTGGCGGGGAGGGATGCAGGTGGAAGCAGCGTGACACGGCCGTCAAAGAGAGGAGACCAAAGCGCAGCGTGGGATGCGTACATACTAATTTATTTAAAGAACGAACACTAAACAAACTAACAAAATAACAAACGAACCGTGAAGCTATACAAAAATGATTGCTGACAGGCAACAACACATAGACAACTACCCACAAATACAGGTGGGAAAAGGCAACCTAAGTATGGTTCTCAATCAGAGACAACGATAGCCAGCTGCCTCTGATTAAGAACCACACCCGGCCAAACACACAGAAATACAAATCATAGAAAAAGGAACATAGAATGCCCACCCAAATCACACCCTGACCAAACCAAAATAGAGACATAAAAGGCTCTCTATGGTCAGGGCGTGACAGTAACCCCCCCAAAGGTGCGGACTCCGGCCGCAAAACCTGAACCTATAGGGGAGGGTCTGGGTGGGCATTTCACTGCGGTGGCGGTTTTGGTGCGGGACGTAGACCCTCGCCGCCGACCCCGGACTGGGGACCCTCGTAGCGGACCCCGGACTGGGGACCCTTGTTGGGAGCTCCGGACTGGAGGGCGTCTCTGGAAGCTCCGGACTGGAGGGCGCCTCTGGAAGCTCCGGACTGGAGGGCGCCTCTGGAAGCTCCGGACTGGAGGGCGCCTCTGGAAGCTCCGGACTGGAGGGCGCATCTGGAGGGTCCGGACTGGAGGGCGTCGCTGGAAGCTCCTGACTGGAGGGCGACGCTGGAGGCTCCGGACTGGAGGGCGTCGCTGGAGGATCCGGACTGGAGGCCGTCACTGGAGGATCCGGACTGGAGGCCGTCTCTGGAGGCTCCGGGCTGGAGGCCGTCCCTGGAGGCCCCCGGGCTGGAGGCCGTCTCTGGAGGCTCCGGGCTGGAGGCCATCTCTGGAGGCTCCGGGCTGGACGCCGTCTCTGGAGGCCGTCTCTCGAGGCTCCGGGCTGAAGGCCGTCTCTCGAGGCTCTGGGCTGGAGGCCGTCTCTGGAGGCGCCAGGCTGGGCGCAGGCACAGGACTCACCAGGCTGGGGAGACACACAGGAGGCCTCTTCCTTGGCCGAGGCACCGGATACACTGGGCCGTGGAGGCGCACTGGCGATCTCGAGCGCAGAGCTGGCACCACCCGTTCTGGCTGGATGGCCACTTCCACCCGGCAAATGCGGGACACTGGCACCGAGCACACCGGCCTGTGAATGCTTGGCCGAGACACAGTGTGCATCACCCCATAGCACGGGGCATGACCAGTCACATGCTCGCCACGGTAAGCACGGGGAGTTGGCTCAGGTCTCCAACCTGACTCTGCCACACTCCCCGTGTGTTCCCCCCAAAAGAATTGGGGGATGCCTCTCGGGCTTCCTTGCCAGCCGTGTTCCCGTGTAATCCTTAGCCCCTTTCTTAGCTGCCTCCGCCTTTCTGGCTGACTCCACCTGTTCCCATGGGAGGCGATCACTTCCAGCCAGGATCTCCTCCCATGTGTAGGATCTCTTGCCGTCCTGGATGTCCTCCCATGTCCAGTCCTCTCTTCTACGCTGCTTGGTACTTTGGTGGTGGGTAGTTCTGTCAGAGTTTACTAGGAGTGGTGGGTTGGAGTCAGGTGCAGAGGGTTCGGTAAATCGTAATTTACAGCGAGGAAAACACATCCACAACCAATAGAGTAACAAACGAACCGTGAAGCTATACAAGAATTAGTGCTGACAGGCAACAACACATAGACAACTACCCACAAATACAGGTGGGAAAAGGCAACCTAAGTATGGTTCTCAATCAGAGACAATGATAGCCAGCTGCCTCTGATTGAGAACCACACCCGGCCAAACACACAGAAATACAAATCATAGAAAAAGGAACATAGATAGCCCACCCAAATCACACCCTGACCAAACCAAAATAGAGACCTAAAAAGCTCTCTATGGTCAGGGCGTGACACAGCGAGGAAAGCGGAGGCAGGTAGAAAAAGGGCCCAGGATTACACAGGGTCACGGCTGGCACTAGAGACCGAGAGGCCACTCCCCACTTTTTTTTGGGGGGGGGGGAACATGAATAGATTGGCTGAGTCAGGTTGGAGACCTGAGCCAACTCCTCGTGTTATTCTCTATTTTGGTTAGGCCAGGGTGTGACTAGGGTGGGCATTCTAGTTTCTTTATTTCTATGTTTTGTATTTCTATGTTTTGGCCGGGTATGGTTCTCAATCAGGGACAGCTGTCTATCGTTGTCTCTGATTGGGAATCATATTTAGGCAGACTTTTTTCCTTTGGTGTTTGTGGGTAGTTATCTTTGTTAGTGGCACTAATGCCCTGTTAAGCTTCACGGTCGGTTCTTTGTTTTCTTGGCGACATTTACTATAATAAAAGAAAATGTACGCTCACCACGCTGCACCTTGGTCTCCTTCCGACGACGGCCGTGACACCGGGCTGCCTCCCGGGTGTGAACCAGGTGCCCCGTTCAAATCCCATGTCGAAATTGACTCTAACAAAAGTGGCGTAGTTAAGAACATGGAGTACCTTAATTAGTAGGATTCTGTGTTTTCACATGCATGTCATTGCTTTTTATAAAACACGTTATCTGCCTTCCTAACGAAAATTAAGTTGAAAATTCAAACATGTATTTTATGGACAAGAGATGTTTCAGGACGATGCACCATGCTGCCTTTTTGACGGAGATACGCAGATTAGAGATCGGTGCTCCTCCTTCACCGCTTTTGCCCGTTCACGTCACGGGCCATTGAACGGTGCCATGAAGGATTGGGTTTTTCTCCAAACAGATATTGTATATGGAATAATGGGGACATATTGTAAAAAAAAGACTTCTTCGTTTTTAGAATATTGGTTCTGAAATAATATCCTATTGGTGAGCCAATCACTTTACAAGATCCTTGCAACACCTAAAGATTTTGCAATTGTTTTAGATGCCATTCCCTCAGGTGCAACCCTGTTGATTCATCAGTAGGAAAGATTTAGTTTTTCTTTAAGTCCATTCAACAACAATAGAGCTATACCAGCCTTGTTTCAACAGGATGTTGTATCTATCTATACATTATGTCATGCCTTATTGGAATGGTTTTATTGATAATATCTGTTGGGGAAAAGTGTGGATGTTGCCACACACATACCTACTTTTTAAACAAATTAAGGAAGTTTCCTTTAAAATTATTCATAAATATTATCCGGCCAACCACTACATGAAGATGTTTAAAAAAAACATAAATTAAAATTGTACCTTTTGTAATGACCACACAGAAACAGTGTTTCATCTTTTTTGGCATTGTATTAATGTAAGGAATCTGTGGCATGACATCAGTAGATTTATAATTGAATACATTTATGAAGATTTTACAATATTATGGAAAGATGTAGTGATTGGATTCTTTACTTACGATAGAAATAAGTTGAAACAATCTTATGTAATTAATTTCATTATTCTTTTGGACAAATTTCATATTCACTAATGTACATTTACAAACAATACACCACATTTTGTTATCTTGCGAAAATACATTTAACTATATTTTAAGACAATGAAATACTCTGCCAACAGAGTATTTCTAACAGCTGTTAGAATTATAAATGTGTGTATGTCCCTTAAGGTCCTTGTGTAATGGGATATTGTACCCCCTAGCACAGATGTCCTTTGTATATTCTTTATACATACTTGTGTTCCCCATGTACTTTTTGTATTGATTTGTTGTTAATAAAAAATAAAAGGATTGGGAACTATTTCAAACTGGGAAGATTTTTAAATGAGACTGTGTTTTAGCATAATCGAATCCGGCCATTCTTAGAAAGTTGCCATTCTATTCAGCGCATGCGCTCATTACCTGACTCATGCCCGTCACGCGAAAACCGCAGTACACATACATTCATCCCTCCACCTATGAGAAAAACAATGGCAAGTTTCTCGTGGAGTGAGGACATGAGGAGTGCGGTGCACTGAAATATGATTGAAGCAGAGTGGAAGTATTTAAATGAGCCTAGCTGTAGCATTATTTAGGTAAATAGACTAGTCAGTGTCAGATTCTGAATGGCTCGCTAGTAAGGGATTACTTTGCGTGCGAGTCAGCGGAGGTTGATTAAAGAGGGATGGGCTGTGATGTGTTCAAGATGGCGGCGCCCTGTGGAGTGTAGAGACTCTAACAGGTAAACAGGTCCATTTATTGATATATAGAAATATATACTGGTGAATTTCAAACGGGGAAAAAATCGTTAGTGTAAGGTGTGTGCATTATTAGGAATTGCTGATGCTCTTTCATGACTGTCAAATATATATATATTTTTTTCTCCTGGTAGTGGTCGGTAATGACTTGTTTTTCTGAATGACAGCTACCGTTAGCTATATAACGGGTATTATATTTCCACAGACACTGACAATAATGGTTTGAGTCATCGCTACTTTCATGAACATGCATCTGTTGAAATCGTTTTCAATTTACCAATAATAATTCCTGTAAAACAATCGTCTAAAACAACAAAAACCCTGCCCATTGTTCCCCTGAGTTGTTTACGACAGTCAGTGGTCATTCCAGATAGCTAGCCTGCTTGCTGGCGACACAGCCAGCTAGCTTGCATTTGACTGTCATAGTGAGCTTAGTTACAGTGAATGATGTAACTAACCATTTTGTATTCAGCTGCAACTTCTTGAAATGTTGCAGCTGCTTTCTGCGTCACCTCCTGAGCACATATTGAGGCGTAACGTAGCTACTTCTCACATCAAGCTAGGCTAAAGCTAACACATTCATAGACGCTAGCTTACTACCTTCAGCGCCCATTGAAGATAACTTCTCCGGCCAGAAGATACTTTAAGAGCCCGACGTTCGTTCTGAACGTCAAAACGCATTGAATTCGTACAGTTTTGGAAACATAAGGAACGTATTTTTCATACCAGCAATACTTTTTCTCTCGTAACTGTGCTAATTGGCTATCTGCGTCTTCGAACACCTGTGTGTTAACGAGGACGGATGCCGACTTGTCCCTGAAAAATACTGTATTAAAACGGTGTACGGCACAGTAGTTTGCTGAGGGGAGGATTGCTCATATTAGTGGCTGGAATGGAATTGTATCAACCAAATGGAAACCATGTTAATGTATTTGATACCGTTCCATTATTCCAGCCATTACTATGAGCCCGTATTCCCCAATTAAGGTGTCACCAACCTCTGGCTGTACAGTAAGTGTATATTTTGTATTTGTGAAATTATTTTTTATGTAATATGGAAGTAGAGTGCTTTGTTTCTAGAACAGTACCGCAATTGACAGTCGATTCACGTTTAGATGGAGTATTAGCCTGTTTTGGCTGTCAAAGCCAATTCACCTCTAAGCAGAACATGTAAGGTCCTTGGACTATAAAGAGTAATGTTAGGCTCCTTTAGTCCATTATTAGGCTAAAGCTACTGCAATCCTAATTTTACTAAGCATCTTCTGTTACCATACCAAAATTGTGACTTCGATACCAGGTTTAGCACTAGGATACTTAATACCGTCACAATACTCGATACCACAGCAAAAAAAGAAGGCATATTAGCCGAAGTCACACAATATTAGTTAAATATCATTACATTCAAATGTTTTTATGTCAACATTTCAGAGGCATGTATGCATTAATGAATCAATTAAACAACCAATTTGACTTTGTTTTTACTAATCTGACTACTGAACACCCAATGGTAATAATTTATTTGAATGGTAAATCTTTGTCAAACTGGATTAATCAAGATGTAGCCTAGGCCTATTCACAGTACAGGTGAATGCATATTTAATAGTAGTGTGTGCATGTATTGAGTTATTGAGCTTGTTTTGGCTTATTTCACGAGGCTACAGATGACAATCTGTTTCCCTTCCTTTTGGGTCTTTTATTGTACTGATCAACAACATTTGCATAGATTTTACAAAAGCGTATGCTGTCTCTTTAACCAGTAATGACGTCATTCACGAGGTAAGAGGGGGAGGCCCATCTGAGACCTCTTCTCACACACACACACACACACACAGTCTTGTACAGCTAAACTTGTGGGGACACACAATTCCGTCCCATTTAAAATCTTATTTTCCCTAACCATAAACCTAAGCTGTACTCTTACCCTAGCTCCTAACCCTAAAACTAACCCTAGCTCCTAACCCCAAAACCCAACCCTAGCTCCTAACCCTAATTCTAACCTTAACCCTTTAGAAATAGCATTTGACCTTGTGGGGACAAACAAAATGTCCCCAGTTGATCAAATTTTAGTTTGTTTACTATTCTTGTGAGGACTTCTGGTCCCCACAAGAATAGTTAAACACGTCCACACACACAGGAATCATATTGCTCGCCTCCTTAACCCATTGGAGGAGGTCAGAGGAGAGGGACCTCTGACTTTCTCAAACAATGGGTTTTGAGGAGGACAGAGGAGAGGAGTTGAATGCAATTGAGATCCTCTGTCAGTTCGCTGAAACAATAGATCATCTTTGGAAGAGACGTGAGAGCAACTGCAAATTAATATGGTTTTAGTGGCATCAGCTTTAAAATCAGCTAATTTTGCGTTATGGTATCACAAAGTACTAGGATAGTGAATATATTTTTTAGCTACAGCTGTGAGCTAGCAAGGAAAGTTACCAGTAGCTTCCAGCTTTGTAGGCTGGATTCTTGCATTGTAAAGTGACAAATTATAGTACCAAACTGTTTTTTATGTTCTAGTATTGAAAAAGTACCGAAATGTCAGTATACTGTGCAACACTACTAGCTACAGTAGATGACCATACTATATCTAATAAATTTATTGCATTCAACTGTAAATAAAAAGGCTTAGCTAGCTACCATAACATAATCATTATTTATTTTCTTTGTGTATTTGGGATTGACAGTGCCTTCAGAAAGTATTCATAACCCTTGACTTATTCCACATTTTGTTGTTACAGCCTCAATTCAAAATTGATAAAAAAAAATATTCACCCATCTACTCACAAAATACCCCATAATGACAAAATGAAAACATTTTTATAGAAATTAATACAGATCTAATTTACATAAGCATTAACACCCCTGAGTCAATACTTTGTAGAAGCACCTTTGGTGCCTGGATTGTGCAACATTTTCCGATTATTCTTGCGAAAATTCTTCTAACTCTGTCAAATTGATTGTTGATCATTGCTAGACAACCATTTTCAGGATTTGCCATAGATTTTCAAGTAGATTTAAGTCAAAACGGTAACTCGACCACTCAGGAACATTCACTGCCTTTTTGGTAAGCAACTCCAGTATAGATTTGGCCTTGTGTTTTAAGTTATTGTTCTGCTGAAAGGGGAATTAATCTTCCAGTGTCTGGTGCAAAGCAGGCTGAAACATTGTTTTTGCTTGTGCTTAGCGCCATTACGTATATATATTTTTTATCCTGAAAAACTCCCCTGTCCTTAATGATTACAAGCATACCCATAACATGATGCAGCCACTGCTGTGCTTGAAAATATGGAGAGTGGTACGGTAATGGGTCATTGGAATTGCCCCAAACATAATACTTTGTATTAAGGACAAAAAGGGAATTGCTTTGCCAGATTTTTTTGCAGTATTACTTTAGTGCCTTGTTGCAAACAGGATGCATGTTTTGGAATATTTTTATTCTATGTAGGCTTCTTTCTTTTCACTCTGTCAATTAGGTTAGTATTGTGGAGTAACTACAATGTTGTTGATTCATCCTCAGTTTTCTCCAATCAAATCTGTTATTTGTCACATGCGCCAAATACAAACAGGTGAGGTAGACCTTACAGTGAAATGCTTACAAGCCCTAACCTTTTGTCAATACAGGGGGTGCTGTTTCCACTTTGGAAAATATCGTCTCCAAATTAAACTGCCTCATACTCAATTCTTGCTCGTACAATATGCATATTAATATTACTATTGGATAGAAAACAATCTCTAGTTTCTAAAACCGTTTGAATTATGTCTGTGGGTGAACCAGAACTCTTTCTACAGCGAAACTCATGACAGGACATGCGAAGCTCTGAAAAATAGTCTCTGATCTCGGATCAGTTTTAAGCTCTGTGTATGCCCTATGGATCGAAATGAACTGCACCCGCCTTCCCCTGGATGTCAGTAACCAATGAGAAGTGGAATGGTGTCTCTAGGTGGTTCTCAGAGTTTATAAAAGGGAATGGAGTGAGATGACCCATCTTTTTGACGCTCGCCAGGACGCAAGGGAGGACATCAGAATCGCATGCTCAAAAGCTCTCGTTATTGATCAAAGATCTATCCGTCTGTGATTTAATTCGATATAGGTGTTAGAAACATCATAACGAAGTTATTTGAAACCGATTTATATCAGTTTATGCGAGTATATTGCTATTTTTCTGAATTTCCTTAGTATTGCGTTTGACGATTTGGGCATGTGTGTGCCGAGTAGCTATCGTTAGCTGCTAGTTCTGAAATTGAGGAGGTCGTTTTACAACAAAGCAACGATACTTTTGGACAAAGGACACATTGCCCAAGATACTGATGGAAGCTCGTCCAAAAGTAAGAGTTATTTATGATTTTATTCCGTATTTATGTGGAAAAATTTAAACGCAGTTGTCGGCCATTTTTTGCGGCACTAGTCTGGCTGTAACTCACAATGTATGTCTTGTAACGTTAATTTTAAAAATCTAAATCAGCGGTTGCATTAATAACCAATGCATCTTTCATTAGCTGTCCAACCTGTATTTTTTTATTCAATCTAATCGATAAATAATCGTAATCATAGGTGCCTTTCCAAGATGGCGCCGGCCCGAATGCATGCCATGTTTTGACAGATTACATAGCATAACCAAGATTTGTGATGCTAAATATGCACATTTTCGAACAAACTCTATATGCATTGTGTAATATGTTACAGGACTGTCATCTGAAGAATTCTGAGAAGGTTAGTGAAAAAATTAATATATTTTGGTGGCGATAACGTTATCGCCCCCTTTGCCTTGATTTCATGCTGGGGTGATGTTAGCTCATGTGGTATGCTAATATAACGATATATTGTGTTTTCGCTGTAAAACACTTAGAAAATCTGAAATATTGTCTGGATTCACAAGATCTGTGTCTTTCGATTGCTGTAGGCTGTGTATTTTTCTGAAATGTTTTAGGATGAGTATTTTGATAATTGACGTCGGTCTCTGTAATTATTCCGGCTGCTTCCAACGCTATTTCAGATTGCAGCTGCAATGTACAACTGTGATTTATACCTGAAAAATGCACATTTTTCTAAAAGAAAATATCCTATACCATAAATATGTTATCAGACTGTCATCTTATGAAGTTGTTTCTTGGTTAGTGGCTATATATATCTTTATTTAGTCGAATTAGTGATAGCTACTGATGCAGGAAAAAAATGGTGGAGTAAAAAAAGTTGTGTCTTTTGCTAACGTGGTTAGCTAATAGATTTACATATTGTGTCTTCCCTGTAAAACATTTTAAAAATCAGAAATGATGGCTGGATTCACAAGATCTGTATCTTTCATCTGGTGTCTTGGACTTGTGATTTAATGATATTTAGATGCTTGTATTTACTTGTGACGCTATGCTAGGCTATGCTAGTCAGCTTTTTTACTGTGGGGGGTGCTCCCGGATCCGGGTTTGGTAGCAAGTAGAAGCCCTTAACCAACAAGGCAGTTTTACAAAAGAATAACTGTTAAGTAAAACAATAACAGTAGCAAATAATTAAAGAGCAGCAGTAAAATAACAATAGCGAGGCTATATACAGGGGGTACCGGTACGGTGTCAATGTGCGGGGGCACTGGTTAGTCGAGGGGGGATGGGGCAATGCAAATAGTCTGGGTAGCCATTTGATTAGATTAGATGCCTCTTGGACCTATACTTGGTGCTCCGGTACCGTTTGCCATGCGGTAGATGGAGAGAACAGTCTATGACTAGGGTGGCTGGAGTCTTTTTTACATTTTTTCTGGCCTTCCTCTGAAACTGCCTGGTTTTGAGGTGCTGGATGGCAGGAAGCTTGGCCCCAGTGATGTACTGGGCCGTACGCACTACCCTCTGTAGTGCCTTGCGGTCGGAGGCCGAGCAGTTGCCATACCAGGCAGTGATGCAACCAGTCAGGATGCTCTTGATGGTGCAACTGTACAACCTTTTGAGGATCTGAGGACACATGCCAAATCTTTTCAGTCTCTTGAGGGGGAATAGGTTTTGTCATGCCCTCTTCACGACTGTCTTGGTGTGCTTGGACCATGTTAGTTTGTTGGTGATGTGGACACCAAGGAACTTGAACCTCTCAACCTGCTCCACTACAGCCCCGTCGATGAGAATGGGGCGTGCTCGGCCCTCCTTTTCCTGTAGTCCACAATCATCTCCTTTGTCTTGATCACGTTGATGGAGGGGTTGTTGTCCTGGCACCACACGGCCAAGTCTCTGTTGGTGATCAGTGTTGTCATCGGCAAATTGAATGATGGTGTTGGAGTCGTGCCTGGCTATTCAGTCATGAGTGTACAGGGAGTACAGGAGGGGACTGAGCACGCACCCCTGCGGGGCCCCCGTTTGAGGATCAGCGTGGCGGATGTTGTTACTATCACAGCCATTATTAAACTCTGTAACTGTTTAAAAGTCACAATTGGCGTCATTGAGAAATTCTTAAGCTGTTTACTTCCTCTCTAGCAACTGAGTTATGAAGGACGCCTGTATCGTTGTAGTGACTAAGTGTATTTGTACACCATCCAAAGTGTAATTAGGGATATACCTCAAAGGGATACTCAATTTCTGTTTTTATTTTACCCATCTACCAATAGGTGCCCTTCTTTGTGAGGCATTAGAAAACCTCTGGTCTTTGTGGTTGAATCTGCTTGAAATTCACTGCCTGACCTGAGGGACCTTTACAATTATACAGTGGGGCAAAAAAGTATTTAGTCAGCCACCAATTGTGCAAGGTCTCCCACTTAAAAAGATGAGAGAGGCCTGTAATTTTCATCATAGGTACACTTCAACTATGACAGACAAAATGAGGGGAAAAAATCCAGAAAATCACATTGTAGGATTTTTTATGAATTTATTTGCAAATTATGGTGGAAAATAAGTATTTGGTCACCTACAAACAAGCAAGATTTCTGGCTCTCACAGACCTGTAACTTCTTCTTTAAGAGGCTCCTCTGTCCTCCACTCGTTACCTGTATTAATGGCACCTGTTTGAACTTGTTATCAGTATAAAAGACACCTGTCCACAACCTCAAACAGTCACACTCCAAACTCCACTATGGCCAAGACCAAAGAGCTGTTAAAGGACACCAGAAAAAAATTGTAGACCTGCACCAGGCTGGGAAGACTGAATCTGCAATAGGTAAGCAGCTTGGTTTGAAGAAATTAGGAAATGGAAGACAACCAAGACCACTGATAATCTCCCTCGATCTGGGGCTCCACGCAAGATCTCACCCCGTGGGGTCAAAATGATCACAAGAACGGTGAGCAAAAATCCCAGAACCACACGGGGGGACCTAGGGAATGACCTGCAGAGAGCTGGGACCAAAGTAACAAAGCCTACCATCAGTAACACACTACGCCGCCAGGGACTCAAATCCTGCAGTGCCAGTAGCTATTTTGTATTGTCAAATATATATATTTTTTACTCTATTTAAACGGCACTTTAAATTTATACATGATACTGCAACAAAATTTCCCCACTGTGATAGTGAAGTACTCAGTGCTACAGAGTTCAGACGCTAGCTCGGTAGCTAGCTCAAGCTGGCTAATGTTAGCCACTAGCCGTGCTAGCATGTAATTGCATTTCAGACCAAGTGTTTGTGGTGAGTTACAATCCACCAATCACGAGGAAGTGTGACGTAAACAAGGAGCAGATGGGGCACGTGCGGCCATGCAGCATGCTCTTCACGGACCTTATGGTTGTGTTATCTAGTGGGGACCCGTTAGAACGGCAGGCTATGATGGCTTTTTGCCGTGGGCTCACAACGGAGAAAATCATACCTGCTTGCTATAATTGTGTAGTACCTGTTCTGTTCTCCTTTTTGTTTTGACTTTTTCCACCTTGGTTTAGCACGGACATCTGGAATCTATCTCTTTTGGATTTCCCATAGTCCTTCAGCCCGGTGGGGCGCCCACCTCCCTGCAGTGGTAGCTAACTCAACCTGTGCTCCTTTAAACGTTTTGCCATGGGATAGGCCCCAGCAATCAATCTGTAAGTCTCTGTTCTCTCTTTGCTTTTAATAATCTGCGGTTATGTTTTGGTTGTGTTCTAGCTGGTCTCCAGTAGTTGGGCTCTAGATTGCTGACCATAACTGTGGTGGTTGGCTAGGCTAAGATAACTGCATATTGCTAACACTCTTTGATAACTGGTAAGATGGAGTTATGCATTTCCAAAACGTTGTTTTACTTTAATGTAGCTGTAAGCTAGGGGTTGATAGCGACTGTCTGACTCATGCACTGCTAACATATCACTAATAGGCTAGTTGGTTAGTGACTTTGCAAGTTGTAACAATAAATTAATTTATTGAAACCAGTAGTCATGAGTGAAGTTACATATTTGAAGTTATTTCTATTTGAGTTTATATTATAGGGAATAGGCTTTTGACATTTTCCGACATGACTTTGGTGTTCTTCGGAATAAAGATCAGTTTTATGTAGTAACTTGAAAAATAGAAAAGTGAGATGTAACTTTGCATTGGGACTTTTGATGTGTATGCTAATTCCAATCCACATGTTACATGTGGTTATGTTTGTGCTACCTACCCTAACAGCTTGTACACAGCCAAATGTAATTTCCGGTGTTTATATGGAAGTTCATGGGGCTGCATCAAGGCTCTTCCTGAGTGTCCCGGAGCTGCTGCTGCTCATGTCACTGGAGTGGGAATACGAGTTTATAATAATGCTTGCCGTTTTGTCCAAAATATTGAGACCAGGGGTGTGACCCGATTTGAGAATAAAGCTTCAATGAACATAGTATGCACTACTGATTTCTAGTTTATTTCTGCTCCTGTTAGTTGTGTTGTGGCTTGCCTTCATTAGACTGTGTAGGCTAGGCTAGATGTTGAGGGGAGAGCGGTGTTAAGACCTCTATGGCTGATTCATTACTCCTTATGAAGCATAAGCAGGGCTGTTGGACACCCTTGTGATAATGACCTGTCTATTACGATTATTTATGGCCTCTTTTCCTTTGAAAGGTTGAGTCACTGGGAGGAGAAATTCTGTGAAAACACTCACAGAATGTTATGACAAACCGCTGTGGTAGATGGTGGGTGCAGATATCATAGAGATTATTAATATTATGGTTTTGTCTGTTCCAGTGGGCCAAATGTGGTCAGAGCAAATTTCTTCGAATTTGTCACTGTTTCACTGCTTTAGAACTAGTGGGGTAGATTTCACATGGCGTTATCAAAACTTCCATTAGTACCTACCGGTTTCCTTATTTATACAATGCAGTTCCTAAGTGCAAAGGGTAACAAGCCTAATAATACCAATATGTATGTAGCTAGTCTAAATGCCATTTAGAACATTGCTCATGTCCTACATTTTGTCAGTACACTGTATGACTTTTTAGATTAGGATATGTGAGGGTCATAATCATGTGGTATTGGGCTGCAATTGATGCTTATCTAGAATGTTTTATCTAATAGCCTAGATACACTACATGGCCAAGAGGATGTGGACACCCCTTCAAATGAGTGGATTTGGCTATTTCAGCCATACCTGTTGCTGACAGGTGTATAACATTGAGCACACAGCCATGCAATCTCCATTGTACTGCCAATGTCTAACTGAAGAGCTCAGTTGTGCACAAAGCGAGGTTCATACATAAATGGTTTGTCGAGATCGGTGTGAAAGAAATGACTTGCCTGCACAGAGCCTTGACCTTAACCCCATCAAACACTTTTGGGATGAATTGGAATGTCAACTGCGAGCCAGACCTAATCTCTCAACATCAGTGCCCGATCTCGCTAATGTGCTTGTGGCTGAATAGAAGCAAGTCCCCGCAGCAATGTTCCCACATCTAATGGAAAGCCTTCCCAGAAGAGTGGAGGCTGTTTTAGCAGCAAAGGGGGGACCAACTCCATATTAATGCCCATGATTTTGGAATGAGATGTTCGACTAGCAGCTGTCCACATGCACTACATGACCAAAGGTATCACTGAAGTTCTCTGATTTGTGCTGAGTCAGGTTTGACCCTTTACTGTCCTGTTGCTTGCCCTGTCCTGTAGTGGTGCCTGGAGACTGTATTGGCCGGAGGCCCAGTGAGCCCTCCAGGCAGGACGCTGTGAGAGAGACGACTGGGACACCCCCTGCCCTCCAGGCCTTGACGGAGACTGTCTGCCACCACCTCACCCTCCGCTGTCAACATGGCCAGAGAGCAGCCCAACGTTGGGGACCTCCTCCCTCTCCTGAAGTCCTCTGACATCCGCCAACTGGAGGAGATCAAAGGCCTTATCAATGAGCACCTCAGCACTGGTGAGAACTCTGCTTTTTAATACGGTGTTTTTGGACTTGGTCAGTCATCCTTTTATCCTGTACTCTGTAATAGAGGGCTATGGCAAATGCTTTTTTGCAGCCATATTGTGGGCCTTAATGTGGATGTTGGTACTATGTTCATTCTCCCCTCTGTGCAGAGCGAGGGTCAATGCTGCTGAATGGACTGGTGGACTACTTCTTGGAGACTAACTCGGCCCAGGCCATGCATATCCTCTCGTCAGTCAGAGAGCCACATGATAAGGTGAGACCTGCCTTACACCCCCATCCCCTTTATCTGAAGAAAGTAATGTACTCCCATTTTTCATCCGTTGTTAATTAAATAACTTTAACTCTCCATAATTGATCAAAACAAATCATAAAACATTAAGTAACAATGAATAGAATGAGTGTCTTAAAGCCCAGTGCTGTTTCTAATTTGCCCACCACAGCACCTGCTGGACAAGATGAACGAGTGTATGACCAAACAGGCCTGCCGGCTGCCCACCCTCACTCTGCTTGGCCACGTGGTCCGCAAGCAGCCATCCTGGATCCACAAGATCGCCCGCTACCCGCTGCTGCTCTCGCTGCTCAAATGCCTCAAGGTATAAAAAAAATTAAAAAAAATACTGAAAATGTTTTATTGTAGATAGGAGGGAAAGATTGCCACAGAGGTCTGTTTTTTGTTCTAGGAATACATGGAAGCACAGGCGTATTATATAAAGTGTCTTGGACCTCTTTAATTTGTATCCTTATGTTAAATGTTTCTCTTTCCTTGGTGTCCAGACGGATTCAGACGTTGTGGTCCTCATAACTGGAGTCCTGGTGTTGATCACTTTGCTACCCATGATCCCCCAGGCTGGCAAACAACACCTGTATGAGTTCTTTGACATCTTTGGACGCCTGGCTTCCTGGAACCTGAAGAACCCAGGTAATCAAAAAATGACTGAGGAGCTGTTTTATTAAGTCTAAGCCAGGGGTACTACTGAGCTATATGGAATTATTTTAAGAACATCATACCAAGGATAATTTTTCTATTTGATTTTTAAGTTATTTGAAAAATAGTTTTGGCTTTACTGCTATTGGACCATACAAACTCATTGAATAACAGATTCACTATATGGAACAACAGATAGTCTCCCCCCAAAAAATCTAAAGGAAGTTTGTTCTGAACTGTCTATCCTATATCTGAGCGATATAAGACAAATCAGGAAACATTTTTTGTATTTAACCCCCTATTCTTTTTCACTAAACAGTCACCATATATACTGTACTTCCATAAATGTTTTCAACTGGTTCCGGGAGACCTTCAGACAAGTCTTGTCATATTTCCATAAAGGGGTCATAATAGTTTGTAGGCCAAACTGTTCGGAGGCTACCGACGATTTTGTGAGAAGACCGATTATCGGGATGTCTCATAGTCTGACATACACCGCTCTATCTCTGACACCTTTCACCGCAGATGCGGAAATGTTACATTGGCAGATGTAGTGGTTTGAGACCCATCCAATGCCAAAAAACCCACCTCTAGCTTAAACCGGCTGAAATTAATTCTTTCATAGAGAATTTTTCTCTTTATGAGAATATTGGAAATGGTAGAGAGTCAGGTGTGGTTTTAGATGGACTGTTTTGTTCACATTGCTGCCCCTGACCTGACATCATGTACTCTCCTTCTGTTCTTCTTGCCTGCACCAGGCCACATCTCCGAGGTGTACCTCATCCACTTGCACGCCAGCGTCTACTCGCTCTTCCACCGCCTCTACGGCATGTACCCCTGCAACTTTGTGTCCTACCTGCGCTCCCACTACAGCATGAAGGAGAACGTGGACACCTTTGAGGAAGTGGTGAAGGTGAGAGATGATCAATCTTCAATTTATTATGTTGATTTGTCTTCAGGAAGAGATTCTACCCATAGAAATATAATACGAATGTGTATCTAAATGGTTCTGTAATTATTTTTTGTTCTTTCCCATTTTTTTTGCAGCCAATGCTGGAACACGTCCGTATACACCCGGAACTAGTGACTGGAACTAAGGACCATGAGCTTGATCCCACCAGGTCAGTCAATCACAGCTCTCAAGCTTCACTCTCTTGTTTATATAAAAAAAAAATGTCAACCAAATCAAGAGCTTATCTGCTGTATGCACAAATGAGAAAATATTATTACATTGTTTTCTCAATTGGATTGACCATTCTGTTCCTCTGCAGATGGAAAAGATTTGAGATCCATGACATCGTCATAGAATGCGCCAAAGTGTCTCTGGACCCCAAGGAAGCGTCGTGTGAGGAGGGCTATGCGACCATGCCCGAGAACCTCTACCCCCAGATGCAGCTTTGTCCACAAGACTCAGCCTCTAGCCCCTACACAGACTTCCACAGCAGCTACGGTGAGATCACCCGCCCCCCCCACACCTCTCACCTCCCTTTGATGGACAGGAATGACATAAGTTTGTTTGGTGTTTTGGTGTTTGGAGTATTGTTCATGTTCATAATTTGTTTCCAGTTTTTTCACTCAGTCGTGTGAATTCTAACTATCAATCATCTGAAAAAATGTGTTTCTAGCGTTGTTTGGCTGCCGGACGGCATAGTTGGTTTGTAATGATTTGTCATGAGGTGATTATGGTCTTGTTGATAAGTGGAGAATGAATGGAGATTTATTTAACATATCAATGTAAGAGTGAGTCCTCTTCTCCCCACAGGAAGCTCCTCTTTGACCCCCTTCTCTACCCCACGCCAGCCCCAACCACCACCCCTGTCCCTGCCCCCTCTGTCAGGGACCCAGTCCTCCTATCGCAGCCCCCAGACCTCCAGACGTCAGGTAACACAGACACACACACAGCATTTCTGTTGCACAAATTTTCACTGCACTGACCCATAGCAAATGTGTCCAGATTAGTTCCTAGATAGAAAGTGTTGGTTGGAGGCCAGTGTCAGCCAGAGTGAGCAGCTGCTGATTGCTGCTGCTGCTTCTTCTCTATGCATTTCTTGTTGTTTTGCAGAGGGTGTTTACACTTGATATATTGGCTGTGTCAGATGTTCTTAGTCAATCGCTTATCCCTGAACCCACTGGCCCCCCCCTCTCCCTTCCGAGCCTATGAATCGCCCCCTTGTTTTTGGAGAGAAGGGAGGGAGTGCTTTAGCAAGGAGAGATGAGGGAGGAGAGGCTTTGAGTCATCAGTGGGCAAGACTGGCGGGCGGTGGTGTCAGGCCTTAGAAAACAGAAAACATGCCCTTACGCCCCCGTCCTGCCATCCCAATATGGTCTGTCACATGGGCTGGTTGCCTTGGCGATGCTGTCTGTCCCTCTATTTGTGAGTGGCCCACGCAGGGGGTCCTGGTGTTGTTCAGCACTCAGTCTGTCTGTCTGTCTGGCTGAGGATTTGTCTGTAGAAACCTGAAAAAAATATTGTAGCCTTATTTCCACTTACTATTAATAGTATACCACATCATTATCAACAATTTGAAATTAATTCGTAAAGCCCTGTGTAGTCAAAAACATGATTTTCTTGCGTTTTTATATGTATTTCCACAATATGAGGTTGGAATAAAACTGTGAAATTGTGAACATTTTGATAATGCCATTTTAGTGTAAGACCTGT
Organism: Salvelinus alpinus; assembly: GCF_045679555.1. Lineage (NCBI taxonomy): Eukaryota > Metazoa > Chordata > Actinopteri > Salmoniformes > Salmonidae > Salvelinus > Salvelinus alpinus. The sequence goes on along the minus strand of NC_092103.1, from coordinate 19,544,735 downwards.
TTGAAAAGACCACCTGAAATGTCAGCCTGTTTTGGTGGGATGGAGTTTTGGCCTGCCTGGTGGCATCACCAGGTGGTAAATTAGTTAATAGACCAATAGAAAGAGTTCCAAACCTCTATGCCAATAACAGCTAGTTTTCAGTTTTTACTCAGACCACTTCGACAGTCCTAGTAAAATTCTTGCATGAGAAAATGCTCTTTGCTAAGAAGCTATTGGAACTATGCTTTTTATTTTTGACCATTTTAATTGAAAGCAATCCCAGTAAGATGCCTAATTGTTACCCCGATTTGATATCGGGATAAAAATGGCTGCATTGGAACTTTAACTGGTAACATTGTGAATGTCTTCCTTCAGAACTCTAGCTGTGAATTCAACTCCACCTGTGGGGGAAAAGAACTGTGGAGCCCCTCCTCCCTGTGTGGAATGGCCACACCCCCTTCCTCCAGGGGCATGTCACCCAACTCAGAGCTCTCCCATAGTGCCTCTTACCTCTCAGGCCACCGCGTCCACAGCACATCAGGTGAAAAGAGATAATTAATCTATACAACATACTGAACAAAAATATAAACGCAACATGCAATAATTTCAACTATTTTACAGAGTTACAGTTCATATAAGGAAATCAGTCAATTGAAATAAATAAATTAGGCCCTAATCTAATGGATTTATGACTGAGCAGGGGCACAGCAATGGGTGGGCTTGGGAGGGAATAGGCCCACCCACTGGGAAGCCAGGCCCAGCCAATAAAAATGAGTTTTTCCCCACAAAAGGGCTTTATTACAGACAGAAATACTCAGTTTCATCTGCTGTCCGAGTGACTGGTCTGACGATCCCACAGGTGAAGAAGCTGGTTGTGGAGGTCCTGAGCTGGCGTGGTTACATGTGGTCTGCGGTTGTGGGGCCGCTCTAAAATGACGTTGGAGGCAGCTTATGGTAGAGAAATGAACCTTCAATTCTCTGGCAACAGCTCTGGTGGACATTCCTACAGTCAGCATGCCAATTGGACATCTGTGGCATTGTCTTGTGACAAAACTTCACATTTTAGAGTAGCCTTTTTATTGCCCCCAGCACAAGGTGCACCTGTGTAATGAGCATACTGTTTAATCAGCTTCTTGATAGGCCACACCTTTCAGGTGGATGGATTACCTTGGCAAAGGAGAAATCCTCACTAACAAGGATGTAACCAAATTTGTGCACAACATTTGAGAGAATTAAGCTTTTTGTGCATATGGAACATTTCTGGGATCTTTAATTGCAGCTCATGAAACATGGGACCAACATGTTGAGTTTTTGTTCAGTATAGATTTCATAAACAATATGGACTTGTATGATATAACCAACATGCTTTAGAAACCTTTAAAATATGTGAAGCACTATTTGTCTTTCTTCAACATCAGATATTAAACAGATCTTTTTGCACTCCTTACATAGCTTCATGTGTGTCTGCACCATAGAAATAGAATGGTGTTGGAAAATCATTGTCTTTACACTATACCACTCAGAGGGGGTTATGTAGTGTAGAAGTGTGTCTCCCAAACTACGTCCAGATGTGGCTTGGGAAAGTCGGATTGGAAACCAGATCTTTACACTGTAAAAATGTCGGTGTTTAACTGTGGGCTGTCTGTGTAATCTTTTTTTAACAAATTGGTCTTTTGACAATTCAGATCAGCTCTTTTGCCAATAATTGGGCATAAAAGTCAGAATTGGACTGCCTGTGTATATGTAGCATATGTGTCGTGGAACTAGTTTCTCTATGAAAACGGTTTCAAACCGGTGTAGTGTAAAAAGGCATATTACAATATCTTGTGTTTTAATATGGATTTGATAAACAATATTGATTCATATGATATAACAATCATGCTTTAGAAACTGATCCCTACATGTGTTGGTGAGGTTTTGCCATGTGATTAATCCTACATGACATTTCCGTTGGTATTTGTTCCTAATTGCTGTCTTCTGTAAGCAGGAGGGAAAGGAACGCCTGCCTCAAGTACTCCTGCCACCACCTCCCCGCCCCCCACCCTCTCTGATGAGTTCCCCACCATCCCCCTGACATCCAACACCGCTAGTCCACCACGGAAGGTACAGTATGACATCCATGCCCACGATGGGCATTATTGGCCTTTGTAGTGTAGTAAGAAGAGAACTTGGGACTTCCTGCTTAAATAAAGGTTTAATACAAATTACAATAAAAACTGTTCACTTTCAGCATGGCTTCCCTGTAGAAGCATCCAAACTCAGCCTGGTGAGGCACGAACCAATTAAAGATCCTGAGAAAAGTGGAGTGGTCATCAACAACAGAGGTCAGTCATCATCAAAAATGTGGAGTTGGATATTACATTTGTATGCTTTTTACCAAGTCGTTGGTTCTTAAACTTTGTCGATCCATGTTCTCTGGTGGAAGATTGTTTTATGTAAAACTGTATGTTTATTGTCTGTCTTCTGTTTACTAGATGCAAGTGGTGGTGGGACCATTTCCATGACGCTGACAGAACTTTCAGTCTTTATGAAGGAGCAGGAGCTTCAGCTGAGGACAGAGAAGGAGAGGGAAGAGGGTGAGTACACTGTCTGAGAATAGGAGTGTGCTGGTCTAAATGAGGCTGACATAAAATGTCAGTTGAATGAGAGGGAACCATATACATTTCACAGCAAATGTCTTAATGCACCAATGACTCAAAAGCCTGTTTCACTGCAAGCGTCCTCATGTCCCCTGTTTTACCTCTCCAAAAACACACCAGCTGCCATCACAGAGGAGCTCCTGGAGATCACGGAGGACAAGCGAGACTTGGCTGCCCTGAGGGGCTTTGACTCCCCGTTCTACCGCACCACTGAGACCCTGACGGGTACCCAGGAGAAGGCCCTGCCCAACCCCCCACTGGGTGGCCTCATGCTGCTCCGGGACCCCCACCATGCGGTGTCCACCCCAGACAAGGCACTGGAGAATGCCCAGGGCGCTAATGGTGGTGGGGACAATAGTAGGGGCTCGGCCCTAGAGCAGTCCTGGTCTTTCCAACCCATGTGTCCCTTCAGCCCCATCGAACACCCACTCCACCAGAGCCCCTCTGCCCCGGAGTACGAGATGGCCAAGTTCGGTGGCCTGTTCTCCCCCAGCCCCTCCATCAAGAACCCCTCCCTGCCCTATGAGGCCCTGTTTGACCTGGCTCTGCCCCGGGCCGCATCCCTCTTCGTGGGGAGGAGGACATCAGAGGCCCTGGGCCGGGCTGCTCTCGAGAGGCTGTGCCAGCGGCAGGAGGGGCTGGAGGACAGGGAGGAGGAGGGCCAGGGGAGGGTGTCGGCTTCCCCCCTGGAGGTGCTGGATCGTCTCGTTCAGCAGGGAAGCGACGCCCACGACAAGGTGCTCAACAGGTGAGGGGTCCAGCTTTTAATATCTGTGTGAGATCACAACTGTCTGACCAACTTTATGCTTATCAGTCTCCATCAAAACCATCTGATTATGGGTTGTCTTAGTACCTAGTCCAAGAACATGGCTTTCAGTGTGCTGTAAGTGTTGAAGGCAAAGGAAAGCCAGAGTATGTGATTTGAGCTCACTGTGTAGAACTGGGCTGGGTCCTTTCCAGTCCAATGCCCTGGCCCACGGGTAAAACTCAGTTGAACAACTACAGGCATTGTCTGACCCCCCCCCCCCCCACACACACACACTGTCCTCGCTCCTAAGCCAATAATACAACAACAGAAGGGACCAGTGTCAGCAGAGTTGGAGCTCTGCACAAAACAATCTGGCTCTGCTCATTTCATCCCCCGCCGCCCCCACCTCTTTAGTATCTTCCCCAAAGCTCAATAGCAGGCCATGCCCTGCTTGAGGGATATAATTGACTGGGACAGAGGCCCAGTACACAGAAAGGTGTCTCCAAGACCAGATGGGTCCAGAAGACTGGGATCTACCATTCAGATTTTTCTATGGGGGTGTCTGAGTCTGATGTACTGACCCAATGCTGACTCTGTTGAACTGACCCTGTTTTTTAAATAGTCATGACTCTCCCTCTCTCTCTCTTACAGATTACCTTTGCCAAGCAAGTCAGCTGACTGGACGCATTTTGGAGGTAAACAACCACCACCAGAGTACAGCAGCAGCACTGTACTTTCAGCTAGTGCAACAGTGGAACACTGATAAAACTTTCAGGACATTTAGGCCTCATGATGTGTTTACCCTACACTGACTATAATGTCGTTTTCCAACATCAGGCAGAAACTGAGGCTATTTGACAGTGTTCTCCCACTCATAAGTGCCTTTGGAGGTAGAATTAGTGATGCACCGATATGACATTTTTGGCCGATACTGATATCTAATATTTTCCTAACCAAAAAAAACGAAACCGATATTTTAAATTTTAGCAGCATTTTAAGCATTCTAGTACAGTTAAATAGTTAAAACACAGACATGGACGCAGCGGTCTAAGGCACTGCATCTCAGTGTAAGAGGCGTCACTACAGTCTCTGGTTCGAATCCAGGCTGTATCACATCGGGTCATGATTGGTAGTTCCATAGGGCGGCGCACAATAGGCCCAGCGTCGTCCGGGCTAGGCAGTCATTGTAAATAAGAATTTGTTCTTAACTGACTTGCCAAGTTAAATTTAAAGGTTACACACACACACACACACCACTGACCAAAAAGTTATTTTGTTGGCATTTACGTATGTCCCCAAACATAATCAAAACCTATTTCTTTCACTTACTTGCTGTGCTGTTTCGTTGTTCAGTCGTTTCATTCTCAACCAGGATTTCTCTTACTATGGTACGCCGTTTGGGTCTTTGAGTGTCAATAACACTATTTGACGTGTCAAATAAGCTTGTTGACCAATCAGGATCTGAATATGACTGCACATCACATAATAATTTAACTCATTCATTAATTTGATGTAGTTATTACACATTGATTACACTACCACTCGTATTTCACAACGATTCATCGATACGTATTCTATGGTGCTGGTAAAGTTGTCTCGTGAATCTACAGTGCTGGTCATAAAAATAAATAAAAAAGCTAGCTAGCTCATGGATGCAAACAATGTTCTTCCCCAAAAACAGCAAAAATACATCTTTCAGTAGCTATAGTTAGCTAGCTAACTATATAGCTAGGTGTCATCTAAAATAAACCCTAATTTATAAGACAGTTCTTATTTGATTAATGGTGGGCGGACCCATCTATGTGACGCTAGCCACAATAGTGAACTTTGCAGTTAGCCTTCAAAATAAAAGTGTGACAGTGATGCAAATGAATACAAATAGTAGAATTATGCTATAATTGAATATATCATGCTAAACGAGGTTGGAATGTTATATAAAATAAAAAAAATACAATAATTTGTTAATTTGACATCTGTTGAAATCATACATAAGTATTCCCCCAATGTAATTCTAATTTCACTGTACAGCCTTACCTATGGATTGTGGATCAATGACATTGGGTATCAATGACATTGGGTATCAGTCTACTCAGTGACACCCAGAGAACATTAGCGTCGTAGGTCTTATTGCGGGACTCTGAAACAATTGTGAATTGAGCCACATTTATTGTCAACCAATGTGTATTGAACACTATTCCTGAGGAAAAACAATACTGTGTGGATGTTTTGGAGTCTGATAACTCTGAGGAGGATGTTGGGAAAAAATATCTTGGGTATTGAGTAGACTGATACCCCATTTGATCCCAAATCCTTAGGTAAAGCTGTACAGTGCATTATGAATGTCAATACACACAATAGCCTGACTGGGGAGGCCACAACACATAACACGTTCCAGTCAAGCCTTCCTAGCCAGATGAAGCTAGCTGGCTGCTTATAACGTTTGCTTTGGGCAACAGGGTTAAGTAGCTGGCTAGCTATTTTCATGAACTGAAGTTCAATTTCAATAGGCGAACAACAAGTGACAACCTAGCTAATACTTACTCACAAGGATTCCTAAATCATTGCTAATAATAATCAAAATGACTGCAGTTTCTACTGGTCATTGTTTTCAGGCTGGTTGTATTGGTGCTAGCTAAGTACCAAGCTAAAGCTAGCTACCCCAGAAGTTGCGGTCAAACAAATAATGCTTTATTACCAACACGGTATTGTAAACACATCGTTCGTGGCCGGTGTTTGTAGACTTTTTGTACAGCTTTGACAGTGCTACTTATAGTAGTGGTGGCGCCTGGCTTGCACGTGCAAATTCAGCCCACACAACATTCTATAATAGAACTGTGTTATTTGACGTGTCAAATTAAAAGCTTATTTAATGCGTCAAATAGTGTTATTTGACCAATCTTTTTTTGACACGCAAAGACCCAAGCGCCGTTCCATAGTATGTATGTATGTTGTGACGCTAATAGCAGTGACGCTATTACTGTGTAACTCCGGTAGGGCAACATGTGTACTGGTGCTCAACCAGTCGGCGAAAGCCAACATCACCCATGACAGAGAACAGTTGATTGTCAAGGGCAATGAATTCCATTATCTTGGCTTTAATGGATTTTGCCTTTTGAGTTGTCTGAATGATATGTTCTTACTCTTTCAAATGACTGCTCGACTTGTTGACTGCTCGATCCACACAGCAGATATTGTGGGCTAGGTTAGGAATGCTGTGTGGCACATGTAGCGCAAAATCTTAAGTGGCGTCATTACGTCATGTACCTACGTTATACAGGTATGCACGTCAGCTTTGACATCGGATTTGCACATCGCCGTTAAACTAGACATCGGGCTGATGCCGATGTTGGCATTTCTAGCTAATATCGGCTGATTCCGATATATTCACCGATTTTATATCATGCATCCCTAGGTAGAATAGTATTAAAAAGGTACAGAAGCAGTTGAGATGATCCTAGCTGCTATGTGACATCTTCCCTAGATGGGAACAAAAGTCTCTGTCTTAACCATCTCCAGCTGCTGATCACTGTATAACAGCCTTGTGTATGGGCCAAGCCTCCCTCTCCGCCTGCCAAGTTAGAGCATTGGAATTGAATAAGTTTATATAAGTCATGTATTTTTAATTGTGTGTGTGAAACCAACTCCACAAAGAGCTTGTGGTTAACTTATGTAAGTTCCCTCATGACTCTGAGAGGCCTTGGTGTAAAGTTCTCATAGATTTTATCTGCCAGTTTTATTTTATATACACCTACTCAGTTCCCTTTTTTCTGTGTTAGTGTGACTACATACAGTGAACTAGTCATACCACTTTCATACATAACTAAAGGATTATGAATAATCAATGTTCAATATATTACTTTATGTAGGTGTTATGTACTGTGTATGTGGGCCTGATGAAATTAGAGCTAATGAACCATAGAAACAAAGCTATATCTACGTAATGAACAGTACTACTGTTTGAGCCCAGAATAGCATTAGGAGAGGGTCAGAAATACAATCAATCCATCATAAACTTCACATCTACCCAGTGAAATAAACCACAACTTGTACAATGTGGAGTTAACAGTTAACTCCCGCAAACGATGTGCTCAAAGTTCCTTGTTGACATTGCATGAGAAGAACCAAATACATTTTCATTATTATCCTGATAATTATCATTTTATGACGGTCATCATTTTCCTGGTTGTTGTTAATCTGCTGCGTGCCTGTCCTCCCTCCCCCAGGCTCTGCTCCGCTGGACGAGCTGCACACGTTGCGTAGCCAGCTGCTCCTGCTGCACAGCCAGCTGCTGTACGAACGCTACAAGCGAGAGCAGCACGCCGTCCGCAACCGACGCCTACTGCGACGCGTCATCAACGCCACCGCACTGGAGGAACAGAACAACGCCATGGTAATAAATGCAGCAGATCCTCCCCTCCTGGATTTGTCCTGTAGCTTCTCAGAACTAGTGTGAATTGGTTGAGAGGTAGTGGTGTTGGAATCGTGGCTTTCTAAGACGGTTATCTTTGAAAGTATCACAAAGTAGATGTTTTGATAAGTATCACAAAACAGGAGCCTGCTCTTGATCCATTTCACTCACCGACTTTGTTGCGTCTAGTGACTCAGTAGAGTAGGTTTTCCTCTGTTGCATATGGTGAAAAAAAGTTTCACAAATTAACTGTTTTATTAAATCCTATGACGTTGTAGATTTCGTCAAATGGTGAGCGGTCTGTCATCCTCTCTCACTGTATCTGCCTGCAGAAGGACCAGTTGAACCTCCAGAGTGTGGACATCGTGTCTCTGAAGGAGAGTCTGCAGGTGGAGCAGCAGCGCTGCAGACAGCTGTGGGACGACCGAGAGACCGTGGTCACCAGACTACACTGCCAGGTCCGCCAACTACAACAGGGCCGGGACGACTACTACACCAAGAACCAGGAGCTGCAGGTAGATGCATGACTACATTTACACACGCACGCGCACACACACACATGCATAGAATAATGTATATCAAATCTTCCATACACTGTATTGTACCCTCTCTGATCTTTTCCAGAGTCAGTTGAATGAGTATCAGAAGAAGATGAATGAGCTGGAGGCAGATCTGCAGAGGTCCAACAACAAGGTGTGTCACACGGGGCACCTTCTCAACCAGATGACTACCAAGGTGAGGCACCTCATCTAGTTCTACTTGCTCTGCTGCTGTAAAATCAATCAACATGGATAATCTGCTTGCCACTTGTAGTAAATCAGATGCTGTATGTGCGAAGATAAAAGCACTAAGAACATAGTGTGTCCATAAATAAACCAAACCGAGGGCTTTGTGGGGTTTGTCTCCATTCTGATTGGTTGTCTCATGTGTCCTTCAGCTGAGCACCAGTGAGCGCACCCAGCAGCAGATGAGCTTCCTGAACAAGCAGCTGCTGCTCCTGGGGGAGGCCCACAAGCTGGCTGTACAGCGGCAGCAGCACACAGGCTCAGACAATGCCATGGTAAGGTACCAAGGGCCACTGAGAACATATAGGAGGAACTTAGGGGGAAAAGAGGAACAGAATCAGTACTACTGCATGGGTAAAAGCTGTATTAATAAAAAGTTGCTATCGATGTCTCCGCCATGACCTGTCTTCCATATTGTGTTCCATTGCATTGTGGTAAAAGTTGTCAGGGACGTATGTATTTGGAGAGGAACAACAACCTATAAAGCCCCACAGTGGATGTGTCATAGTATGTGTGGTAATAAAACCTAGCAGTCAAACAGGGAAATGGTTCCAATAGTTTTTCTACCTTTAATTTTTCCATTGGGGATTTTTGATAACTGTGTAAATATCTCTGACAAGGCGACTTTTTTATATATATATATATATATACTGCTCAAAAAAATAAAGGGAACACTTAAACAACACAATGTAAGTCCAAGTCAATCATACTTCTGTGAAATCAAACTGTCCACTTAGGAAGCAACACTGATTGACAATACATTTCACATGCTGTTGTGCAAATGGAATAGACAAAAGGTGGAAATTATAGGCAATTAGCAAGACACCCCCAAAAAAGGAGTGATTCTGCAGGTGGTGACCACAGACCACTTCTCAGTTCCTATGCTTCCTGGCTGATGTTTTGGTCACTTTTGAATGCTGGCGGTGCTCTCACTCTAGTGGTAGCATGAGACGGAGTCTACAACCCACACAAGTGGCTCAGGTAGTGCAGTTCATCCAGGATAGCACATCAATGCGAGCTGTGGCAAAAAGGTTTGCTGTGTCTGTCAGCGTAGTGTCCAGAGCATGGAGGCGCTACCAGGAGACAGGCCAGTACATCAGGAGACGTGTAGGAGGCCGTAGGAGGGCAACAACCCAGCAGCAGGACCGCTACCTCCGCATTTGTGCAAGGAGGTGCACTGCCAGAGCCCTGCGAAATGACCTCCAGCAGGCCACAAATGTGCATGTCAGCATATGGTCTCAAAAGGGGTCTGAGGATCTCATCTCGGTACCTAATGGCAGTCAGCCTACCTCTGGCGAGCACATGGAGGGCTGTGCGGCCCCACAAAGAAATGCCACCCCACACCATGACTGACCCATCGCCAAACCGGTCATGCTGGAGGATGTTGCAGGCAGCAGAACGTTCTCCACGGCGTCTCCAGACTCTGTCACGTCTGTCACATGTGCTCATGTGCTCAGTGTGAACCTGCTATCATCTGTGAAGAGCACAGGGCGCCAGTGGCGAATTTGCCAATCTTGGTGTTCTCTGGCAAATGCCAAACGTCCTGCACGGTGTTGGGCTGTAAGCACAACCCCCACCTGTGGACGTCGGGCCCTCATACCACCCTCATGGAGTCTGTTTCTGACCGTTTGAGCAGACACATGCACATTTGTGGCCTGCTGGAGGTCATTTTGCAGGGTGCTGGCAGTGCACCTCCTTGCACAAAGGCGGAGGTAGCGGTCCTGCTGCTGGGTTGTTGCCCTCCTACGGCCTCCTCCACGTCTCCTGATGTACTGGCCTGTCTCCTGGTAGCGCCTCCATGCTCTGGACACTACGCTGACAGACACAGCAAACCTTTTTACCACAGCTCGCATTGATGTGCCATCCTGGATGAACTGCACTACCTGAGCCACTTGTGTGGGTTGTAGACTCCGTCTCATGCTACCACTAGAGTGAAAGCACCGCCAGCATTCAAAAGTGACCAAAACATCAGCCAGGAAGCATAGGAACTGAGAAGTGGTCTGTGGTCACCACCTGCAGAATCACTCCTTTTTTGGGGGTGTCTTGCTAATTGCCTATAATTTCCACCTTTTGTCTATTCCATTTGCACAACAGCATGTGAAATGTATTGTCAATCAGTGTTGCTTCCTAAGTGGACAGTTTGATTTCACAGAAGTGTGATTGACTTGGAGTTACATTGTGTTGTTTAAGTGTTCCCTTTATTTTTTTGAGCAGTGTATATATATATATATTTGGCTCTATTTACTCTTAGGTTTGAAAATGCTCATTAGCATCAAAGTAGACATCATGCAAGACTACAAATCCCTACAAGCTCCTGCATGTCATCTTTAGCTGACACCTTTGCTAAACAGGTATTGTGTAATTTTAAAACCAATTTATTCATTACTACATTTAGCTAACATTAGATAGTTAACCCAGAGATTCTTACCTTTGCCACGATTCGGCAGTCTCATCCAGACATCATGGCATTTGTAGTTCTGTATGATGGCCACATTAGCAGCTAATTAGCATTAAAACATTTTGGAGGGGTGTAAATGCAGGCAAATATATTGACATAAGTCACCTTGTCTGAGAGAGATTTACACGGTTATCAAAACGCCACGCCAGGGTAAGCCTACACGAAATACAGCCCTTATTTTAAGTGTTTATAAAATCCGCTATGGAAAAATTAATGGTGGAAAACAATTGGAACTATTTCCCTGTTTGACCGTTAGGTTTTATGGGTACTATGACTCTATGCATACCAGACGATACCTCTCATGGAGGCCACTGGCCAAACCCTGGCCAGACTAGTTTAACAGTTCCCACACCACCACCCTCTCTTTCTCACTGTAGGAGGCCCAAATGGTGCAGGTGTCCTGGGGGAAGGAGGTGGAGAGGCTGAGGCAGAGCCTGCTGCAGCAGGGCCAGAAGCTGGAGGCAGCGCAACAGAGGGTGGGTGAGCTGGAGAACCAGCTCACCAAGAAGGAACACCTCATCGTGGAGCAGAAGAAGTTTCTGGAGGACGTCAAGGGCCGGGCCAAGTATGAGCATTCCGGGTTTAGAGGTGGAAAAGGCCTCTAGACTTATTTAGAAGCTCCTTTAGAATGGGGATTTAGGTTCATTGTGTTTTAAGGTGTCGACCTTTGGATCAACGCAGTTGGTTTGTGGGTTTTTATGCACAACTGTGTGTTAGCACAGCAGCTAGCTCTGTTTTTGTCTCTTAAGTGTGTAATATGATCATGTCCATCGGTCTCTGTGTAGGGGCGAGCTGCAGGCATCAGACAGCAGGTACCAGGCCCAGAGGAGAGTGACCCAGCTCCTGCAGATTGAGCTGCTGCAGCTCTACAGTAGACTGGAGATGGAGGGTCATGCCACCCTGACCACAGCCTCCGCAGGGGGCAGCAGTACCGATCCTGGCCCTCCTATAGACTCTAGGTGAGATGGCAGTCAAACTGTTGAGGTTTATGGAATGCACATGCAGAATGGTGTATGTGCCATTAGAAGCTAAATGTATATTTAAGCAATAAGGGCCGAGGAGGTGTGGTATGTGGCCAATATACCACGACTAAGGGCTGTTGTTATGCACGCGTCAAGTGCCTGGATACAGCCCTTAGCCGTGGTATATTGGTCATATACCACAAATCCCTGAGGTGCCTTTTTGCTATTATAAACTGGTTACCAATGTAATTAGAGCAGTATACGTTCTGATATGCCACCAGTATTCAGGGCTTGAACCACCCAGTTTATAATTGAAAGTAATCCCCTTCCATGTTTTCCTCCCCTGTCTCTATGGTAATGGTAGTATCATGGAGCCAGATGGACCAGTCACATCAGGAATCAATGAGTGGTCAGATAACGGCAGACCACCTCAGTCCCCACGACGCAACGGCAGCACTTTATTTCCAGGGCAACCTAAGGCGAACAACCCCCCTAAGACGCCCCCTGTCAACTCGGTCAACGGCACCCAGGACGTCCCCAAGCCTCTCCTTGTGGAGCCTTCCTGTACCCATACCCCCCTGGCCCCCCCACTGCCTCCTGACGCCACACCCCTCACTGTTGGCTCCTACCCCAGCGCCAAGAGCTTCCTGGGCATGCGAGCGCGAGAGCTGTTCCGGAACAAGAGCGAGAGCCAGTGTGACGAGGAGCCGCCCCTCCCCCGCCTGGCCGGCCTTTCACAGGGCCTGAAGACTGAGCTGTGTGTGGAGCCCTCATTTCCCCCACTGGGGAATTCTCTGACGTGTCCTGTCTCTAACCCTGTCCTTAACCTTACCTTTTCCCCTGCCCTTGCCTCTATACTGGGTGCCCCTCTCACTGTGCCTGCGAAGGAGCACCTGCCTGAAACCAAGCAGAGAGCTACCAAGCAGGAGAGTACCAGACGGAAGATGGGAGGAGCAAGGGGAGGGGGAATGGTGGCGGCCAGTTCAGCACGACCCAGACAGCAACTAAGGATCATGGACTACAACGAAACGCATCACAAGCACAGTTAAAATACAAGAACTGAGAGAGGATGGAGAGTAGGAGAGTAGAACGAGTGGTTGGCCGGAGCAAGAGCTCCAAACAGTAAGAGGTTCAAGACAAAGCTCTTTTTTAAATTCAGTGTTATTTATCTCATTCCCTCAAGTGGACAACAGGATTTGAACCACTGATTTGATTTACTCCCTTATCAAATGTAAAGATTGGAAGGAAGGTTTAAATAAGAACGTAATGTTACAATATACCAGCGGAGACCACATTATCTTTATCTGCTTTGATTTCACTTATACATTTGGGATTTTTCAAACTATTTCATATAGAGACACCCTATTTCCAAATCCATTACTTGACGTTATTAAAAAACCCACATCAATACAAATTAGAGTCTTGTAGGGTGTGTCAGAAAGGATGTTTCTGAAAGCCCGGTTTTGGTTGACTAATGTCCCTCTTGAGCACCTGTACTGAGGTTGTGTGAGGAGGGGGGTGGGGTGATCCTCAAGGCTTGGATAGTAGATGTACCAAGCATGGGATTGTTGTTCGTAATTCCAACTCTGCTATTCTTGGGGAGGAATCAGGGATTTTGACTGTTGCTACAGTATAGTTTATATACAATGCAAGAGGATTGCTTTTCCATGCAAATTTCATTAGGCCTGCATTCCTGACAGAAATGTCATTTAGTATGTGGTTTGTTCCACCAATTCGGTGTAACCATGCCAAAAAAACTTTGGATTTCACCTAATTTTAACATTGTCATAAAGAGCACATGTTAAATTAAAGAGATAAAATAATTACTATTGTAAGTGCCTATTAAGTGCCAAATAAAGTAACAGGGTTGACTATTTCATCTTAAATCAGCCATAAATCCCCTTGTGACAGGAGGAATGGAAGCTTGTTGTGTGCAACAGAGTAGTAATTGAATACAAGCTTCACATTTTTACTTTTTGTTGAAACATTTCTAGCCTGTCTATCTAAGGGTGACAGGGTTGATGTGTTATGTTTGACCCACTCAATTTTCCACCACAAAAAAACTGAAAATGACAGAACCAATTCAACTGCTTTTACACTGTATTGACTTAAATATTCAATGTTTCTAGTGAAAAAAAAAAAAAAAGGAATAGTTTCATATTAAAATGAGAGTTCAGTTCACATAACAGGGTTGACCTTAAAATGCGGGACAGACGTAAATGAATCACCAATCACATTAAATAAATAATGATCTTCAGAAAAGACTTTGTCAAAGCAACAAAATAACTAGGGCTTTACAATGATGGTGAAATTTGAGAAATGTTGGGATTTAGTGGATTAAAATCTTCCTAGAAGTCACAAGGTGCACGGAGGGACATGTCATAATGCTGAAAAACCTTTATTCATATAAAAAATGGGATTTATTGAATTCTCCATGTGGTCTATAATAAAGGGCACTTCATTTAATATAACAGGCTTTTGAAATTCAATATCGGTGCAAAAGAATGTCTACTTAAAATATCAAAGGGCAGCCTTTGCAGAACAACCCATGTGTTGAAGACAGAGACTGAGTGTGTTTGTGCCGAGTTTGTGTGTATGTTGTTTAAGTCAAGTTGCAATAAGAAAAATTTGCAACATTTAGAAATGCTTTTTTATAAGTAGAGTTTTTTTAAACGATTTATTATTTCATGATCACTCCCTTCCCCAAGTAGTCTTAGCCTTGCAAGGGGCTTTGCAACCTGTAAGGAGAAGGATTTTGGGGATATATTCCATTTACATTCCTGTTAGTGTTGATGAAGTTACTGAAACTTTCAATAACATTTATTATCAAACTGGAATATTGATATGACAACAGCATTTTGTTAACGGAGTTAAAAATACCTGCAAGGTTCTGCAACTTATGTTGCTCACGATATCTACATCTTGAATTTAGGTCACACTCATGCTATGTTCGTTTCAACAAATAATTTGCAATACATCTGCCTGTATAAAGCAGTGTATTCTGTTCGAGTTCACTTACAGAAAGACACTTTGAACGTGCCAAACATTTTAATCAGATACTAAATACAACCATTTCAGAATGACACGTTCACCTGAAGAGTTTCTATTCTAGTTGATACATTATGTATCTGGGTAGGCTCCTTTCTAAATGTAATCCGTTACTAGTCACCTGTTCAAAATTGTAATCAGTAATGTAATTTTTGGATAACCCAAACTCAGTAACATAATCTGATTACTTTCCCCATAAGAGGCATAAGAAGAATACAAAACGGATCCATCGAACGCATTTGATGTGTCATAGTGGTCTCTGACTTGTGGTCAGATTTGCTCCAGAGGAACAAACTTTAAATTGCGCCTTTTTTCAATGCTGAATTGAATGTCGTTGAGAAACAGAAAGATGTTAATGTTTTTCACAACATCCTTTTTAAAGTAATCCACAAAGTAATAATCTAGTTTTTTAAAGTATCTGTAATCTGATTACAGCATTTTTGCCGGTAACGTAACTGATTACAGTTCATTTTAAATCAGTTACTCCCCAACCCTGTGTCTCGGTGTCTTTCGAATGCTGCATAAAAGGTTTACATGTGTCATCTGTTTTCTGAGAACAGAACAAAAACAGAAGTCTCTGCCAATTGATTCTTATTGGTCCTACTGACCTATGGCAGTCAGAATTACCTATTTAATTTTTTTTTTTAAATTCAGTAAAAAGTGGAAGAATTTTACTTTGATGTGGACATTGAAATGGTCATAAATCCTGTTGTCCACTGAACTTCAGCTGCCTTGCTATCTAAAGCATGTTCAACAATCCACTTTAATGCCAACAGTATAGTAGTAGGAACTACAACAAACCAAGAGATGGTACAATCAAGCGTGAACTGAACTGAATGGAAAGCTTGAGTTGGCACTCCTTTTGGAGTTGGAGATTTTGAAAAAGGCAAAAAACAAAGTTATTTAAAGCAGTTGCTTGTGTTTTAACTGTGAACAATAAAAAAAATAAAATCGTCTTCAATGTTTTGCACTACAGATCCTCTTAATGTTTTTCTTTTTCATTAAATGTTCTATAATCATAAAACTAAGGGACAGATTGCAAGTTACTGGGGGGTGGGGATGTATTTAAAAAAAAATGTATTGGGCACAGGGGAGGTTAGTGTTAATTTTTACATTTTTTCCCCTTGTTTACATTCGCTCTTTTGCAGGGTTTACCATATAATTTCTCCCATCCTAGCCACATTTTCAAATCTGCTTACATGCACCTCCCCTATATCAAGGTGTTTTGGTACTTCCCTTATGCACTATGCTTTACCATGTGCTATCTTTTTTACTACACTAATGGTCAATATAGTCTAATAGTCCATCCTGCCCTCTTTACACCATTCATAGTG
The DNA here is from genome assembly GCF_045679555.1 of Salvelinus alpinus. Lineage (NCBI taxonomy): Eukaryota > Metazoa > Chordata > Actinopteri > Salmoniformes > Salmonidae > Salvelinus > Salvelinus alpinus. Next base: position 19,528,374 of record NC_092103.1, on the reverse strand, counting down.
GCAATTGTGGTAGGTGGATTGTTTGTCCAGATCTGCAATAGGCTACCTAGCAGTCATACCACACAACATTCAAAGCTGCATAATTTTTTAATATTAATCGACAAGAACAAATAGGAATAACTGATAGGCAGCGGAGAGGCCAAGTGCACCATTGCGCATGAAAGAACAGTGAAGACATGAGACACACAGCTCAAAAATCTAGACTAGCCTACAACACCATAATGCAATGATTAATTGCATTATTGCTTTCAAGTGAGTACACCATTCTATCCTACTCTAGGCTCCAGTGAAAATGTCAATTGCCCTGTGATTTGAATATTTCATTCAATTAGGATCAGTCGTTGATCTACTCACAACATTTTATAAGGACTATAGAAAGGCACAGTAGCAGGCCAGTCTGACTATTTTTACTTCTGATACTGAATGTTCTGTCTTGCAGATCATTCTCCCAAGTTGTCCTATAATAATGTGGCCACATATGCTCCCGGCAGGCCCAGTTATTCAGGAAAGCTTAACACATGCTCTGCCTCCGCTCCAATCAAAGCGGCTATTCGTAACGCTTCATTATAGCCTACATATTTAACATTTCACTTTAATGTTAACCTTTTATATGTGGCAAAAACTCAACTAGTCACAATGTTTGAATCTGATAAGGCTACTTCAAAAGTCTCCTGTAGCCATGAACCTGTTCATCCAAAATGTAATTCCAGCGTCCTCAAAATGGCTTGACATTAACCAGGTTTCAATCAAACCTTTATGTGAGTAAAGTAACCTACATGTCTGATAAATGTCACCACATCTTGGGAAGCATGCAGTTTATTAGGGTACAGATGAAATAAGTTAACGTCACAGGGTGGCGAAAGTGCACAGTGATAATGTTGATTCTCATTTCAATAAATATCAAGGGTCTTATTCTAGTGACATGATGATCAATGCTTGGCTGCCTATTGACATAATAATCTCGCACTTTTGTCTATCATTTTGTAAATAATTTTATGTAGTAGGCTATACCTGTACTACAGTGCATTTGGAAAGTATTCAGACCCTTTGACTTTATAGCATACGATACATACTTATTCTAAAATGTATTAAATAGTATTTCTCAATCTACACACACTACCCCATAATGACAAAGCAAAAAGTTGACATTTTGGCAGATGTATAAAAAACTATATTACATTTACATAAGTATTCAGACCCTTTACTCAGTACTTTGTTGAAGCACCTTTTGGCAGCAATTACAGCCTCAAGTCTTCTTGGGGATAACGCTACAAGCTTGGCACACCTGTATTTGGGGAGTTTCTCCCATTCTCCGCAGATCCTCTCAAGCTCTGTAAGGTTGGATAGGGAGCGTCGCTGCACAGCTGTTTTCAGGTCTCTCCAGAGATGTTCGATCAGATTCAAGTCCGGGCACTGGCTGGGCCGTTTCAAGGAAATTCAAAGACTTGTCCCGAAGCCACTCCTGCATTGTCTTGGCTGTGTGTTTAGGGTCTTTGTCCTGTTGTAATGTGAACCTTCACCTCAGTCTGAGCGCTCTGGAGCCGGTTTTCATCAAGAATATCTCTTGTACTCCGTTCATCTTTGCCTCGATCCTGACTAGTCTCCCAGTCCCTGCTGCTGAAAAATCATCCCCACAGCATGATGCTGCCACCACCATGCTTCACCATAGGGATGGTGCCAGATTTCCTTCAGACGTGATGCTTGGCATTCAGGCCAAAGAGTTCAATCTTGGTTTCATCAGACCAGAGAATCTTGTTTCTCATGGTCTGAGAGTCTTAAGGTACCTTTTGGCAAACTCCAAGCGGGCTGTCATGTGCCTTTTACTGAGAAGTGGCTTCCGTCTGTCCACTACCATAAAGGCCTGATTGATGGAGTGCTGCAGAGATGGTTGTCTGTCTTGAAGGTTCTCCCATCTCCACAGAGGAACACTAGAGCTCTTTCAGAGTGACCATCAGGTTCTTGGTCACCTCCCTGACCAAGGCCTCTCTCCCCAACTGCTGCTCAGTTTGGGCTGGTGGCCAGCTCTAGGAAGAGTCTTGGTGGTTCCAAACTTATTCTTTTTAAGAATGATATGTTCTTGGGGACCTTCAATGCTGCAGACATTTTTGGTACCCTTCCCCAGATCTGTGCCTTGACACAATCCTGTCTCGGAGCTCTACGGTCAATTCCTTGGCTTGGTTTTTGCTCTGACATGCACTGTCAACTGTGGGACCTTATATAGACAGGTGTTTGCCTTTCCAAATCATGTCCAATAAATTCAATTTACCACAGGTGGTCTCCAAGTTTTAGAAGCATCTCACCTGATTTTGCTTTGTCATTATGGGGTATTGTGTGTAGATTGCTAAGGATGATTTTATTAAAATTCATTTTAGAATAAGGCTGTAACGTAACAAAGTGGAGAAAGTCAAGGGGTCTGAATACTTTCCGAAGGCACTATCTTTAAAAAAAATATTAATATTTTTTATTTAACCATTATTTAACTGGGCAAGTCAGTTAAGAACAAATTCTTATTTTCAATGACGGCCTAGGAACAGTGGGTTAACTGTCTGTTCAAGGGCAGAACGACAGATTGTACCTTGTCAGCTCAGGGATTCGAACTTGCAACCTTTCGGTTACTAGTCCAACGCTTTAACCACTAGGCTACCGTGCTGCCCTGTCATACAGTGGACAGCTAAACCTATAGGCCTATGCATGCAATGCCCTGATACATTTAGAGCTCAAATCTCTGACAGCTGAACCGGACAATTACTGTTTTAGGAACGTAGCCTAAAAACAATGTAAAAAATGTCTGGTCAATTTTAAATCTTCCCGGGCACGTTGTCCGGCACTAAATGTTCCTAAAGGAAACCCTGAAATGTGCATATTGTTTTAATGCAGATTTTAGAATATTCGCATTAAATCTTTTGCCCATTGGATGGAAACCTATAGACACCCTAAAGACTCTGGCAAATGTGCTAGTCCAGTGTCACCTTGATTAGGCCTGCACATCATGGTTCACCAGCAGCCCCAAACATCTAAAGAATAAGCTACAGACTAGGGTTGAATATTTTCCTGGTATTTTACAAATGTTCCATCCCGAGAATAATCACTTTTCCCCCGGTATTTCCTACCCGACCAACAAACCTACTTTTGTTTTTGCCTTAAGTTACCATCTGTTTTATGTAACTTTACCAAACATAACATATCATACTAAATGGAGTGTCTCGGATTTACGTACAGAATAATACGAAATGCTCGGAGACCAGGTTGTGCTACCGCACATTATTCATGACAGAAAAACTTAATAACTCATAGATTTAACTCTGATAAAAAAAAGGTGACCCCCGAAAGCCAGATGGAGATGTGTAAATTAGATGCATTCAGTCCTGGAAATGGAAATACTTTTGTATATTTAGTGTATATGGACACCCCTTCAAATGAGTGGATTCGGATATTTCAGCCACACCCATTGCTGACAGGTGTATAAAATCGAGCACACAGCCATGCAATCTCCATAGACAAACATTGGCATTAGAATTGCCTTACTGAAGAGTAGAGTGACTGTCAATGTGGCACCGTAATAGAATGCCACCTTTTCAACAAGCTAGTAAGTCACATTTCTGCCCTGCTAGAGCTGCACCCAGTCAGCTGTATGTTCTGTTATTGCGAAGTGGATACATCTAGAAGCAACAATGGCTCAGCTGCAAAGTGGTAGGCCACATAAGCTCACAGAACGGGACCGCAGAGTGCTGATGCGCATAAAAATCGTCTGTTCTTGGTTGCAAGACTCACTACCGAGTTCCCAACATCAGCACAAGAACTGTTTGTCGGAGCTTCATGAAATGGGTTTCCATGGCCGAGTAGCCGCACACAAGCCTAAGATCTCCATGCACAATGCGAATCGTCAGCTGGAGTGGTGTAAAGCTTGCCACCATTGGACTCTGGAGCAGTGGAAATGCATTTTCTGGAGTGATAAATCACACTTCACCATCTGGCAGTCCGATGGACGAATCTGGGTTGGCGGATGCCAGGAGAATGCTACCTGCCCAGATGCATAGTGCCAACTGTAAATTTTGCGGAATAATGGTCTGGGGCTGTTTTTCATGGTTCGGGCTAGGCCCCTTAGTTCCAGTTAAGGGAAATCTTAACACTACAGCATACAATGGCATTCTAGACGCTTCTGGGCTTTCAACTTTGTGGCAACAGTTTGGGGAAGGCCCTTTCCTGATTCAACATGACAATGCCCCTGTGCACAAAGTGAGGTCCATACAGAAATGGTTTGTCGAGATCAATGTGGAAGAACGTGACTGGCCTGCACAGAGCCCTGACCTCAACCTCATCGAATGTCATCGACCTCACTAATGCTCTTGTGGCTAAATGGAAGCAAGTCCCCGCAGCAATGTTCCAACATCTAGTGGAAAGCCTTCCCAGAAGAGTTGAGGCTGTTATAGCAGTAAAGAGGGGACCAAATCCATATTAATAACCATGATTTTGGAATGAGATGTTCGACCAGCGCGTGTCCACATACTTTTGGTCATGTAGTGTATGTCTCCGACTTTATTGTGCAATCCCAGTTATTTCTGTATGTGTATTTTTTTTTTACTGACAAATACAATTAATCATTCCAGACTTTGCAGAGGCATTTTGATGAATGGAAAGAGACATCTGTTACAAAACACAAAGTTCAATGACATTCCGAGATTTCAAGCCAAGCCTTCAATACTGGGTAAGCCTACAAGGTAGGGAGGGATGTGTTTTCTGATTGTCAAGATTGACTTATTTTGGTGTTGAAAACGCAAACCATGTCGGTATGTTTTGTTTATTGGTGGTGTGATGCATTGGCACAGAAACCTGTTGGTGGAAAATGTGTTGCATATATTTTATATAATTATAAATATAGCGTCAAAATGTTAAATCAGATTTCCCCTTAGCTGATCATTGTTTGCATCCGGCTCTAATCATTCATTAATGAAACAGGGAGGGAGAGTGAGCCCCTCTGTGGTGGTTGGCAAACCCTGAACCTTCTGGCCCATAGCCCTACGTGGCATCGACTGTTCCACAAAAGCAAAGTAGATATCCATGTTTATAAACACAGGGTCGCTATAGTTATTGTTATTTGTGGTCGTAAACATTATTTGGAGTTAAGTCTATGAGTGGGGAGAGTGTTCAATTTATTTTACAGTACAAGGGGAGAGTCATGTGAAAATATTTATGTTGGACCAGCCCCCCACCCCCAGTAAATTTAGATATGTCCCCAACTTCAACCAAGGGTAAAAGTGACCATTAAACATCATTCTCTATCTTATTCCCCACTAGAGAGCACTGTTGTTCCAAACACTTAGCCTTTTCCTGCAGTGGTTCAATCAACAGGTAAGCCGGGTCTGGTAGATGTGATGTATAGTTGATGATTGGAGCTAACAAGTCCTTAGACAATTATTGCCAAGTTCAAAATACTGTCAGTGGTAGCTACAGGATATATTTAAAATGTTTGATTCTGTTATTTAGCTGTTGCATTATTCCTGGTCTAATCTATGGTGATGGTTAGTGGTACAAAAAGACAGCATAGAACGTAATAGCCATGTATCAAATTAGCTCAATTCTATAACACTTCAACCTAAATAGTTTAATGGCTGCCTATTTTCAGCCTATTACATATTTCTAAATTTCTCTCCTTCCTATTACCCGAAACTGTTTTTTATTTTGTACATTTCTAGTCCATATTTTAACATATTGGGCAAAGAGATTAACTGAATAATGAATAGTGACAGTTGTTGTATGCAGATATTCACTGTGTGTGTGTCGTCGACAAAGCTCAGTTTTATGGGTTAATGCTACGGTCCTATGTGTATATCGTTTCGGGAAAGGAAAGGAATCATTGTGGGTATAACTGAGCAAGTACGATTCGTTTATCAAACGTGTGCCTATGTATTTCATGAGTGAATAAAAAAAAATGGTATGATTAATTTACCAGTACTCGGCGGGGTCAGGCAAATTGATGCAGGATAATTGGGCACAGAGGGAATCCTTGGCAATTTGTGATTTCAGACTGTACTCAAGAAATTAGATGTCAGTGCAAATGTGAAATTGCTCCTCAATGTTCTCAAAGATTTCATGAAAATTTTAATATAAATCTTAAGTATTTCCAGCAAAGGGATTCTTCTCTTTTTGCCAACTTGAAATGAGCCCTGTACGAACGATCTGAATGAGGAAAAGGGTTGCAGAGAAACAGACAGCAGGCTATGCAAAGTAAGGATTGGGCTCCAAGGAGAATGTCTATCTCTTGGCAACAGTGAAGTCCTGTGGTTTCATTCCTTTTAAGATAATTATTTGGAAATTATTTCATAATTTTCAGAAATATACACCTGTAATGCAGTGTACTGTATGTCTGTGACTTTGCTACATTTCCTATAACACATAGTTGATTTTCAAACCTTAATTTTACACAAAATTGCAGATTTTTCTTAAAAGGTTCATACACAGGTGCTTGAGCAACAGAAAACATTGATGTATAAAATTGCAGGCAGACAATGAATCTTTAAATACGGGACGACATCTCTCTTTTTACAGCAACTATCTCATGCATTATATCCACATTTTCAAATGATCTGGTGAATCTATTAGATTCATGTGGCTAGTGAAGTTTACAACTTAGCAATACTTAAATTCCTCCTTTTCCTAATGATATCATAATGGCATATTTAATGACCAGGAAAGATTATTTGAAGCAGTCCAGAAGAAGGGTTTCCTCAAGTAAGACTGTTAGAACTTTGTCAAGTGCCTATAGACTTTTCAAACTTATTATAGTAATGAATTTGAGGTGGTTCATTCCCTCAATTGCACTGGACATCAAACTCAGTTGTACTAATTCTAGCTCTTTTCTTAAATTATTGAAATAATCTACATTCATAGAATGTAATTAAAAGACAGAAAATACAGTGCAGCGGTAAGTATCATGATTAGAGCCGGATCAGAATTTCTAGGGAAATTTTGAAGATAAGGAATTTATGCAGGATCAAGTTAAAATCATGAATGTTTTAAGTCTCCCTCCAAAAGTCTAGTTATATTTAAATGTTTGTGTTTATTCCACATGGACACACACGGGAAGGAAAATGCTAAACAAGAACATTTTTGGTAAGCATACTACATTCTGACACTGTGGAAAACGGCTTCATTTGTCCTCATTAAAAGCTTAAAAGCCCATGAATAAATAATCATTAAAGAGGATACTTTTTCATTTTTTTTAAGCGAGGCCTTATGCAAAACACACTACAATAGACTAAATAAATATGCACTGAAGTTATTTTTTATTACACATGCCTTTCCTCCACTAGCACATCTAGACAGCTGACATGCACCTCTGCATCAGACTCTACATTGGTTGCTGTTTTTGGTGGAAAAAATTGGACCTCTGAGAGGAGAGTTAATGCAATTAAATGAGGGTGGTGAGGCTCTCCCTTTCTCTCTCTCTCTCTCGAATCAGTAAGCAAAGCAGATTCAAAACTTAAAAAAGGAGAGAAGAAAAGAAAAAAGAGGGAGAGAAGAGGAGCATGCACAGGCCAATCCCTATGGTTTAATTATTTTAATTATCTTTCTTCTTTCAGCTTTCCTAAAAAAGAGGCCATTAAAGGATGCCCGTTTGGGTTAATGTGATTAAAAAAACAAGATGGAGGGGAAGATGAAAGGCTGCAGATGTCAGAGCTAATCAGGGGAGTTAAAACTGCTATTTGTGAACTGGGACGGTTGTTAAAGTGGGTAGAAAGTGTTTTTTTCCTTCACTTCAAAACACCTATTTCCTCATTCTCTGTTAAAACTTCAGTCAAACAGAGAAGCTCTCTTCACTCTCCCCACAGCACACTGCCAGTGTATTGACTGACATAGTGCTTGATATTCTGGTGTGTTCTAGAACACTGAGTCTTGGCAGGAGGGACATGGGAAGATTGCTGAAAGATTGAGTTTTTCCCATAATGATACTGAGTTTTCATTTAAAAAAGCAATTATATGGGCAAGTGAGTAATATTAGCTTATCAGTTAGCATCACTGAAATATATTACATTTATGACAGCAGCATTATCAAATGGAGTGTGCATCCCTTAATTCAAGTTCTCTCCAACTAATGAGTAAGTTTTCCAGGCCGTAATGTTGCCTCTGCAGCCAAGTTACATGTTTGGTTCAAGCCCACTACCAAGTTTTTGTAGACATACTGTTCATCTAGTAATCAGAACATAAACATCTAGTCAAATTAACTATTTGCTGTTATGCTGCATAATATTAGGTCTTACTAAAGATATTCTGTTTTGAGAGCTTGACATTTGTTATTGCCAGAGTGAACACAAAACCAGCACAGGTGTTGAGCCACAGCACAGAGAGGAGGAAAAACCCAAAGATCTACTTTCAAACTAAATCAAGCATAAGGAATGTCCTGTGTGTGTAGAGAGATGGACGGGAGCCCATGTAATATTAAAACGCCGTGTCTGGCAATGCCAACAGTGCCACTCCTTTCCACGGCTCCCGCCCTCCCTGCTTCCCGGCCATCGGCTCTTCCCTCAAGGTGACACTTCAAAGCAGGCACACAGACGTGGCAGGCCTTGCTGCCGGCATGGAGCCAGCCCCCACCCTTTGCCTCACTCCCTCCTGCCCCCCTCTATCCCCTCCTCTCCTCAAAGACGCAGCGCATACCCCCGCTGGGCCAGGTCAGCGCCAAGATCCACACCGATTGCCACTCGGGAGCCGCTGTCAAAAACTACCCACAACCTTAATTAATAACAGTCTATTCCTATTGCAAACACTTGGAATCTAGCTGCATTTTTTGTGGGATGGTTTGTGGGATGGATACAAACCATTAGAATTTTGATGATTGGATTCTATAGAGTATGCATTATTCTCAGTGTTTCCATGGCCTACAGTATTTTACATGTCTGTGCCTTTAGTTGTTCTCTTTGGGGTGTCCTCTGGATGATTGGAACATATTGGGTAGCAGCATCTGAGATTGAATAAAAGAATAAGGACTGCCCTCCTAGGCTTCTCTTTCTGACACAAGGAACTTCAGATTGTCATTGCATGCACACACACACACGCACACATACGTACACACACACTCACCACTTTCTGCATCAGCTGGGCTTGGGCCTATAATCACCTCTCAAACCTGGAGGGAGAATTTTACGGAGCACACCATGATCGATATTTGACGATCCGTCCTCCCACATCAACCCCAAATAAAAGGAGAGAGCAGGAGACAAGGCAGTGGAGGGAGGTCGCAGGGAGGTCTGCCGCGGCCTGTTTGATGTTTGTGGAAGTGCTCATCAGTGTGTAGAGTGGGCCTCACCTCTGCTGTGAAGGAAACAGCAGGTCACTCCTGTCTCACCCCGCGCAGCGCACGGCTGATTGTCTCACTGTTGGGGCGTGTGGATTGGTTTTTCCACGACGAGAAGACATGCATTCTTACGGCAAGCTGGGCTCCAGTTTTAATAGGGCCTGGGCTCCAGCACCTTGGTTCTTGCTCAGACCTGCAGGTTGATGAGGGGGAGAGCTCGTACAGATTTGGCTGACTCCCTCCTCGGTGCCTGGAATCTGTATTTTCATTCACTGCATGTGGCGCAGCTACCTAGAAATTCTTATTTCATTTTGCCTTTTTTAGGCTCCATTGAAAGGCTCAATGGAAATGGTGCTCATGTGAATCAATAGTCATGGTTAATAGTGTTATGACCTATAGAGGCTACCTTTTCACATGACAACCAAAAGGTTGGCCATGAGAATATTTACGTTAGTTAGGGCAGGATGTTGGACATTTAGACACCTTATGTTGAATTAGGTTGTAATAAGTGTGGCAATATCAGCTCAGCTAATGGAGAACCTCCACCTGATAAGGACTCTCTGTCCCAATTCCACAGCCATTCAGCCTATCAGGCTGCATTCTCAGCTCGTCCACTAGCTAGTGCACTGCAAACAAACTGGGGAGACTGTAGTAGGCCCAAATCATTGCAATTAGTACACTTACTGCACAGTTAGGTCTGGCATGACAGAGACAGATGCACCCCTGCGCTCCAGTGTCTTTTATACTAGGTCCATTTTAGCCAGCATGAACACTAAGGAAACTATTGACTTAATTAGCTTTTGGCATGGTCTGTTTGGAATGTATGCCTTGTTATAGGAAATAGTGTACAGTATCATTTCACACATGTTTTCTGTCATTATCTCACGTTAGGCGGCCTAACAAATCAGCTATGGCGTTTTAATAAACAGAGCTTTACCCACAGACATCCATCCATCATTGGCACCCATGTTGAACAAGAGACCTAAAGCACAGCCATTGATTCCTTGGGCTCAGCCCATATCAGAGGGAATGAGGGGAGGCCATAGACTTATGATCAAGCTTGGTGACAAAGGGAGGACGAGAGCATGCATATGTTAATCCTCTGGCTGAACGTTGATCAAAGGCTGGAACAAGCCTGGCCCTGCTGATTGCCTCGGGGCAAATGATGCTCCTCTCCTGCACTGGGATGGAGTGGAGGCAGACGAGGAGTAAACAGAATCAATACATGACGTTTGGGGCCGCAGCACGGGTGAAGGTCAAAGGGGGAGGACGGCGGAGGCATGTGGCTTCAACTTATGGAAGAGTTGAAGCTTTATTGGTCAGTTCATTGAGAAAAAAGAGATACAGTACCAGTCAAAAGTTTGGGCAAACCTACTCATTCAAGGGTTTTTCTATTTACTATTTTCTACATTGTAGAATAATAGTGAAGACATCAAAACTATGAAATAACACATATGGAATAATGTAGTAACCTTAAAAGTGTTAAACAAAATCAAAATGATTTTTCAAAGTAGCCACCCTTTTCCTTGATGACAGCTTTGCACACTCTTGGCATTCTCTCAACCAGCTTCACCTGGAATGCTTTTCCAACAGTCCTGAAGGAGTTCCCACATGTGCTGAGCACTTGCTGGCTGATTTTCCTTCACTCTGCGGTCCAGCTCATCCCAAACCATCTGAACTGGGTTGAGGTCGGGTGATTGTGGAGGCCAGGTGATCTGATGCAGCACTCCATCACTCTCCTTCTTGGTCAAATAGCCCTTACACAGCCTGAAGGTGTGTTTTGGGTCATTGTACTGTTGAAAACAAATGATAGTCCCACTAAGTGCAAACCAGATATGATGGCGTATTGCTGCAGAATGCTGTGGTAGCCATGCTGGTTAAGTCTGCCTTGAATTATAAATAAATCACAGACAATGTCACCAGCAAAGCACCCCCACACCCTCACACCTCCTCCTCCATGCTTCACAGTGGGAACCACACATGCGGAGATCATCCGTTCACCTACTCTGCGTCTCACAAAGACATGTCGGTTTGAACCAAAAATCTCAAAATTGGACTCATCAGACCGAAGGACAGATTTCCACCGGTCTATTGTCAATTGGTCATGTTTCTTGGCCCAAGCAAACCTCTTCTTATTGGTGTCCTTTAGTAGTGGCTTCTTTGCAGCAATTTGACCACAAAGGCCTGATTCACGCAGTCTCCTCTGAACAGTTGATGTTGAGATGTGTCTGTTACTTGAACTCTGGAGCATTTGGGCTGCAATTTCTGAGGCTAACTCTAACAAACTTATCCTCTGCATCAGAGGGAACTCTGGGTCTTCCTTTCCTGTGGTGGTCCTCATGAGAGCCAGTTTCATCATAGCGCTTGGTGGTTTTTGCGACTACACTTTAAAAACCATAAAGTTCTTGAAATTTTCCGTATTGACTGACCTTCATGTTTTAAAGTAATGATGGACTGAATGATGAATGAAGGATCCGGAAGACATGCTGCACCATAAGCTGGGCCGTCTCCTTGGCTGAGGGCAACTTGGGAAGGGGAATGAAATGTGCGGCGTTGGAAAACCTATCCATAACCGTAAGGATGGTGGTGTTGCCGTCTGACATGGGGAGACAGTGACAAAGTCCAGGGATATATGGGACCAGGGGCGGTGAGAAGCAGGGAGTGGTTGAAGGCCAGCTGGAGCTTGCCGCTGAGTCTTATTCTGTGCGCACACACTGCAGGTGGCGACGAATGCAGAGACATCAGGAACCATGGTGGGCCACCAAAAACGTTGTCGGATGAAAGTCAGGGTAGGATGGGAGCCGGGATGACAGGTAAGTTTAGTGGAATGATCCCATTGATCCTTATGGTCAGGGCTATGAGGGGGTTGAGGTCCATAGGTAACTTCTGAGCTGCGAGCTCGCCTTTAATTTCCTCTGATAATCCATGAAGGAAGGTGTCTATCAGGAACTCCATGTTCCAGGCACACGTGTGAAAGTCTACCGCGTAGTCTGCCACACTATGGAATTCTTGACATAGTTGAAGTAGCTTCCGAGCCGCGCCTCTCCCGGACACCGGAGAATCGAACACCTTTCTCACCTCCTCTACGAAATCCTCCAGACGAAGGCAAATGGTGGATTGTTGCTCCCACTTCACCGTAGCCCAAGCGAGAGCCCTTCCAGACATCAGCGTTATGAGATAAGCTATCTACGAACGATCTAAAAGAAACGAAGAGGGCTGCAGCTCAAAGATGAGCACTGGGAGAGCACTGGGAGAGAAACACCAAGGCAGGTTCCAGGATCCCCAACGTAGCGCTCTGGAAGAGGTAAGGGGGTTCTCGGGAAGCTGGGGAAAAGCACCGCTGGTTGCGGGGTTACTGAGCATCCGGGAGGTTTCTGTTGTGGCTTGCTGCCCGATAGATAGTCCGCGGAATTGCTCCAGTAATAAGTTGAAACCCTGGTCATGGCATTCCACCAAGGTATAGAGTCCTTCCATCAGGTTCTGAAGTAGCGCTTTGTGTCTTCCAATGGTGGCTCCTTGCAGGCAGACTGCATTGCGGAGCTGGTCCTAGTCTGCTGGGCCAGTTTGTACTATAAAGACACAGGATGAGACCCAGATGCAGATGGTTCGAGTCTCAGAGATGTATTATATACAAGGGGCAGGCAAACGGCAGGTCCAGGACAAGGAGAGAACAGTAATCCTAAAAAAAAGTCAGGCAGGCGTAGAATGGCAGGCAGTCTCGGGGTCAGGGCAGGCAAAAACAGGTCGGAACCGGGAAGACTAGAACACAAACTAGAGAGAAGGAAAAACACGCTGGGACGACTTGACAAGACAAACTGGCAACAGACAGATATAAATACACAGGTATAATGGGGAAATAGGAGACACCTGGTGGTGAGTGGAGACAAGCACAAGACAGGTGAGACAGATCAAGTTGTGACAATAGCCTCATTATTGTTATTTTATTGTTGCTCTTAAATTTGTTTTACTTTAGTTTATTTTTCTTAACTGCATTGTTGGTTAAGGGCTTGTAAGTAAGCATTTCACGGTAAGGTCTCCACCTGTTGTATTCAGCGCATGTGACAAATAACATTTGATTTGGCAAACATGAATTTAATTTAATTTGACCCATGTTGCTTTTCGTGGTTACATAATGAAATCAGGGCATCGTTCTCACAGAGTTAAATAATTAAGACAAAGACGATTTACCCCTAAGCTTGGCAACTTTTGATGAGATTGCTTTGTTTTTACTTATTTTGTTTAGTCTGGAAATGATGCTATCGCCTCAGGATATGAACTTGATAGTAGGTATCCTTTTATTTAATTTTAAATTGTTTATCTACATAACAACATGGAGCTCCCACAGAATGATTCTCTGATGTCTCTTTGTACCTGGCAATCACAACAGGCAACTCTCAGCGCAATGGCTACATCTTCCCTGTTCTCACCCTATCAGAGCAGAGGTCAGTCTGTCAGACCCCACCTCTCCTCCCTTTCTTATCACACACCGAGGGAGAGACACACTGAAGGAGAGATGGACACACCATTGATTGTCTACCTTTTTGTCATTATCACATTAAATCAACCTTACAGTACTTACAGAATCAGAGATGTTCAGCTCAGAGAATTGACTGATTGAGTAAAGGCATCAAACTTCAGACAGACATGAGTAGTGAGGAGAATTTACAATAGCCTACATTGCGTTAAATGTAACTGACTAGCCCTCCTTTCTGACAAGCAGCCTAGTCATTAGTTAATCCCCAAGATGTTGTCAGAAACCTGCTATTTATTGTGGCGCTGCTTGCCGCTAGCCCCTACAGCTGGCCTCTGGTTATTTCATGTACATTTTTCCAAATGAAATGAATGGGAAATAGAAACAGCCTCTGACTAATTGCGACTGATAAAAAATGCATGGGGTGATGGATTGACTTGCTTTGCGCTTGCTACCTCCGTGGTGCGAAAGTTATCTCTCATTACCCACACTGTGATAATGTGCTGTAGCGCCTTCCCCAGCTACTGTATACTGTATGTTGCTGTATCTAATAAAGGTTGCTGCCCACAATACACATACACTGGCACTTGTGCACCATTTGTGCTGGTTTGTTATTGAGGAGAAAGAAAGTAAGGGACTAATTCTCTCTCTCTCTCTGGGGTTTGATGCTTGTCTTGATAGTTAAGAATCACTGCATATGAAGTATGAATGTTTTATTCATGGTTCATGGTGAAATGTAATATATATACAAATGTGTACGCATATAGCCTCCTACTGTATGTCAAGCTTTCCTAATTACACCACCTCTGAAACAATGTTTTTTGACAGACAACCACCATGCTTTCCACCATGACTTTACTAATGAGCATTGTGCTCTGTCCTCTTGTTGATATGTTACCTCATCTGTGCAAATGCTAGACCTCTGTCCTCCTCCTATCCCTCTCCTCTGTGTCAGAAGAACAAGCCCTTATTTATTCTGTCATGGAAAACAGCTGTTGGGAGTCAGGGCTCCATTGTGTGGCAAAATAAATGGTAATGAGGACAACACAACGGCTGTCTCTGCGTGCACCGCGGAGGGCCACAACTCCACCAGATAAGTACCGAAAACAAAACGAACGGAAACAGGCGAGAAGGATGAAGGATGGTGTTGTGGCATAGTTGAATGTGCTATGTAATTTCATCCAGCTCTCTGCTGCAGTAGGAGTCTGTGGAGGAGCGATGGAGGGATGGAGGGAAGAGAAGGGAAGGGATATTTGGCTGGTCTCTCTGGCTCAGACCTTTGGGGAAAGGTCAGTCAAGCAGGTTTGCCCTTCATGCCCATTGAGCAGCCTGACCAGGCCTTCCCAAACTTTCAGGATTAGATACAGTAGCCTACTTTCCTCTGTAAACAAGTGAGCTCAGAGCCTAAGCACTCCCGTCATGAGTCCAGAAATGGTAGCCACAAAATATAAACTGAATCACGTAGCATGATTTAGTTTGGATTTAGGCTACAAAAGTGGTGTACATTTTGAGAACTCTGTAGAAGAAACAAAACCTCACTCCAGACCAGTCTTGTGGTTATTTTTGAGCAGCGTTGGGTAGATTACTTTCTAAATGTGATTGGTTACAGTTACTAGTTACTTGTCCACAATTGTAATCAGTAACGTAACTTTTGGTATCCCAAACTCATTAACGTAATCTGATTACTTTCCGTTACTTTTGGATTACTTTCCCCTTAAGTGTCATTAGAAGAAGATAAAAAGGATCCATCAATCTCATTTGTTTTTTTTTATCATAGAGGTCTCTGACTCGTGGTCAGACTCGCTCTGGTGGAGTAAACTTAGACTTGTCTTTTTTTTTTATGCTGAATTGAATGTCATTGAGAAAACAGAAATGTACGTGTGTCATAATGTATTTTTTTCCGCAAACCTCCTTTCTGAATTTAAAAGTAATCCAATAAGTAATCATCTAGTTTTTCAAAAGTATCTGTAATCTGCCTACAATATTTTTGCTGGTAACATAACTGCTTATCAGTTACTCCCAACCCTGCTTTTGAGAATAATACCCCCCTACGAGGGGTCGGCTCCTGCTCATCCCAGGAAGAGCTTTTCTCTGTCCTGGCCGCCAAATAGGGAAACAAGCTTCCCCCTAACGTCAGGACAGCTGAGTCCCTGCCCATCTACCAAAACATCTGAAAAAGTATCTTGAGTAATCCGACAGCGGCTTTATTGAGAAAAATGTTTTACTTAGGTGAGAGTGGGGAAAGTCATGCCGAAGGGTTAGTTGAGCCACCCCTTGTTTCTAGGAAACTTGAGCTCCCAAGTGGCACAGCAGTCAAAGGCACTGCATCTCAGTGCTAGAAGTGTCACTACAGACCCTGGTTTGATTCCAGGCTGTATCACATCCGGCTGTGATTGGGAGTCCCATAGGGCGGCGCTCAATTGGCCCATTGTCGTCCGGGTTAGGGTTTGACCGGGATAAGCCGTCATTGTAAATAAGAATTTGTTCTTAACTGACTTGCCTAGTAAAATAAAATAAAATAAATATCATAGGAAGAGGTCGTCATTTCATGGAGTCTGTGAAGGAAGAAACCACATGGAAAAAGTGGTAAGCAATTTAGGTCCAAAAAACTGATTTTCACAAATTTATAGTGTATAGGTTTCATGATACTTGTATCTAAACAAAGCAGATAGTTTTAAGACATCAGTTGTGGTCTCTATAAGCTACAATATGAGGTCCTGAACCATTTTGTCAGTTTTATGCATAATATGCATAGTATTTTTGTAATTTGTCAAGCATTTGAACTCAAGATAGTGCATTTTTATTATTACAGAGCAGACATCATCATGCCCTGTGTATACAAATGTAAGCAGGGGACTAGCCCACCTTGAGGTTCTTGAAAGAGCAGCCAAGGAAAGAGAAAGGAAGTCCATTTGAGCAGCAGCAAGGGATGAAAAATCTGACCGAATGACACTGAATAGGTGCATTGATAAAAAAAAAGAAAATGAACATGTACATGTGCGAAATAGCTATGAATCTTTAACCCTAACCTTAACCTTAATCCTAACCCCTAGCCTAGTCTAATATTAGCCACCTAGGTAACATTAGTTGAATTCGTAACATATCATACGTATTACAAATTTGTAACATATTGTTGGGGAGACCGGGGTTGGTTGTGTCAGTAATTATTACTCAAAATCCAGCATCATAATCTAGCATCATAATCAGAGTTAGGGGGTGGTTGGGGATGGTTGTCACATTGATGTTGGGGTTGCTTGTCACAATCTGTCAACCCTCCCCATTGTAACAATGTACCCAGTAAGCTAAATGATGTTGACGTTGAAAAGACGTCTATGTTTCACAAGTTTGGACAGCACAGTACAGCACAGCACAGTACAGTCCAGTAGAGTTTAATTCAGCAGAGTGCAGTGCAGTGCAGTATAGTATATTGGAATAAAGTACAGTAGAGCAAAGTAGAGTACAGTACAGTTGA